>NC_142778.1:31960071-32560071 GCF_988280905.1 Pimephales promelas
CATCTGTTGTTTTTCAAGGTTGCACACACCCGCCGTGCAAGGAAACGGTTGATGGCGGCCGGCATATGTTTACAACAACACGTCGTGGGATAAAATTACAAAGGTGTGCATGCTGAGAGGATGGGGAATCCCTGATGCAATGTGGAATGCTTTGATAGCTCTCTGTCTTCTACTTGAAAGCATGAATAAGGTTAAGATCGCAGTCTCGATTCATCTAAGCGTTAGTTTAAGGCAGACTTGGGGATTAGAGATAATGTGGGGAGCCCTCGCTCTAAACAAGCAGGCCGACAAGTCAAAGGTGCTGACAGGAGGAGAGGAATCTGGCTGTTTGTTTGAGAAGCAGGATTAAATGGAAGGTGCAATTTTCAGAGGCGCGATTTAGCGCTAAGCACATGTTCTGATGAGTTGAGACATGTCGCTCATGTGGACAATACATGTTTGAGTCCAGCTTGATCTCCTTCCCCCCTCGTGTCATATCCATTGTTCTTTATATACTGTGTTGTAGGGCTGGGTAATAAATATCGATTTCTCGATATTAATCGATTCTCATTTTTACGAACCGATATCGATTCTTAATTCTCAAGAATCGATTAGTCATCCTGTTTCATTTGAATGAATGGAACATTGTATCGTGGCTGCGCGAAATGATCCGAAAAAAAAAATCGCAATAATCTTTGTCCTGCTTGCATCATTTCTCAATCTTGTTCTCCTTCCTTCTTCCTGTTATTTCGTCTCCTCTTTGATCCATTACCTAGCACTTAGCACATATGTGTTCTATGTTGAGCCATGCTGCTCATGTGGACAATGCAGGTTTGAGTCTGGTTCAGGTAATGAACCCTTTCTCCCCATTGTGTCCTTTGTAATATGTAGCATCATGGTGCTCACGTGGACGCCGCAGTTTGGGCCCAGCTCGCATCATTTCTCGATATTGTTTGCTCCGTCATCTCTTTTACTCCTTATGTACTCTCAGATATTATGACATGTTGAGCCATGATGCTAAGGCACAGGTTTGAATCCGGCTTGCGTCATTTCTCTCCTCTCATATCCACAAGTTTCCTACGCCCCATGAGACCTTTTGGGAGGTGATGGAAACTACAGTCGTTGGCAGGATCACTCTGATTTCGTTTTCAGCTTATGTTCAAAACAATCACGTTTAAGCCACTGAATTAGTTTAGTCCGGTTATACATACAACCGCGAACAGCACATGTTGTCCCTGAGCTCCGTAACGACATCTCTCATAAAGATTTGCGTCTTTAAATAGTAAAATAATTCCCCGAAAAACAGCTTGCCTCTTCGCTAACTAACACAGGAGCGCCCCTCGGAAACTTGTGGATAACATATTTTTAAACACCAAAGACAAAAAAAAAAGATATGTTGACCTTTGCAAACTGACCCATGTGAATAGGTGCAGTTGATGGAAGCTATGAATTTTATGGTTGGGTTTATTCCTTTTTATATGACTTGTTTAGTAGCTATGCAGATTAAAGCTTGGAGCTACAGTGCTTGTTGTAGACTCGCAAACACACTTTTAACAGAGCGCGATAGGCTTGTTTGTAAGTTGTAGCTGTTTTGTTTTATTTGAGATCTCTGCTTCGGTCTCCGATGAGGCAATACAGCCACTCTCCTTAGAGCATGATGTGTTGTTTAAAACCTAATCAGAGACTAACTAGTCCCCGGTTATTTGTTTCGGGGCCCTGACGCTTGAGAGTTCCCAGATGTCGTAGAAGGTAGGGAGTCGATTGTTTATACAGCAGCGAATCTTTTCCAAACACACACGTTCTATCAGCCTGCACGGCTATCTATCAGGGGAGGCAGAAGTTACAGTTTTTCTGAAGTCAGGCAGACACAAAAGCCCTTCGGCAGCAAATTACTACTCCCACCCCACCTGCTGAAGCCAGCGTGCTGGCGGCGCAGCGCTCAGACGTGAAACCTGCCTCCGATCGATCGGTTGTTGTTGCAGCTGGGCTCCGCTTGATGGTTTATTTAAGCGGCTCCACATGCTTGTGGAGGGGGGGAAAGCAGCTGAATACATAAAACAGGCTCTCAGAACCACTTTGTGGTCCGGGGGAAGAGTAAATGGAATAATAAAATCCAAATGGTTTCATCCTATTTTCTGGGCTCGTAAATCCGGGGAGTCACCATTTACCTTTATGATCCAACGCATGCGGAGAGAGTGTGTGTGTGTGTTGCGTGGTGTGGGCGTGAGAGAGTCCGTGTGTGTGTGTTTTGGGTGAACGCGTGTGTTTCCGTGGCAGGATTCACCGAAAGACCGAGGAGCACATGTGCTTACAGGATGGGATTTTTAGGTGAAAGAATTCATAGTCCATGATTTATCTACCGGGGAATGTTTTTTAGTTTTCCTAAAACTCACAGTTCAAGTATACTAGTCTTAGCTAATGTTTTGCTTTTCATCATGCATTGAGCAGAAAAGGTTTGATTTGAGTGCATGGTTTTAGGGGACCTATAAATACTTTCACCGAAATTGCACGATGCAATATGCATTGTGAAAATAAACTTTTTTTGTTCTTTTTTAAATGCTATAAAAGAATGTTTTAGAGGTTGGAATGCGTTATGGGCACGTGCAATTTTTGTTGTAAAGAACATAACTAATGAATTGAGGTATAACAAAGTTGCATGCCATCCAGTTCACTGGCTACTGTAATGACGCTTTTGCCAATGAAAAGGCGTTCTGTCTTTTGAGACGCAGTCTTGCATGGCTCTACAGCAAAGGAGAATGCTTTTAAGCAACTGGAGTGCAGAGAAGTGTATTTAAGCAATGTCAAATATTTGCAAAGTCTCACCTGCTGGCTTTGCGTGTGTGACGGTGATGAGTCGTCTGGGTCAGGTCTACATGAATCACCAGCGGACATGAAAGTTGTTTGTTGGAACTCTAGAAAGTGGATTTTTATGTAGTGGTTTTGCATTTAAATACATTTTTGAAATCCCTTTATAACTCTAAGGTTTGTGCTTATTGATTTAAGGAAAAAAGTTGAACCTGATGAATATTCTCTAGAGTAAGTCTAACTAGCCCACTTGTGTAGGCGTACAAATTAATATCATTTATTTTATATTGTAGGATTGTATGTATTAGCCTTTTTGGATAGGTTAATCCTAAAACTGATTTAAAGGAGTAGTTTACTTTTGAAAAAAAAAAAAAACAAAAAAAAAAAACTTGTGCTGACTATTTACTCACAAAACCTTAAATTAAGCATTTTTCTCCATATTAAGTGGGAACCAAACGGTTCAAGGTCCAAAAGGCACTTTCAGGACAAACTGCAAACTGTTCAAAGGGCTTTAAACGATTTCAGACGATGAATAAGGGTCTTATCTAGCGAAACGATCGCTCATTTAAAAAACAAAATAACAAAGTTTAAGTTTTATAAGCTCAAATGGTCACCATTTGGTTCAGTCAACAAACGAAACAAACAAATTGACTTGGAAAAGATTCGTTCATTTTGATGAACGAGTTCGAACAGGAGAGTCACGAACGTGCATCACAGAACAGAGCAAGGCGACCATTTGAGCTTATAAAACTTAAACTTTG
The DNA here is from genome assembly GCF_988280905.1 of Pimephales promelas. Taxonomy (NCBI): domain Eukaryota; kingdom Metazoa; phylum Chordata; class Actinopteri; order Cypriniformes; family Leuciscidae; genus Pimephales; species Pimephales promelas. Next base: position 31,963,617 of record NC_142778.1, read on the forward strand.
TTATTTATTTATTTTTTAATGAGGGATCATTTCGCTTAAGACCCGTATTCATCGTCTGAGATCGTTTAAAGCCCTTTGAACAGTTTGCAGTTTGCACTGAAACTGTCTTTTGGACCTTGAACCGTTTGGTTCCCACTGAAGTGCATTATATGGAGAAAAATGCTGGAATGTTTTCATCAAAAACCAGAAGAAATTAAAACATGGACATCTTGGATGACATGGGGGTGAGTAAATTATCAGCAAAAGTTTTTTAAACTACTCCTTTAATGAAGAGATAAGGGTTTATCCTCTCAAAAAGAACATTTCCACTGGTTGGGAGGATCTCTGGACACCATGTGCTGGATGATCTGGTGGAGGGCACATGCTCAGACACTTTACAGCTAGTCCACACACATATTTGTGTTTGGGAGCATCTGTGTGCGGTCATCCTGCCTGTGATGACTGCTCTTGAGCTGTGGAGGCCCAGAGCTGTCAGCAGAGCGTCAAGGTCGAGTCATGACTTTCCTCACGGAGGGGTCACAAACAGCACAAAGCTCTGCCCATTTCCTTCCCATGGGGCCAAGGCAAGGATATGTCCCGGACTTCCTACTGCCTCAGACACTGAGAGGAAACAACTCAAAGAAAACATCCCACAACTATTACTTTGTGTTTCAAGAAAAAAATGTATTTATTTATTTACAACATACATTTTTTTTTATTAATTGTATTATTATTATTATTTTAGATTAAAATGCTAAAGTATTTATACATGTAGATAAAAAGGGCATTTATGAACGCGTTTATGTATTTGTATGTAGCATACTCGTACCTTGGAAAGCTTATTTACTGTCCCTTAAAAACGTCTCACTAGAAACAAACAGCACATATTTTACCTGTCATAACAAGGTTACATGTCATGAATTGGCCACATTTCAGGATAAGCACAAGCCAATGCACATAAAAAATGTTTTTACGGTGGAAAATATAGCTTGGTCAAATGTAGTTTTATATCTCCTGCTATTATTACAAATGAACGTAGACTTTCTTTCTTTCTTTTTTTTCTTCAATAATGTATAATAGTACTATTTTTATGTCATGGCCATACAGCACAGCTGACTCTAATTTAAATTTACAGTCCAGTTAAAAAGAACACTGCACAGCTTTGTCAAATAACTAGATGTTAAATATTACTTTAATTTCATATAAAACAATCATGGACATTAACTGTAACCATTTTTAAAAGCAAAAGCTTCTTGGATTGGGTTCCACCTTGTTATCAATTGTCAAACCGTTTCGGTTGACTTTTTTTTTTGTAACACTTTGAACCAGCAAAGGTAAGTCAGATGCTCTGATATTTGGGATATTTCTGTAAAATCCCCAGAGACGGAGCCTGCCCCAGAAAACGCTGAGGGCTGAAAAATATTATGAGAGAACCACTGTTTATGCAGACCTCAGGTTCACGGCAAAGAAACAGAAAATAGCAAATCCCCGTAAGAGCTAAACCTTCACCTATTTACAGAAATACTAGGCAGCAAGATGAAAATATGAAAATCAATGAAAAATATTTAATGTTCTGCCATTCTAACTAGGGTTACATTGCATACCTTTGTCCTGCATTTAGACAAAGTCTTCCATTCATTAGTAGCTATGCTGGGTTACTTTTTGTGTTTTTCTTTCTTTCTTTCTTTCTTTCTTTCTTTCTTTTTTGTTCATAAACAACTTTGATCCTACAATTTCCGTTTGAAAGGAGTGCAAATGATTGACAATAATGCATGATGTCCCATTTCTGGAGTAAAACGTCGGTAGAGAAGAAAAAGGGTAGTTTAGGAGACATAAATCTAAAGACTGCCAAATATAAAAATACCCATGAGTTATAAAGTTATAGGCTCTAATGTCACATATGGGATATAGCTCACAGTAAAAGTGCAAGCTTTTTCACCTTTCAAATGACTGAAGAAAATTGCCTCTAAATCTTGGTACTGTAGGTGTGGTGAACCATGTGTGCTATTTAGTCAAGTAAAGTCACCTTTATTTATATAGCGATTTTTACAATACAGATTGTTTCAAAGCAGCTTTACAGTGATAACAGGGAAATAATGTAACCAAGTTTGTTTCGGCTGTACAGCAGATCTAGATGAAAATAGTGTCAGTCCAGCTTTAGTAAGTTCAGTCATGGTTCCTTTTTGTTGTATAAAAGTTATTAATTTAGTTCAATTATCTGGAGAAAACAGTGATATCATTGTCCAGCTCAGTTCACTCTCATTCAATGGTGTCAACCCAGGCAGATCAATAATATTGCTGTCCGCAACTAAGCAAGCCAAAAGCCAAAGACGATAGTGGCAAGGAACCAAAACTCAGGTGAGAGAATGGAGAAGAAAGAAAAACCTTGGGAGAATCCAGGCGCAGTCTGAGGCCCTGTCCACACTACTGCGTTTTCGTTTAAAAACGGAGAATTAAAACGAAAACGATCTCCGTCCACACTAGCGTTTTACCTGCGTATTAGAATTTATCTCCGTCCACACTAAAACGACTGAAAACGTGACCATTCACCAACACTGGGCATGCGCGCGTCGGTGTAAACAGTGGTTGGCGAATCAGGGAAAGATACGTCATGACTGATGACACCCAATCATAGAGCCGAGCGTCAGCCTCTGCGTCATCGTTTGTAAACTCCTCCGTTTTGTCTCGTCCACACTAAAACGCCCTCCGGAGATTTAAAACGCAAAACGCAGCTGCAGCGTTTCTAAACTTCTCCCGTTTAGTGTGGACGGGAGGTGCAAACGTAGCAAAAGGTCTCCGTTTTTAAACGAAAACGCAGTAGTGTGGACGGGGCATGAGAGAAGTTCTCTTCTGGTCAACGATCGAACGAACAGTGTATGATTATGATTTAGGCAAGCATTACAGGTCAGAAGTCAGATTGGTTTGGAACATTCAGAAGATTTATCAAGTTCCATCTGGTTGAAGATCGGAGTCATCACGCCGATATGGAGACGAGTTTGTTGAGGATCATTGCCACTGGTTTTCAATTCAATGAGACCTTCACAGTGGATAGTCAACAATCTCTGCTGACACTTCAGGGATGCGTTGTGGTTGTGTCTAGGTGCAGGTCCTTCATCTGATCTGGATATGGTCCGGATCCGGCTGACTACATCATTTGTTGTGGTCGTGTCTTGGCTCAGGTCCTTCATCTGATCTGGATGTGGTCCGGATCCGGCTGACTACATCATTTGTTGTGGTCGTGTCTTGGCTCAGGTCCTTCATCTGATCTGGATGTGGTCCGGATCCGGCTGACTACATCATTTGTTGTGGTCGTGTCTAGGCTCAGGTCCTCCATTTGATCTGGATATGGTCCGGATCCGGCTGACTACATCATTTGTTGTGGTCGTGTCTTGGCTCAGGTCCTCCATCTGATCTGGATATGGTCCGGATCCGGCTGACTACATCATTTGTGGTGGTCGTGTCTAGGCTCAGGTCCTCCATCTGATCTGGATACGGCCCAGATCCGGCTGACTACATAATTCGTTGTGGTTGTGTCTATAGGTACCGGTCCTTCATCTAAACCGGATACGGCCCAGATCCGGCTGACTACATCATTTGTTGTGGTTGTGTCAATAGGCACCGGTCCTTCATCTAAACTGGATACGGCCCAGATCCGGCTGACTACGATAAACCACGGGATAAACAGAAAGACCAATATTAGCATAGATGCCATCCTTCTTATGATTTAATGTGTACATCTGGAAGTGTTCCCGGATCTGGCTGACCTAGTTTATGCAGCTTAACTTTAGGGACCAACTTTGAGTTTAGTTATTAACAATTTTTGTTTGGTCAGTTAGATTCCTAAATATCATATCATATGATCATATGATGAATAATCAATTTTTTTAATCAATCTTTCTGAAAATGAAGTCGTGTTAAAAGGGAACTAAATTGATACTACAAGTGTTGTTTGAGGAATCACTGAATTTGACAAAGTTTAGAAGGTTAGCGTTAGGGTATATTTTTTAATGTCAACAATGAACTAGAAAGAGATTTTTTTTTTCCTTTGCACAATTAAACGGCTAAAAACGCTGTATGCTGCCAGGCCAGTAGTTGGCGATGTCACTTTAAGAAACACTACGCACCAATAGACTGAACACGTATTACGCATGCACAATTTTTGTGTTTTTGTAGCTTTCAAAAAAAATTATAACGGTATCATTTTACAAAAACTTGCACTTTGAAACCCATTTTTCCCAAAACACCTTTGTTGTGTAAATGAGTGACCAAACGCATAAATATTATTTTTTTTCATAAAAACGCTGTAGTCCGGCCCCGTAGTCTGGTAATTTTGTTTTAGCCTTTTAATATGAAGTGAACTACATGCGTATTTCATTTAGGTCTGTGAAATAATGTATTTATTTCATTTCCTTTTGGGATGGTGGTGACACATTTGAATTAATTTTGTTTGTTGTTGTAGTATATTACAAAACTCTGCCTCTAAACGGCAAAAAAAGGTTCTTGGTCAGGACTTTTCTGCCAATCACATTTATGGCTGTGTGAAACTACATGCAGTTTCTCTATAGCAAATGAAGTGTTACTTGGAAGTCTTCCGCAACAAAACATGCTGTTTAATATTAGAAAATTGTAATGAAAAACAAAATGTTTATGGCACAAAATCAATATGATGTATACACCTTAAGTAATCAAGAAAACTCTCTAATATGGAAGCCTATGTCAGTAGTTGTCAACAGTCCTGTAATACATCCAGAAGACTGGCCCCATAAACGTTTATTGTGTGTCATCACTTTTGGTACCTGTTACCTTTTTTCCTCTCTTACACCACCAAGAACATCAAACCTTCCTGGATTTGTGACAGGCTCTCTAATTACCTCTGCTATTTACGGTGCCCGGCCCGTCTGCTACTGATTTCTCCATTATCTTGACAGTCAACAAACTGGTCCCATTAGAACAGCAGTGCACGAGGCTCGCCTGGGGCAGGCCTGGGCTTTGGCGACCGCAAATCGCTTCTGTATTAAAAGTCACCATGTAATAACTGCCTTCAGCTTTATCGCTGAAGTGCCTGTTTTCTGAGTGAAGGGCTGGGAAAAGGAAGGGTTTTTTTTTCTTTGTACATGCTTTATTGACTGACCCGCACGTTCTGTGTGAGACCGTTTGAAGGTTCTGGAAGATGGCTTGAACCTTTTAACCAGGCCTCTGATCTCATCTTGGACTCTTTTCATCCTCTGCCTTGTGTAAATGTCTTCCACTCTTTAGATTTCGCGTTCATACAAATATGATGTACATAATAATTAGCAAAGTCATATTGTGTAGCAATTAGGCCGTGTGAAAGAGCGCTATGCTTACTGAGCAAGTCAAGAGGGAATAGCCACACACTGACCTGGAAGAAATGTGTCTTTCCGGGTCATGTCTGGACAGCACAGAGGTCCAACCCCATTTAAGAAGCTCTATACATGTGGATGTTTAGAGTCAAGGCTGTGTCATCAAACATGACGTCACCACAGCAATATGTGGTGTAAAGATGTGCTAGAGCAGTTAAATAATGCTATTTTGATGTCTAAGGGTTTTTTTAATTTGCTTAAAGAAGTTTACGTACAATTATTATACAATTCATTTTGAGAAACAAATCCTGAATTTGTCCCTAGTTATAAGGGAGCTAAAAGCCCCCACATTCAGTCCTTTTAGCAATGCTGTCAGCTGTCAAAGCTTTTGTCCCTAAAATGAAACATCAAATGAAGAAAATTTCAGTTAACTCCTCTCTTTCTGTAAACATGTCTCCATGAAGACGGACAGCTTCTTGACAGCGTGACATTGTTGGTGAGATGTGACTATAGAGTAAAGGTCATTACTCCTCCTCCATGATGCCTTTACATGTCACTCAGAAGAATGGCATGATGACCAATCAGGGCCTGGCATGCCTAAAGCCACAGTTATGGCTCTAGGGGTGGTCAGAAGTCATCAGGATTGGCCGGCTGTGTGGAGGGTGAGGGAGGTCAAACCTTTGACATTTGCCGTGACACTAGCCCTCTATTTTTATGCAGAGGCCTTCTCGTGCCAATTACATTTTTGCCCTGTATAGGGGTATCAAGTTGCAAATGTCACCAATAGAATGGACTTTGTTATTAGAGACTATGTGTGTGTGAGTGCGTGCCACAAATTCATTTGTTCGCTTCAGCTGGCAATTTAGGTTTCCTTTACAAAAGTCAATTAACCAACTTTATGCTACTCTATGAAATATGCAAAAAAGAAATAGAAAATGACAGAAACAGGCTGATGATTGTTTAAATATATCTGGAAATGTCAGACACTACGGTGGCCGAAATTCTCGCTAGATTCTCGTATGGAGTAATGAGCCAAACAAAGTTGACCAGTCAGTAAACTTTGGCTCAGATTTCGCTGTTTAACAAGCTCTTGCGCTATAAATGTCATGCAGGAATCATGATATGAGCATGCTCTGTCTCTGAACTTGTGTGTCAGACATTTTGTTTCATGGTTTTTCATCTTTATATCGGGTATATACATTTAAAGGTGTAGTTCACTTAAAAAAAAAATGCTGATAATTTACTCACCCCCATGTCATCCAAGATATCCATGTCATTCTTTCTTCAGTCGAAAAGAAATTAAGGTATTTGATGAAAACATTCCAGCATTTTTCTCCATATAATGGACTTCAATGGGAACCAAACGGTTCAAGGTCCAAAAGATATTTTCAGTGCAAACTGCAAACTGTTCAAAGGGCTTTAAACGATTTCAGACGATGAATAAGGGTCTTATCAAGCGAAACGATCACTCGTTTAAAAAAAAATAAAAATAACAAAGTTTAAGTTTTATAAACTCAAATGGTCGCCTTGCTCTGTTCTTCTGTGATGCAAGTTTGTGACTCTCCTATTCAAACTCGTTTATCAAAATGAACGAATCTTTTCATCTTTTGCAATCTTTTCCTGAGTCAACTCGTTCATTTCGTTCGTTGAATGACACAAGTTCGAACAGGAGAGTTACGAACGCTCATCACAGAACAGAGCAAGGCGACCATTTGAGCTTATAAAACTTAAACTTTGTTATTTATTTATTTTTTTAAATGAGTGATCGTTTCACTTGATAAGACCCTTATTCATCGTCTGGAATCGTTTAAAGCCCTTTGAACAGTTTGCACTGAAACTGTCTTTTGGACCTTGAACCGTTTGGTTCCCATTGAAGTCCATTATATGGAGAAAAATCCTGGAATTTTTTGTCAAAAACCTTAATTTCTTTTCGACTAAAGAACGAATGACATGGATATCTTGGATGGGGGTGAGTAAATTATCAGCAAAAGTTTTTCTTTTTAAAAGTGAACTACTCCTTTAAGTTGACGTTAATGGGATTTATTTACATTCATGTCAAAATATATTTGTATGTGTGTGTGTGCACAAGTTTGAACAGATGTTTACATACCGGATATCAATTGCTTGACTTAGTTTGAAACTTGCTCTTTGTCCTTTCTTACGGATCCACATTTTTTTTTTTTTACGGGACGTACCACAGTAAGCTCAATAAAGGCAGATCCACCGCTTTGAAAAAAAATAATCAAACCAAGTCCTATAGGTAAAAACAGTGCTATTGGATCCTTCTGTCGAATGACTTTGAGATTTTATGTAGCCCTCTGGGTAGATGAAGTGTTACGGACTATACAGCCATTGTGTTTAACAGAGCAGGCATAAAAACAAAATTGCTAAAAGATGCGTTGGAGAGCACATCATTCGAAGTTACCGTGCAGAACACGAGCATCCACAATCATTTTGTTTTTGCAAATTTCAGCTGAACTGATCGACCATACATTTTGTTAATAGGTCATGTAGTCGAGTAACAGAATGGCACATAAAAGCTTCCCAGAGGGAGAGAAGCTTAAAACCTCAAAGTTGAGCAATATCTTAAGTATTACAGAGGGAACCTGGGGGGAAAAGGCCAAAGGGTCATGTGTTTTGTGTCACTTTTAAAACTCAATAACTTAACAGTCGCTCCGTGTCTTCTTCAAAGTATCAACTTGTTTAATCTTTCCTGAAAGACCCTTTTCTTGTTGGTTTAAAGACAAGAAATTCCTAAGATGAACAGTTTCAGATGTTAACATAATTCACCTGTCCCTTAGGGAAAGTGTTTTAGTGACGGGTTGATTGTGTCAATATTCAGCTGGTTTTGAATGACTCCCTATGGCACCGATGCCTGAAAATATGGATTTTTCATCGTCACTACTGCATCGACTTACTAAGGCGCTGGAAACAGCCACTGATCCCTGAGAGATATGTAACAGATTTGTTTTAATTAAGTGTGCAAACAAAAGAGAAATTGGATCGTTGACTGAAACACTGGAACTGGAACAATAAAGCCACTAATTGCTGTTACTTTTTCCCCCCCTCAACCTGAATCGATAGCCATTGCTCAGCTGTACACAGCACAGCAAAAAGCCTGGAAAGTCAAATCAGTCCGAAATGTGAGAACCTACGCTATTTGAGTGTGTGCACTCCAGTTGTATCTAATACAGAGGCTGATAGTAATAATAATTGCGGAGCACCCCGTGTCTCTTTTGGACTGTGAAGTGTAGTGTGGTCACTGTGATCCTGAACAAGGTGCCGCCGATCTCCCCTCTCAGGCTAACGTTGCTAAACTACAAAACCCAGCAAAATAAAACACTCAAAGGATTAAAACAATTTAGAAGCACACCCCCATCTCTTCAAATGTGCTTTCTTTTGCACCGCGGCTGTTTCTCCGCACCCAGCATGGGCTCCGCTTTGTGGCTTTTAATAACTTGCCTTTCTTAGCCACTACCCTCTGAGACACTTTTTTTTCCTGCATTTCTATCTCTCCCCGTCACTTTGTTTGTGCCGGCCTGGTTCTACCTTCTAGCAGCTGCGAGGAGGAGTGAAGCCTTATATGCAGCGGAGGCGGCGGCAGCAAATTTCTTCCAGTTGCTCGACGCGCTAATCCTCCCCTTTTCTTCGCAGCTCAACCATTATATTGCAGTTTCATTGACTGGGAGGTGTTGTGTTGCAGTGGAATCAATAGCTGAGGGGATCCCAGCCCAACGATTAGCTTGTCAGTCAGGCCTGTGCAGTGGGAAGGGTGGGGAGGCAGCGTAAATCCTGGAATACCAGGGGCCACCAGCATAGAGAGGCAGGAATGCTGAGAGCCGTTGAGTGCTCCGCACCACCTGTTGGGGAAGGCAACATGTGCTGTATGTATTAACCTTTCTGCTACTGTGGTTTAACCACTGGCCACTACAAGGCCAACACCACAATCAGGGGTGAAACGTGTCACACACAACGCATGGACATGCTTTCACACTCACACAGTCATAACAATAAAACAAGGACATATTTTGGAGATTAAGAAATGCACATCAAATCATATTTGATGCATGTTAACAGTTTTAAGCCAACTGTATACTCAAATTTGGGTAAAATGTGTCATTTCACATTTTAACCCAACTTCAACTTTCACTTTTTAACTGTATATTTTTTTAATTGCATTTTTAACCCAACATTTGGGTTTGTCCATATTTGAGCCAAATTTGGGTTGAAACAACCCAGCATTTTTTAGAGTGAATTTATACTTATTGTGCCTTTATAAATATGGTATAATTATATATAATATATAAATAAATATAATTATTTTATCATTTTTTTCTGGTAGTTTTTTATTTTATTTTAAGTTAATATTCCTGTATTGGAACATCCCTCATAATCATGACTACAAATATTACTTATTCCGCTTGTTACAATTGAACATTTCCAAAATTGTTGCCAATGAAAACGATTGTCCATTGAACATATAACATTTGAGCTATATAGTGGTATGAATAAGTTTTGGCACCCATGCTAAAGTTGCCTAAAAAGAGGAATAAAAAATCATCTTTTGGATATTGATCTTAATGCCTTAATTAGAAAAATGAGGAAAACTGCAACCTTTAAGGACACCAATTTTCTTTTTGAATTAATAATGTATCATAAATAAATAAATGTTTTTCCTTAAAATACAGGGTGCATAAGTCAGGGCACCCCTATGTTAAATTCCCATTGAGTCAGGCAGATTTTTATTTTTAAAAGCCAGTTATTTCATGGATCCTGGATAATATGCATCCTGATAAAGTTCCCTTGGCCTTTGGAATTAAAATATCCCCACATCATCACACACCTTCCACCACACCTAGAGATTGGCATGGTTTTACTTCAGTTAGCCTAATAGCTGGTTTGATTTGCATTGAAAGATGATCTTATGGAAAGTACCCCATGCCAATCTCTAGGTGTGGTGGAAGGTGTGTGATGATGTGGGTCTATTTTAATTCCAAAGGCCAAGGGAACTTTTTCTTTTACATGCCATTTTCTATGTCCAAATAAATTGTCATTTTTGTTATTCATGCAACCGATTCATTCAAAAACACTGCTCACATACACTTATTCATTTAATGGCACATTCATTTGTAGTGGTGTTCAAAATCATAGTGGACCCATTATATTGTATAATGAGTGTCCAACAAATGTACACTCATTGGCTTGTGAATACCCATGGACTGTGAGGGATGCGTTAAATGAATTCCTGTTTTTTTGGTAGAAGATTAACCAACACACTCATTGTCTGAATTATTTCACTCCCTTTTCACTCCTTTAGTGGATTAATGTGGGAAATAGTGAATGAAGGGATAGGGGACAATTTCAGATACAGTCACTGATTTATTTAGAAACAAAACAAATGAGTCATTGAATTATTCACTCATTCAATTTATCCAAAACCACTGATTATTTTGTGAACAAAACAAGTGACTGCCTTTATAAATGAGTCATTGAATCATTTACCCAATCGATTTGTGCAAAAACCATTGAATTATTCAGGAACTAAACTTTAGAAGCCAGAACTGGCTTTGTTTGGAACCACTCTTTTTGGTGGAGTAAAAACCGTACCACAATATTAACATCTTATTTTGAACTGTTTTATGAAACCAATTTTATACAGTCGCGCTGATTCTCAGAAACGGCTCAAGCCGTCATTGCTAGTTCTAACATATTGTTTTTTAATAAGTAACAAATGCTTGAATTAACAACGACAGATCCTAAATTCAAGGTCTTCCACAAATAAAAAAGTTGGTCTTTGGGACACTTATTTACATACTTGTTATTTGAACTGTTGTGAAGCCTTTCTTGAAATATAACTTTAGTAGGGTCATGTAGGTACTAGGTAACTGTCTTTTAAAAGGCTATTAAATTATTTTAAGCAGAATTTAAACTGTTTATAGGGCTACATTTACAGTCTTGTCCAGATAAACCCAGAATTTTTATAATTGAACCTAGGTAAAAAATCTAGATAAAGCCATTGAGACGACTAGTCCTAGTCTCCATTCATCCATCCATCCATCCATTCTCCACTGTATTTTGTAGACATGGTAACCCATGTCAATCTGTTTTTAAGGCAGACAGGAAAAATGAGCCACTTAGCATTGCTCATATGGCCTTGGTGTCATATTGGTTTTGAAGCATTAAATCAATTTTTCTGGGTCTAACCCATGAGACAATGGGCTTAGTCTTATTTCAGTGCAGAGCATAGGAAAAGAAACTGTGCACTATTTGTGTATGAGCCAAAAGTATACAGTGAATTTAGCAAGAACAAATCTGCCCTTTCAAAAATACTTGCCTGCTATTTCAGAGTGGACAGTTTATCATCAATACAATGCCACGTGATGTTTTGAAGGATTGGTGCAGACAAAGCAACAATAACAAAATATATTATTTAATAAAAGGATTAATGTTAGTTTTCTCTCACTTTCTATAATTAGGTTATCATCAGTTTCTTGTTTTTTGTTGTTATCCATATTGACATCTTTTGCTGAGTCAGACCAGTTCAGCAGACATCACAGCGGATTGTGATGTCTGAGTGATTCTTTGAGCTTACAGATCAGGGCGGACAGGAGCGTGGCTTCAGCCTCCACATTAGATCGGATGAGTTGAATGCACATGTGAGACACTTACCAACTGACTTTTCTGCCCGGCAGTCAGTGTGCAACCCTCTTAACATGATACCCTGTGCTACTGAAAGTTGACCTCACCTTAAAGCACACTCTGACCCAAATCACTTTGTTTTTCTTTAAATCTATGACTTATTCATCATTTGACCCTTTGAATAAATGATGGTAGGTTTTAAATACACACTGCCCATATGTTCTGTCCTTTCAGGAAGGTCAAGGATTTTTAAATGTGACTGAACATGCAGTGAAGTTATATATTATATTTATTAAATTATTATTGAGATGTTTATTATTTTTGAAAGACTAATTTAAAATTTTAATCTTAAAATGTATAACTTTATAATAACAGCACGCTATTAATTCAGTTATAAAGCATTAATAGACATTAGTAAGCAGTTTATAAATACAGCTATACATGTTTTTTCTTGATTTATAAGCATATCTATAATGCGTTTAATAGTTGTATTTTCATACTTTGTTAATGATCAATTAATAATTTCTAAATGAAGTATAGCATTATTTTCAAACCAGTTATTTGAGAGTTTTCAGTCATTCATAAGATCACTTAGAAAATGTAAGTAAATACAGGTAGTTATAAAGCATATAGTAGTGGTCAGTTAAATATGTTTGTGAGCTCATCTAAGGTGAGGAATATGCCTTGTAAAGCATTAATAAAGGATATTTAAAGGTGTATCAATCTTCTAAACAGTCTAATGTAACAAACACAACACTGTGATACAGAATTGAATGCTAGTGAATCACGGCTTGCAACCAACCACCAATAATAAAAAATAAAAAACAATATATAATGTAAGAATGTAATGTAATATAATGGACATTGTCCATTATAGTAAATAGTTGTATAGAACAAGAATGAATAATACCAAAGAAAGTTGGTCAGCCTTTTTTTTAAGACTTCATTCTGCGTCATAAAACCCATCTCTTCTGCCATATGTGTCCTTAAAGGGATACTCCACTTTTTTTTTTTAATAGGCTCATTTTCCAACTCCCTCTGAGTTAAACAGTTGAGTTTTACCATTTTCGAATCCATTCAGACGATTTTCTGATATTTAGAAGAATATCCGTGACCAAACAGTTTCTGATCCCATTGACTTCCATAGTATATGTTTTTTTTTTTTCCTTCTATAGAATTCAATGGGACCAGAATCTGTCTGGTAAAACGAAACTGTTTAACTCTGGGGGAGTTGTAAAATGAACCTATTTCCAAAAAAAAAAAAGTGGAGTATCCCTTTAAAACAGGCCGATTTCAAAGTCCCATCTGAGCGGACGAGCAGCCATCTGACGGCGGGAATTAATGAGCGGGGACCTGCAGTGGGTTGGCAGGTAGCAGGGGCAAACAGAACAATGAGGCCTGTTGCTTGTAATCACTTGAAGCTGCTGTCATTAGTGTAGGGCTGATGCAGGACCAGCGTGGGCTCAGCGCAGGAGAGGAAGTGTTGGCCAGCTGCTGCCAGGCTGTCGTCAGGAGGCCAGACGGTTGAGGAGCCGCTGGAGTCAAGGGCAGAACGCAGTGTCCTGGTGATTTGTGTCGATAGTGTGTATGGTTATATGTCTGTATGTTAGCATGGTGTGATTTCATTGTGGCACTAGGCCACATTTCACGCATGTGAACACTTCTGCATTTACTCTTTTGGCTACCATGTAGAGACAAAACGGACCATCTCTTGTTGGGACACAACCTCTTTAGGTTGTGGTGAAATGTTTGTGGCTTGGGATCTCGGTGTCTGTTATATTCATAAGCAATTACGTATCAAGATGATACTCGTTGGCTGCTCCATGAGAATTATTTCTGATGTCGTGATCTGTCCATGATCGACATCCAAAGTGTCATCGATGAGATCCTGTGGTTGACAGACATGATGTAGACACCTTTTTGAATGTCCTCACCAGTGGCTTAGATATGTATATAAGAGAGAGACAGAGTTTTGCTTCAAAGGGAGATGAAAATTGACGTGGTGTGAGAGCAGTGTCAATTGGGTAAGAGTTTGCAGCCCTTTTTTAAGTCGCTATATAATACAATCTAATATTTAAATATAGAGGCAAAAAAAAAACCTCATAACATCCAAAGTAACAATTAATTTATGCCAACGCATTCTCATCCTAGGGCGTCATCTAACTGATGCTTTTGACCATGAGTCTAAATCCGACACACATGGCAACCTTTAGCGTCACTTAGATGACACGGGTAGGTTTAGGTCTGGGGTAGGGTTAGCGTTCGACCACTAGGGTGCGCGTCTCATATTGACGCTAAATGGTGCCATGTGCGTCGGATGTTGGCGCATGGTCAAAAGCATCAGTTAGATGACGCCTTGGGATAAGAAAGGGCTGTTTATGCACATATATCATAAAATGAACCCTGTGCGTCTAAATCGCTGCAAACCGGGTCATTTTAGGTCAAGGTTTTGGCCGTCAGTCAATGATGCCCTTTGTCGTTACTGAATTCCAATATGGCCGCTCTAATAATTCCTGTGGCTAGAACGCCATGAGCAATCCAGTCATTTATATAGATCAGTACGTGCGACTGGTTTCAGGGAACAGTCATGATTAGTTATTTAGTTTCTACAACAATGCATTGCACCATGGCGGTTAAGCTGTTACATCGTTGTACGGTAAACACACCCCAGAGCATTGCCGACAGTGCTGCATCTATATTTTTATATTATTAATGTAATACATATACAGTATGTTAATAAAATATGGTTGTTAGAGCCTGTGCTTTGACATGTTACATGGTGTCGCCCATTTACTTTCACACTTTCTATAAATAAAGTGGTAAAAAATTGGTAAGGTGACAGTTACACGTTACAACATGCACTTACTATAGTAATAACAGTAAATGATGCATAATTACAAGTAATTAACCGTAAAACAAACCTTAACCGTAACTCTCTAGTAAGTACATAATATTACTCAGTGGTCCTCACCTAACTGCATCACCTTCAAATAAAGTGTAACCAACAATGTGTATTGTGAGACATCCTAAACAGCACAGTATATACCATGGAAATCTGTGTGTGTGTCCTATATGTCCTCTTAGTATATCAGGACAGGGCTAAGCTGGTCTCTTAAGAGTCCTTATGGAAAGGTCTGGGAGAATGTTGGGGGTTTTAAGGAGAAAACCTCCTCAAGAGGAAAAACATAGCTGCGTGTTAAGTTATTAAGCCCCACTTTGGGCAGTGTGTGTGAAACAAGCTCCCACAAGGGTGGGTGAGAATCCCTTAACTCACATTACCCCTCCCCTTAGCTTTGTCTCTTTTTCAGGACTAGGTTAGAAGGGTCACCCTCTTCATGTGGATAGGTCCTTTGGCCCAATTACGCTGCTACAGTGCTCAATTAGCCACAATCCCTTCTTTTCAAGGTGATGTTTGAAAGGGCTTTACATTTTTTAAGGTCCAAAGAAAGAGCGGAGACCCCCAAAGTGAGATGAAATTAGGGACATAAACTGAGGCTCAACCTAAATCATTGTCTGTGAAGTGCTTGCTGTCCTCAAATATTCATACACTTCTCTCACTCTTTATCTCTTTGTCTGCCTCACATTATATGTTGAGGATGGCCTGGATTTTTTCATATTTCAAAAAATGTTAAAATAAATATTCGACCTGGACTGGCCTTAAGTTTTGCTATTTAGCAAATTACACCCTTATCGTCTACTCTAGACTCTAGGGTGTACCATAGCAATCACTAGTGTAAAATCAATGACGAAGGTTTTCTGGGTCAGGATCGCCTCTGAGATGTCTGGGTAATGAAAGTAGTTAATGTAAGCAAGTTAAAGTATCATAGGCCCTGTTTACACATGGTATTAACATGAGTTTTGAGTCGGATCACAAGTGGACAACACTAAATGCGTTTTGTGCTTCCACTTCCAGAGGTAGTTGAAAGCACATTTGACCGGATTGCTTTGTATTGTAAACGCTCATGTGGCCGTCTACTCTCCGCCTACTGAACCAATGCCTAAACATTATGGGAAGCGCATGGGATTTAAACTTTGTCGGCTGAAGACCCAAGTTTGGTTTAAAGACTAAAAACTTACCAACCTCAATGTTCTCACACCATGATTTCTAACACAAACTCACAGTGTTCGGCATGATCTTGTGGACTCGTGGATCACATTTTTCCGTCGTCTCCAGTAAAGTGCGCAAGCTAATGTCATTAGATCGAAAGATGTGAAAAAGCCCATACATTTACCCGTCTAAAGACCTTCCCCTCAAAGAAATCATGACAGAAGTTTACAAAAGTACAAAAGAGAAGGATTAAAACACAAGGTATGAACAAATCTCCCTCGTATACTTGTGATCCAATCGAACAAAACACAGGGCCATAGGCTCAATTAAAGGTGGGAATTAACCTTGTTAATATGATATAATAGCAAAACGGAGCGAAGCAGAAAATGTATTGTTAAACAGCAGGAAGTCTCCATCCATTGGCAGAACGCCCATCGGAGGCCGGAGCTGGGATTGGCTAATACAGGGTAACATTCCCAGGCCCTTAACTTGCACACCTTCCCCGTCCCCACCTAAGTAACTTAGATGTATTTGGCTGAATGACATTAGATTCCTGGCAAGGAGCTAAGTTCATTCTCTACAAACACATTCACGCCTTGAGCAAAGTCCAAAAAAACTCCTGTGTCTGCCCATCCATCTCTCTGTGTTGGCTGCAGTGTTCAATGACTCACCTGCCAAACTTTTTGTCCTCGTGTACTGTAAAACCCCACACCAGATGTAACAGAAACCCACTATGCATGTGTCAGATGTTACTGAACTGCATTGTGGAAGTGACACCTTGTTATCTTCCAAGAGAATTATAATGACTGTAACAGCTCCTGTTTTATATCCACAGAGGAACAGATCTTGAGAAATGTTCAGTTTGGGTAGAAATGGCTGAAGTTTTAAAGCTCAAAAGAAGAAAAAGGTTGAATCTCTGTTAGACTTAAACACCAGATCAGGTACAGGGAAATAATATTGGGAGATTTATGACATCCTTTTCATTTTTTACTGATATTTTCCCACCATCTGTATTGAAAAATATGTCTTGCTTTATACAGGCTGACTTGTCTGTCTCATCAGAAGCAACACGTGTGAACAGACGGCTAGCAGCATGGTTTAAAAAATTGTTTGTTTATCATTGTTATAATGCTATGCAATGACTTGATTAATGTTTTATTTGTTACCAATTAATGTTTTATTGATCTAATTTGAGTGGGAAAAAAAAATCTATACACATTTCATGGCAATGTTTTGGTATTCATTTCTTTTCCACCTTTTTTTTCTATTAGAAATACACAGGAATGTGTAAAAATTCATATATTCTTTCAAATGTTTATTAAAAAAATATTTAAGCTTACAAAATAATTATTTCAGATTAAAAATATCTGGACATGAATGTTAATGTGTAAACTTAATGTGTAAGCCTTAGAAATATTTATAACTATAAAAAAACATTGACAAAAATATTTAGACGCTTACTCGCATAGTTTTGAACAAGCTTTTTTGTTATCTTCATCTTATACTACACTATATGCTTTAGATTTTCTAATATCCGGTATTTTTGTAGATGTCATGAAAGGATTTATTGTAACTTGTAGTGATATGTTTTATATTTACGTCTGTTGTTGGCTGCTAGATAAGATCCCCGTGCGCTTTGTAATCCTGGCAGCATATGTCCTCTATTACAGGTGTCTAACTACCTCCATATTACAACTGTCACTGTTATTCTTATAGGAGTGGCATGCAGTTAACCCAAAATCAAAGGCTGTAATTTGTGGCTGATGGTGCACTTTGAGATCAGGCCAATCTCACTGCTCCAGGCGTCTATGAGCGAGACTTGATTAGGCCAAATTACATATGGGAGCTAGCGCTGTAACCACAGCTCTGTTCAGGGTGAAAGTGAGTGAGTATGTGGGCTTTGGGCGTGGTGTGTGCACGGCCTCGTGATTTATGCGCATTCATGTGCGAAGCAAAAGCCCTGTATGTTATTTAGTTACTTGTTTAGACTGATGACTCGAAATGTTCTGTCAATTTGTTGCATTTACTTATTTGATAATTTGCCACTTTTGCCATATGTGTATCCCCTTGAAATCACTGCGGTGAGAGGAACAACTGTTTTGAATCGTGAGTCCATCCCAGCTCCCTGTTTTATCTGCGTAACAAGTGCCGTCAAGAGCCTGGGGGTAAAAGCAGCAGATTGTATCAGAGCTCTGGTGCAAATGAGAGAATAAGGAGGGGGAACGGACAAAATCTGGGCCTGGACTCCGGCCATGTGGTTTTCCCAACACACACAACACAATACAAAAATGGTCAGATGCAGATTCAATGATTTGTCCCTTAGCTGCTGCAGTGTTAAAGGTTTTAAAGGAGTAGTTCACTTTTAAAACAACTTTCGCTGATAATTTTCTCACCCCCATGTCATCCAAGATATCCATGTCATTCTTTCTTCAGTCGAAAAGAAATTTTTACCAGGATTTTTCTCCATATAATGGACTTCAGTGGGAACCAGACGGTTCAAGGCCCAGTGCAAGGGCTTTAAACAATTTCAGACGATAAATAAGGGTCTTATCACGCGAAACGATCGCTCATTTAAAACAAAAAAATAACAGAGTTTAAGTTTTATAAGCTCAAATGGTCACCTTGCTCTGTTCTGTGATGCGCGTTCGTGACTCTCCTATTCGAACTCGTTCATCAAAATACTTATAAAACTTAAACTCTTTTTTTTTTCGTTTTAAATGAGCGATCGTTTCGCTTGATAAGACCCTTATTCATCGTCTGGAATCGTTTAAAGCCCTTTGAACAGTTTGCACTGAAACTGTCTTTTCTGTCTTTTGGATCTTGGACCGTTTGGTTCCCATTGAAGTCCATTATATGGAGAAAAATCCTGAAATGTTTTCTTCAAAAACCTTTATTTCTTTTTGACTGAAGAAAGAATGACATGGACATCTTGGATGGCATGGGGGTGAATAAATTATCAGTAAAAGTTATTTTTTTTTTAAAAAGTGAACTACTCCTTTAAAAGCAATATGCTCATTTTAATAGCATGTTGCACAGTACATATTGTTTCCAGAGATGAACTTGCAAAATCTTTACAAGTGGAAATACATATGTCTACTTGAACTTCTACTATGGTCATATTTACAAAATAGCAATCAGGAAACATAAAACTAAAATATACACCTGATGTGCAGAGCTGATTACTAAAATTGGAGAGAGGGAAAAAAAACAGTAAAATATAACACTGTGTGATTCTTGTGACTTCTTGGAATGTTCTTTTACTGTTTTTCACTGTTTTTATATGCTAATCCATACTTGTAGCAGTATTTTGAAGTCAAATTATACTATATACTCTAGTATATATTATAAAATACTGATATTATAATATCACAGATTGTTATTGTAAATTACAGTTAACTAATTAACAGTTTTTTACTGTAGAATTTTTACAATAAAAATTACAACAATGTGTAAAAATGCACTATTTTATAATTTCATTGTACTTTTAGTGTATTTCAAATATTTTTGATGTATAATTATAATTATCAAAGAGGATTTTGAATGGTTGAAGTGATTCTGTTTATTGTTTTATATACTCAAAAAGGGTATTGACTTGTTTCTAATATGCTGGCTGTAAATGGTAAGAATGAGATGTGCTTCTCTTGAGATTATGTTTAGATGAGAAAATGATTTCCCAAAAGATTCATTATATTCTAAATAAGTTTGTACTTTTGCACTATATCATTTTCCACTTTATTGATAAGTGCTAAAGCTCAGGGGATAAGCAGTGCTGCTAAGGAAGCCCCCTTTTGACACACTCACACACACACACACACACACCTTTCAATTCCCATCTCTCCTTGAGGAATTAGAGAAGAGACAAAAGGCTGAACATTCTTTAAGTCCCGATGGGCGGTGAATAGGAACGTTTCACGTGTCAGAGGAGTGGTGTTTCCTATAGATTCATTAGCCTCTTCATCCCCTCCCGCTTCTCCCTCCTTCCTTGCCTGGGCCCCTTTCACTTTCTGTCACTTTTCTCTCTCACCCGTTCGCTCCCCCAGCCTTTTCTTTTTGTTTGCTGTCTACAAGAGGGGTTTTAGCACAAGCAGTGTTTGTAATTAGCTCCTAGCGCTGTGCTGGAGCATGTTGAGGTGGGTGTTTATACCACGAGCAGGTCCTATTTCTCACAGTTACTGTGAAGCTGAAACAAAGGTCTGGGTTTTTTTTTTTTCCTTAGACAGGGTGAAGTGGGGAAAAAACGGGGCTACAATATGTTCAGAAGTGACACTATTACAAAGCAATTTTATTAATAGTAATGGTAGTTTGCTACTGATTTCAAATTATTGCAATCTTTTAAAATGTTTCGGAGGCATCGCAGTAAAACTTTTGCTTTGTTTTACTTTTCCATTGATTACATAGTTTAGTTACTTCACCAAAAAATTTAATTTCAACACAATCTCATGGCAATTTGTAACTATTGTACGTTTTCCTGAACTGATGGCTAATTCATATGAGTTTGGCCCTTTTTCGTACGTTTCCAGTGAGGGGTAGGTTTAGGGACGGGATTGGGCTGGTCCTTCATAATGAGTTCTTTATGAAAAAAATTAGATTTTGCATGATTAAAATCGTATGAATTCATAAAAAATGTAGTTTGGTCATTCCAAACATGATTTGAGGGAAGAACAAAACACTAAACTATACAAGTTTTAACTATGGAAAACAAAAAAGCCCATAAGAAACAGCAAACATTGACAACAACATACAGCATATCTGTATTTAATGTAATTTCAAAAATTATTATTGAACAGACCAAAGAATTTAAATGGACAATTTACATACATTTTAAAATTAGATGTTACATTTTGTTGTTAAATCCACTATTGTTGTATATAGAATTGTTTATAGAAGTCTATAAGTGTTTAATGCGATTAAATCAGAAGCAACTGTAATTAAATTACAGAAAAAATTAAGAGCAATCCCTCTCTTTACTGTTTCAAGGGAAAAGTAATTAAATTACAGTAATTCAATGAGTAATGCTTTACACCCAACAGTGATGGACATACCATATCAAGTATCATAAGTAGCCTATACTTTCAAGTATATTCTGGTTCATATTATGCAGATGACACTCCTTAATACCGTGTACAATGCTTCACTTCCTGAAAGTATATGGTCTGTTTTCTGCGGACACATTCAACAAATTTCCATCGCCCCTCTCTGGGTCAGAGTTCATTCTCTCTGGGAAAGTTGTGGGCGTTATTCTCAAAGCCTTTTTTAAAATCCATCCACTGTTTTTTCATCCTCCTTTTTTTGTCTTCTTCCTTTTTCACAAGCATCGCATTTACTACAGCACTGCCGGAGCAATCCATTATTGTGTCATGGTTTTTGGTCCATTGCGGCCCAGCAGCGTGGCACTACAGCTTGTTTTAATTTTAGCTGGGGAAAGCCAGGACCACCGCTCCAGTCCCCCCGCTTCTCCAGATGTGCCTTGATCAAGGGAAGTTGACTAAGCGCTTTGTGTCCTTTAAGACACTAATGTGATTATGTCACATATTTTCAGCTGATTCCCATCGCTATTGGTCTTTGTGTGGGGTCCCCTACTCAATGGTCTCTATCAAGCCTGTGAACTGGGAGATTTTTCTCTTTGCAAGGTCTGGTTTCTAGCCAACCTGTGTAAATTGAGTGTGTGAATTTGGGCTGAACAGACATGCGAGCGAGTGAGAATGTTACTGGACTGTGTATTTTGTTCTTAAACAATATGCAATTCAAATCGCACGGTAATATTTAAATCAATAACATGATACTTGGCAAAGCGATTTTCATTCTCACATATATTAATAATAAACATTTCCTTTGTATCCTGTACCTTTGTTCGGGTCGCGCCTTCTAATTATCAGCTGTGTGTGCATTCATGTTTATTTACATTGCGATGCATTGTGGGTGCCAAGTATCGGTTAGAACAAAGATGCTTTTCAAAAACTAGAGCCTCCACTACACTGTAAAAAATTAATATGCTTAATCTAAACAAAAAAATTGTGGCAACAGATTACAAGCAATATTATTAATTAAATTGAACAAATTAGAATTGAGTAATAATTAATTAAAAAAAACATAAATTGAAGTCACCATTATGGTGATCAGTGTTTATTTTAGTGATTCTACTTGTTAACATCAGGTGTCTTTAATGTTTGCAATATAAAATAAAGAGTTCTTAAACTTTGACGTCTGTCTGTTAGAGATGTTTTTGTTACATTTTTTGGTGTAAACTTAACTCATTTTAAATGGTTAACTTTTAAGGAATAATTTGATTAATTATTACTCGATTCTAATTTGTTCAATTTAGTTAGGGCCTAATAATATTGCTTGTAATCTATTGCCACAATTCTATTGATTAGATAAAGCATATTCATTTTTTCAGTGTAGACACACCGGAAGGCTAGAAAGACATGAATTGGGATACTTAGAATGAGAATTGAGTAGCAAATCTTGTTACCTCAAAATCTGTGTTTGAGATAATAAAAAAATGTGGCATTCTCTAATATCGCTCCATCTATAACTGGTTGCCCCACTTGAGGCATGTAGTCATAAAAGGTAAATTACAGTTGTATGCTATTTATGTGCCACCCTATTGCTTCAGAAAGTTGTTATCTTTATAAACAACCCATTAGAATTGTTTTTTTTCCATACAATTATGGAGAAAATGGCTGAAGTGAACATTGCCAAAAACTGAATGAACTAAAAGCTGGATCTGACCAGGACCCAAGAAGTGAATGGACTCTGTGTATCTGTAGTAACATCATAAAGTGATACAGTATAATGCAGATAAGAAAGAAAAAGAGGAGGCCACCAACAAAGGTAGCTATTACCGGTTTACTAGGAGACTTACAGAACGGCTTTCTGTGTCTACAGTATATAATTATTTACTATTTGGGAATTTTGCTTTCACAAAGGAACGAAAAACTAAGTGGATTGCTAAATGAATGGCTTTAGATAAAGGACAAGCTGAATTTATGATTTAAAACTTGGCACAGGTGCTCGTTGAGTGAGAGAGAGAGAGAGTGTGAGTTGTGGTGAATTTAAAAGAATCGAGCGAATAGGATCTGGACCTATTAGGGCTTTCAAGGTTCCGAGGTGTCGGGTCACCGTTCTTGAAATGATGGGACAGCTGATGTGGGATATTTATTTATTTTATTTAAAATGTGAGACCGTTGGAGTGCAGCTCACTCCATTCCAATGAAAAGATGAGACCCATTCTGAAAACACGGAGCAACCTTGCTTTTTGAAGGCCTTTCCATCCTCGAATGAGAACTATTGAACAGTCCCTGAACCTCCCCCTTTTGCCCATCCATTTGGTTGGATGTCAGGGACCACTCTCATAATTAATTGCATTTCTTCGTCGATGAATGTAATATTGGTGCACGGCACATTCAGCAAAGGAGAACGGAGATTAATTTGAGTTGCTGGATTATGTATCCATTTACAATGCGATACCTCACATTGATGAATACCTCATTGTTTGAAATAAGTGCCTGCCTCTCAAGGTTGGTTTTCATAGAACTTGGAGAGGGAGCTTGTTCTTTAAATGTCTCGTAAATGAGCACAGAATGTATCCACACTGCCTGTCCAGGGCTGCGCAAGTAGACCGGAGAGACCATCTGTGTTTACCTATAGGCTTACGATGATTTTGGGAAACGCAACCCATATCATTTATTCATTTACTCAAAAATGTATTTTTTTGTTTCTAATCTTAATCCAAAACTGCTGAATGTGGTATAGGCCAAAGGTCAATTTATCTCTGTCTTATCTCGTGGAGTTTTCTTTCAGGAAATTAACATGGCAAACAAGTCATTCTCCTATGACCTTGGCCTTATCATATTTCCAGGCATCTCTGTACACGCTGCAGTGTCATCATAGGCTAAGGTTCATGCCACATTGCTCTGTCAACAGTGAAGTGGCACTGACCTGTGCCTCTTTATAAGAGAATAGCAATTCTTTGGTCCAATATATTTTTAGCATCACCGCTGTGCAATGGTGGTGAACGGGATTTCACCAAGTGCATGTTCCTGAATCAATACCTTTGTTGATCCTGGAACAACAGTCCAATCAACCAATTAGATCTGCGGGACAAGTTTACAGTTTATGCCAAGATTAGACTTGCGCCCAGACTTAGACTTCACCTATCATTTCACATCTAATTTTAGGGATAAGTTAAGGGTGGGGTTAGGTTTAGGGGTAGGGATAGTGCTAAATTATTCCAGGATCAACAAATTATGTGGATCCAGGAACATGTCTTACTTGGCAAAATCACTGTGACCCTCATATTGGACTCAGATCTGTTTTTCTCATTGCAGTTTGAACGGCACAAACCACGTTGAATCTGATCTTTTCGAATGTGATTTGGGCCACCTCAAAATGTGGGACTAAATACAAGTCAGATGTTTTGCAGTGTGACCACAGTCTGAACAGTCAAATTAGATTTCATGCGACACTTACTTCTATCTTGATCACCTTTCATCACACTTCTGCTCTCATGGGAGTCAGATTTTGTATACTCGAAGTTGCGATATGTAGTGAGTGAAAGGAACTCATGAATATTACAGTGACAGTTGTACAAACAAAACATGAGGGCTCTTATCATAAATGTTTAAAAACTCTGCTCTCTTTTTTTCATATCCTTGTCTTTGTTTTGTATATTGCCTGTGCTTAAATACGCTGACTTCGGCGACATATCACATTATATATATAAATGCGTAATCGCTTCTTTTAATGTCTTCCGGGTTTACTTCCATGATGTCTTTTTATTGTTCTTATGAACAGTGTGAACGTAGCCTAAGGGGCCGTTTGCACAACACCATTTTCAATTGAAACTGAAAACTTTTTAACAGGTTTTTGAGCATTCATTTACACGACAACAGTGTTGTAGGCGACTGAAAATGCAAGCTTTTGAAAACGGGTTTTAAAGTGGAACTTTTTGCAAACAGAACCACTTCTGTCTCCATGTAAACTGCAAAAACGTGAATTTGTGAAAACAGTGACATCATGCACATGCGTATTACTATACTTTATAGTGTCTATAGGTGCATTGAATGATTCTTTACAAAGTGACATCGCCAACTACTGGCCTGGCAGCAGATTAAAGTGTTTTTGGCCGTTTTTGTGGGTCAGTGTGAACAATGTTTTTGCTTGTATGCGGAAAAAAGCAAAGGAGTTGTTGTGTAAATATACCACAAAATAGGTCATTTTAAAAATGTGCTTTATATAATTATATGGTTTTATTCAAGTCACATAATTTTAATCAAATTGACAAAGTAGGTTACATCAACCTTATTGCTTAGATGTAGTGGAAATAGAGGTAAAAGTATCTGGTTACCATATAACATTGTTCAATTTTGTAAAAAGTAAGAAATTGTTACATTGTATTATTTGTATGGAGAAAAAAAATGATATTTTTGTGTTCTGACATGAACTGTACCATAATGTTGTTTCTTTGTCAAAAAAGCTTATTTTTCAGGCTAGGCTAGCCAATGCGCATGTGCAGTCCTAAACATGAGTCTCGGTTTTCTATGAGAACTGGAGATACTAACAGCAGCTGCTGTGACTAAATAGTTTTACCAATCTGTGATTGGATTTAGAAGGCTGGTCTTATTACACCATATTGCACGTTGCAGTTTCTCCCATTTATAAGTAATAGGAGCACAACATATTTGTATATTTAACGTTTCACACTCTAGAACTACAATACCCATCATGCATGAAAAATTGTGTTTTACTTATTTGAAAAGATGCTATGATGTAATCAAATATATAATGCATTACAGTACATGTTCCTTAAAGCAACACCAAGTAACTTTTCATCTGCGGTCCCCCTACAGGTTGGAAGCAGAATTATCGATTACCGCTGTGGTAAATAATCTAGCCTACCGCAGCCTTGTTTATCAACACTGGCTTTGGAATGAACGATGTCCACAGACGTGATGTATTGCGACAGAAAAAACCCAAAATAGCGACTATGGTAACGCTTGACGTAAAGCAAGTCAAATTTGTAGTTTTCCCGTCTCATTAGAACTACAGAAACGCGCTGTTTAGGTATGAAATTCTTGTGTTTTTCTTGCGAACAGTGTTTTAGACACTGGTCATCCAGTGGTAAGCCAGGTCAGTAGGGATTTGTGGCATGCGTGGCTGAAGCGTGCTTGCTCTGTCTCTCCGCCATTAGAACAGAGGGATAAAGTGATCAGCGCTTGTGTCACAGAGAGGGGGAGGAATGAGCATGGATGAATGGATAAACACAATTCTTTGGGTCAAGCTTGCGCTTATTGAGTGCAAGGCCTCAGCACGTGTGTCATCGAGACACTGGGATTACAGCTGCTGTGTTCTGAACTTTGCATTGCAGCAAACTGGATAATCCATCCGTGGACAGTTTGTTAACCGCAAGAGCCACTTTCTGGGTTCATCAGTGTTGGGAACAGATTAGCGCTGGGTAGTGGATCTCATATGCCCTGGTCAGAGGCCATCCCTGAAGGGCTTAAGGGATTACGGCACAATGAATTTTCTCTCACACACTCATTCCAATCCCGGCTGATATTTAGTCAAACTAAGACTTGGCTGGGTGAAATATTGGAACCGCCCACAAAGCTTTATTTTGCAATTAACGAGGTGTTTCGTGTCTCGAGCTGTAAAGATTGCTGTCGAGGCACTCGTCCACAAACCCAACAGAGTCCAGATATCACTTTAAAAAAAAAAAATGACGTCGTTAATGTTTTTCAGGCCTGTATAGTGTGAACAAAATCCTAGATATCTCATTCCAGCCGTCAGAGTCCCAGGATCTCCAGTTGTCCAGTTGCACTCGGCCCGCTTTGATTACCTCCAGTAGCTTCCTCGTCGCAAGCGTATAAGGTTGGGGGGTTTGGGGTCGGAGGCTAAGTCCCTGTTTAAAGACACCACAAGCCCGCTGCATCAACAGACAGGCCATTTCAGCGCAGGGTCTAGGATGAGATGTAATTTCCCATCTGCTTTATGGGCAGTTTTGATCCCTGGGCTCTTGTCAGCGAAGCCCTCAGTAAAGATATCATCAGTAATATAAGGAGGACTCTGGCAATACTCAGGGCCTTAAAAGGCACTTTTCTTTTGCTGGCTGCCTTGAATGGCTTAAGGAAAAGGAGAGCACAGGTCATGAGTAAACACTATATCGGATTGCAGACATTAAGTGGCTTAAAAGAGAGCTCAAACATTCAATTACAAATATGTGACTTCCGTTCTTAAGTGCCTAAAATATTATCCTGAAATGTTGAGATGATAATAAAATTCATCTTTTTGACAGATGAACCTCTTTAGCGCTCATCACCTTTTCAAACACTTCGATAGGAACGTTCAAAACGTCATTGTTTGAATCAAATGCATTTTAAAAACCCCAAATCAAGTCCCAAGGCAGTACTCGATGAAAATCCCTAGATTTGTAAAGCCTGTGCGCCCTCTAATACTTTTTGAAAGGTTTACGAGTTGGAATATTTGGAAAGAGCTCCTGCGATTGCCGTCTGTGTCCGTAGCTCGCTTTTGCGCAGGACTTTTTTTTTTCTTTGTTTCGCTCATTAGGACCCAGCAGAACTTTGGCATGTATAATGACTTATAAGCACCCTGTTAAGTGAAGTATATACTAAACAGCATGGGTTCTTGCCTGGTGAGTAGTTGTGGGAGCTCTAATATGAAACATTAACTTGGCTCAACCGCAGCATCACAACACATGTTATTGTTTGTTGCCAAACGGCTCTTTAATTGAGAACAACAGTAAATCTGAGGTAGAGTAATTGGCAGACTAGTTGGGAACATGTGTTCGCATCCCATGATGTTGAGGTTTGCATGGGTTAGTTTTGTTTTTTTTGCGGTCAGCGTATTTCATTTCTTTTGACAACTGCTGGAAGAAAAAGTCTCGATTCATGAATCCAAAGGAACGTTCTGAATGAGTCTACGGCTATAATTAATTTTTATATTTTTCAGTCGCTCGTATTTTATCGGCTCATTATTGGGGTAGTGGAAAGTCGGAAAGTCAACCGCACGTGGTCGTTTTGGTTTAGCGGTTGTGTTTGTTTTCCTGGACCCAGGCCTCTTCCTGAAAGCCCTGACCAAGACAGATAAAACGGGGAACTGTCATAAGATTATTCCACAATGAGTAAATATGAGTTGTATTTGCACAGGTGACTTCATTTTCTGGCTTTCGGACGTCTTCCTGGAATTTGCCTCCATCCCGTTTCAGTTCATCTCATCTCACAAATCAGACCCATGCATCCCTTTTCCTGCCTCTCTCGCATTACATTTCCGCTGATTTTGGCCACTATCTCTTTTTCGCTTGTTTTCCTAAACCGCCGACACTCCCCCCCTCCCTTCTCACTCTTGCGATGTTTCATTATTAGTTCTTCATAATCTCTTCTCTTTGGCCCTGATCTTGATCTTGTCCTCCTTGGTTTTCCTATGAGTTTTTTTTAACTCACTGGTTTCATGGCTTTCATCCCAGCAACTTCTCTTGGAGTTTATATTCCTCCTCCATATTCTCCAAAGAAAGTCATATCTCTCTCTCTCTCTCTCTCCCTTCAGCCTTACTAGCCATTCTGCTTAGGAAACCCAGCTGTTTCCCACTGTCCTCTGTCTCTTTCTCGCTCTCCCTCTCGCTTTCTGGCTGGGTTTCAAATGGGAGGATTGCACTTAGAGCAATAAAAAAAGTCTTTTGAGCTAGATGACTCTTTGTGTGAGTTGCATACCCAGATGTGTCTCCTCAGCCGTGATACATTTCTTGTGTAAAACATTCTCATTAGTTACTCAACACTCCTCATTCCAGGCCGACAAGGGTTTCCTGATGACAGTTTTCCCACCCGCCTGCCCTCCAGCGGACCTACTACCATTCTCTTAGTCTTGATTTCTCCTCTCTCTCTCTCTGTTTGACTCTGACTTTCTGTCCCCTGCACCCCCAACGGCCAATCACACGACAGAAATTGAAGTTTGCTTTGGTCCACCATATGCACGCAGCCAAGTCAATTTGGTTGGGAGCCTTAACGATAGAATTAGACTGTAATCCCCTTTAAGCTTCACTATGCTCTTGACATCATGGAAAGAGGTCTGCAAAGCCAATGTCATCATTTGATGTTGCTTAACTGTTTCGCTGACACTTTGGATACCAACTATATGATTTGCACACAGTGAGGAGCAGAACGGCTTTACTTTTCCATGCTCCATGAAAGGAAGAATGTGCACTGAATGGTTGGACACGGCAAAATTATGTTGGCTATTTTAGCTCATTATGTATTTAGCATTCATTTGGGTAAATATGCTTTTCAAATCATGATGCTTCAATTTTAGCATGCAGGCCAATGAAAATATTTTTTTTCCCCTTTTGCTTTCCAGGAAAGCAGCACTGTATAAGATATTGTTTTATAAAATACTTAAAGATTGTATATTGTGTATTCACTTACTTGTTTTTTCCACTTGTTTACTTTACTTTAAAACCTGCCAAGTCAAAATATCATATTAAATATATATTTTTTAATCTCCGTCTTGCAGTAAATAAATCCTGTTTCAAGAAGTAGATATTTTAACTAGGGCTGTCAAACGATTAATCGCGATTAATCACATCCAAAATAAAAGTCTGTGTTTATATAATATATGTGGGTGCACTGCCACATGCATGTATATTTAAGAAAAAAAAAATAATATTTAAATATAAAATATTGATATTATTATATAATATAGATTCTATATAAATCTATATACAGTATACATGAAAATATTTCTTAAATATATATACAAGCATGTGTGTGTATTTAGATATATAAAATAATTATACACAGTGCACCCACATATATTATGTAAACACAAACTTTTATTTTGGATGCGATTAATCGCGATGAATCGTTCGACAGCCATAATTTTAACCGAAAATATGTTTGTTTGTTTTTGTAGTTTATACAGCACATCTAAATACCCTTTTGATTTGATTTGATTCTAATTGCTATAATCACTAAAAATATTTTTAATAAGATTCTGTGACAGAGAATATGTACAAATCCCAAACAGTATTGAATCTGCAATGCTGCATCTTGATCTTGCCCTTAATCACACATTCTGCTCGTTTAATCCACTGTTCTAATGAATAATTTGTACCTGTTTAAACCTTAAACATAGACGTCTCTCAATATATATTGCATACTTTTTGTAATAAATCATAAATCACATGTGTTTCTATTATATGAAGGGGTAATCTTGGTATGTTTAGCAGTGCACAACTGCAAAATGTTTCTTCTTCTTCCTGAAGTCAAGGTATCAACGAAACAATCTGATGACACCACTCAACTCCCGAAAGGGTATCCTGTCCTTCCATATGACATTGAACGAGTCCAGGACATAGGTACGATACATCACAGATGGCCTGTCAACTATAAACTAAGATCACACGACCCAATCCACCCCCACCTCCAATATTGTGTTGCGTGTCCTCTGAACTTTGACAATCAGTTTAAAGTGTGGGCTGTTTTTGTAAGCGCCAGATAAGTCCTGTAAATTTCATCCGCCACATTTTGTCACCCGTTGTAATACCCTGAAAGGCTCTGAGAAATGTGGTCCATTTCAGTGCAGCAAATTCGGTTTTACTCCATTGGGTGTGTTATTTATTAAATGACTTTATTTAGGAACTTCTTTAACATTTAAAATATGCCTTGAAAATGACAGCACCTCCGCGTTTTCGGTGAAATTCGGGTTACGTAATGAACAAATGCGCCAACCCCTCTGGATCTGCGTGTGAATGGCATCCACGTCTGGACTCTGCGTAGAGGTCTCCGTACCCCACCGCCAGTGCAAGCTCCATTTCAGGAATGCAAATGCCTCTGGCTCTGACAGCCTGTGATTTATCTCCTCATCTATCCTTGCACACATCTGCCTTTGCCCTTGTGTCTGCCTGTTGCTCATTCCACCCTCCCTCCCACTCCCAGGAGGCCAGGGACTCCCCTGCCTGCTCTCGGAGTCGGCCCGGGGCAGCGTTACAGCCGTCGCTGACCCCGCCACACACCGCTCCTCACCCGCCGTCCTGCCAGGGTCAGACGAGGCAGTGGCGGGATAAGAGGTCCGTTCTCCCGGAGGAGAGCGGCCATGAACTGCCACAGCGCCGGTGTGAGTCTGCGAGCCACTGCAGCCGCTAAGTGCTTTACAGTACAGCATGAAAACACAAGTGACCTAATAACCACACTCGCTCTCTGTCAACAAGGATTACGCTCTGCCTGGAGTAAGAGGAGGCTGCTGGCAGGCAGGCAGCGCTGTGTGTGTGTGTGTGTGTGTGTGGAGATGCAGGTTAGTTCTCCTCCTGACAGAGCTGCATGAGAGCATCACACGAGCTGCAGCAGGGCCGTCGAGCCTCCCAACGGAACGGTCCCAAACCAAACCCCCCTTCGCCTGAAAGCTTTAAACAACTGCTTACAATTCCAAAGCGTCTACGCTTCTCCACTCTCAACAGGCAGTGCGAGCAAGGACGTATGCGGGCTCTCCACTGTTTGTCTCATCTTCGTGGCCTCTGGCCCCACACACACACGTGAAAACAGAGCCCCCCTACATCTCGTGCACCACCCCACCCCGCTTTCTCATTTACCAGTCCACGCTTGTGCGCAGGCTGCTGAGAAATGGACGCCTGGTGTGAGGTCAGGTGTGATTCATCACGCTGCGTCTGGGCGAAGAGTTGACATTCGTAAAGGCACTCGCTCTGCTGCCATTGTAATTGAGTCTCCTTGTCTTTTCTAGGACACCAGCAAATATAACTATGTCAGGACGCCTCACAGCTATATATTATCCAGCTCAGTGAGAGAGACAAAGGGCGAGTTATCATTTGGGCAGCAGCTAAAGAGAGGGAGGTAGACACATCTGGACAGCAAGGTGGGGTTTTCAGGGCTGGGGTCTGGGGGCGGTGCTTTTATAAGAGGGGTCGGTGCGCTAAATCAAACTCAAATGTTACATTGGGAACATTTTGAACAATGTATTTTTAGAAAGGTGTCAGTCAAGTTGTTCAAATTAATGTATTGCAAAAATTTTGTATTGCATTTTCTGCTATTTTTTTTAAATGTTATAAAACAAACTTTTTTGTTTATACATATGCATAATAATTAAATTATTAATAATAGATGCAAAAGTAGATTTCAAAAGTTTCAAAAGTTTTTTTCAGTCAATTCCACATTGTTTCAAACAAACATGTAAAATGAATAGTCAAAGAATCCTGAAAAAAAAGTGTTAACCCAAAAATATTAAGCTGCACTAATGTTTTCAAGATTGCCAGTAAATTTGCATATTAGAATAGTTTCTAAACACGGGTAATGAGGGTGAGAATTCAGCTTTGCCATCACAAGAATAAATTACATTTACATGATACACCGCCGTCAGTGTATGAATGTGTGTGTGAATGGGTGAATGTGAGGCAATATGTAAAGCGCTTTGGTGGCCATTAGGTCTATGAAAGCGCTATATAAATGCAGTCCATTTACCATTGACCATAACATTTCACAATATTGTAGTTTTTACTGTATTTCTGATCAAATAAATGCAGCCTCGATATGCTTAAGGTAAATATAAGGCCACGTTTACACGAGACCGGGTATTTAGCAAAACGAATATTTTCCCCCTCTCCGTTTTCAAAAATAAAGTGTATAAATACGCCGTCGAGCGCCATCATAACTATGCCAAACCTATTGGCGGCAGTGTAGGGGTTAAGGATAGAGCCATGCAAGCCAATCAGAATCCTCAGAATCGACAAGAGAGAATCTAAAACACTAGACAACACATAACCGGCGTTTTGCCACTTTGACCGGAGTTTTTAGAAATAATCGTTTTCTGTGATAAAAACGGGGTTTTCGTGTAAACAAGAGGCCAATCCGCAGGGAAATATCTGCGTTTTCCCTTCATGTAAACGGGGCCTAAAAACACTTACCTACTTACCAAACTTTTTCAACCATAGTATGAAAAAGAAACAAATGCAACTGCAAATGCAATACAAATACTTTTCTGTTGACATACAGAAAGCTATAAAATGAATATGTATACTACTGAAATGTTTTTAATTTTTTTTTTTTTTTCATATTGAAATCTCAGTCAAATACTTTTGAGATTTTTTTTTTTTTTAGGAGAAAAATCTGTCAAACGTTTACATTTATGCATTTTATTGCTTTCAAGTTTTGCATTTGATCATTTCAAATTCAAATTCTTATGACATCGGCGTTACCATGTTTTTAATGAGATGAGATGAGTTTTTTTCTTCTTTCCTGTGCGAAGCCATCAGTCATGGTATTTACATTTGTGCAGAATTTTTTTCCTATTCAGCAGTTGACGCTCAGCTTGAATTTAAAAATACGTTTTGTGCTGTCTTCTCATGTCTTTTCTCTGCAAAAAAAAAAAAATAAATAAAAATACTTGCTAGGTCAAGACCACAGCTGGGTCATGAAGTAGAAAAAAGTAAGAAAGAAATCAGGCCTGTGTTGACATTCATGGGGCAAAGGGCCTGCGCACATTTGCAGAGGTCATCGGAAAGTAAACACCTATTAATGGTTACCTGCTTGACGAACAGATAAGCAGGTCAGGGTAATGATTAAGCCACAGCTTGCTGGGTTACAGGCCATGTGTGCACAAAAGCATGCTGGGCGATTGCAGGTCTGCGTTGGTGATAAAACACAAATATTAATCGTTATAGGACAACAGCCTTTGAGCTGTGATGTATTAGAGCATCGAGAGACACACACACACACCTGTGAGAGCAGTAAAAAACACACTTGTCAACAGCCATTAGCACATTCATGCAGGTACTGTACTGTGGGTGGCTTGTTGACTGTACAGCGCAGGTTAGAGCGAGAGAGAGAAAGGAGGAGGTGGGGGGAGGGGGTGAGAGAGATATAGAGAACGAAAGAAAGAAAAGGAAAGGAAAAAAAAAACGCTCAAGTTCACAAGGTCATTTCCAGCCCAGGGATAAAGTAAACTGAGCGAAACTGCACAAGCTGCAACTTATCAGCCTGCCTGCATGCCAGAGCTTTCTCCTCTGTGTGTGTGTGTGTGTGTGCGCGCGCATTTCACAAAACAAAACAGAAGAAGATGATCGCTTTTGGTTCAAGTACTTGTATCTTCCTCCGCTCAAAAACTATAATCAGAAACTTTCTCATGATTCATGCTATTCACAGAAATCTCAAAGAGTTTGACTTGAAAAAAACAAAACCAAAAAAAAAAAAAAAAATCCTCACTACTGTCATGGAGATTTAAAAAAAAAATAAAAAAAAATGATAGTACACTCTTTGAACCTCTCTGTTTGGAATAAATCTTAAAATCGTGACCGTGAAGTAAACAAATATTCACTTTATAGTTTTGAAATAAATTGTTATCTTGGTTTGGTTGAATTCATCAAATTTTATGAGCTGGTCAAACATTTCCAGTGTATAGTGTTATCTTAATGAACAAAATCTTCAACTTAATGAAAGCGGATATTCAAGGCTACTTCAAGGCTTTTCGCTCAGTGGCAGGACACATACAATACTTTTTCTTTCACACCAAGAATTTCGTCTAATTATATTTTTGGTGGTCTAATCATAAGCATCATGAAAATATGTTTCCATATTAATAAATAAACAGTTCAAATATGTTGAGTTCTTGCGTTGGTGTTTACTCTCGAATCCTCCCTGTAAACACACCCCCTCCGAAAAAAGTCGTTTGACCTTTTTCCATCAATTACTTTGAGATGTGGGTGTGAGTTGTGGACGTGCTGAAATTCCAGACATTATCAAAGTAACAGCTTGTAACACTGCCATTTAAACTAGAGCTTTTAACATTGCGAAAAGTGCACTACGAAATCCTCAAGAGCTTAATTCAAAATGTTTCTATAAAGGGGTGGAATTTAATTGTTTGTTTACCCCCACTCCTTTCTGGAGGTCATTTATTGCTTTTAATTGGCCTCCTATAATGTACTGTCACCACAATTTCTGTCAAAGCCGGGTTTTCTCAAGAGCGCTTTAAGTAAATCTCTGCTATTTGGTATCTATCGCTGTGCTAATTCCAAAGGTCAGGGGTAACCGCAGCAACTCCGGTCGTGCTAATTAAGAAATGAGAGGATTTCACTGGTCATCATCCCTCAAGTGGCATATTCTAATAGAAACCTCCCTTAAAGCGATACTAAAAACATACTTCGGCTGAAGTAAGGAAATATAAATGCCAGAAACCCTTGCATAAATAACTGGGAGTGGGAGAGCTGTCTATCTAACCCCGGGAAAAAAAAATGGCTGCTTAAAAAAACGGAGAGAAATGAAGGGTCATCTGGTTTCCATTAGAAAGATAAAATGGTTCACTTGGAGCTTTTTACCAGCCTCTTTGTTTCTGGGAGGCGTCCATGCTTCTCTCTCCATCATCGGCCAGTTGACACAACATTAAAGGCTTCAAACGGCCAAGTCGGGCCCCTTAATCAAAAACTAATTGTAATAGATATTGGAGGAGTGCTAACACTCTGACCGCTCGGGCTGGTATCAGTGGTCCAATGCTTGAGATACCATTAAACACAACACAGACCTGATAGCTGCCACAGGGTAGAAAGACAAACCAGAAGCAGAGGGGGA
The DNA here is from genome assembly GCF_988280905.1 of Pimephales promelas. Lineage (NCBI taxonomy): Eukaryota > Metazoa > Chordata > Actinopteri > Cypriniformes > Leuciscidae > Pimephales > Pimephales promelas. The sequence goes on from NC_142778.1 coordinate 31,999,184, forward strand.
AAGCTGTGCTAAGTGCTATACATGTGGCTGAAGACAAACCACACTCCTTAATATAGGTTCACCTCTGTCCTGTCAAGCTGTGTTAGTCAGCAACCAAAAAAAGGAATTTCAAAACAAAACATGAAAGTGGTCCCATCGAGGCAGTCGGGAACAAATGTCAGTTTGGGCAAAACACCCGACCAGCCTTAGAGTCTTATCGGTCTCAGGAGAATCGCTGCCTCAAAATATTTCTTGAGGATTCTCTGGACGACGCACCCATTTAAATCTTAAATCTATTTAATCTAAAAATAGGCTCGTGTTTATGAGCCTTTTAATTAGTTCTCAGCTGTTATCTTATTATTTTATGCAACATCATTTCTGTAAAAATCATTTCTGTTTATCTTGTGGCGCTTTAGACTCAAAGCCAACAGTAAATATGGACAATACAGACAAAAGGCACACCAAATAAATGCAGAACTGGCAGTTAAATAAGTTTAACAGCAGTGAGATATATGATTGATTTATAAGTACTTGGATTGGTTTATATTAGGGCTGTGCAAAGATTAATTGCGATTAATCGCATCCAAAATAAAAGTTTGTGTTTACATAATGTATCTGTGCGTGCTTTGTATAATTATTTTGTATATATATACACACATGCATGTATATATTTAAGAATTATTTGCACATAATTTACACACATCTAAATAATATATAAATATTTGATATATTAATTACACATTTTCTTAAATATAAAATATTTATATATTTTATAGATTATATATATATATAGTATTTATGTGCAAATAATTCTTAAATATATACAGTACATGCATATGTTTTTATATAGACAAAATAATTATACACGGCACACACACATATATTATGTAAACACAAACTTTTATTTTGGATGCGATTAATCGCAATTAATCTTTGCACAGCCCTAGTTTATACATGCATACATATTGGGATATTATTCACATTAATTTTAGAGTTGACGCATTATCATGCATTGTGTATGCATGTACGTTCATGTGTCTGATTGAGAATTACTCCGTGACCTTAAACATTGGAAGTCAGTGTGTGTTGCCAGATTTAATTAAACTAATTGATTCCTTTGCATTTTTATTAGCAATGGTCATTAGAATATCTAGACTTTCAGGCAGGCAAGACAGATAGGAACTTTAAGGAGCTTTTTTTTTCCTCTCCTTCTCATGTATATTAACCTCTCTGACATGCTCCTGCTTAGCATATTGGAATCCCTGTCGAAATTCATGTCCGAGACTGGGGCGGGCTGTCTTGTCAGAATGATCCATAATGCAATTCACATCGCTAGCAGATGATTGAGTTAAGAATTAGGACTTCAGATACACTTGTCTTCCTCACACACCGCTTGACTTAGTGGCAAAGCCCATTCTTTAGCAGTAAGTCATGCAGTCTCATAATAAATCTGTCGTACTAGTGAAGAACAACCATCAGGATTAGAATGATGTTAGTTGGCTGAGTACGGGCAAGCATAGTCTAAAGAATGCATTAATAAGTTGATAGCATTATCTCGCTAAATTAGAAATGACGATGATGTGGGCCATACCAAGTGAAACCATTAAAAAAACCGATGTCTTTAGAAGCCTATAATCCCATTTTAAGCGAGACATAGCTGGTGTTAATTCAGAGCTGCAGTATTCCCTCGGTCCTGTCAATCAGCTGTCATTACTAATAACCTAGCTGGGGGTCTCATAGTCTCTGTGTGTTTACAAATGACATTCTCACCCTGTCGTAGGGTCACCCCGAGTGACATTTCAATAGCTCAGAGTTAAAAGGCCAGTAAACCCCAAAATAAACACTTTCTAATTAGGTTGCTTTCTCACCTGACCATTGGACCGGAGTCTCCCCCGATTATTGCTTGTCATATCGAATTATTACATTGACTACCAATTGAATGAGTTTTGTGGCTCGTTTCATTTACTTAAATAAGCTATGTTATGCCCTTTTTACAAAGTCCTGATTTTGGTTTTGGGGTCTACTAGAATAGGATGTCTTGCTTGAATGTTCAAAAACGTAATCTCATAATGTAGACCGTGCATTATGTGAATTTTCCCGCATCCCCGAAAGCATTGTTATCCAACTATGGTCGCAAGTTCTGTCGTTATCAGCATAGTTCAACAAGTCCCGAAACCATCGTTCCAATGAACATTTGCAAGCAGCATCACAAGGTTGTGTGGTTGGGACGACATCTCTCGAGCTGTGGTTATAGTTTCTTGTTTGCATGACGTGGATTTAATAAATCATTTTCTTGAGCAAAATAAGCAAGCTGACAGTCAGTACAATCTTTTATTTAGAATGCATACAGATGTAATTCATGTCTTTTAGTTTGTCAAGAGATTTAAAGCACGAATGCTATTTGTGCACAATAGAAGTGCTATTGTGTAATTAAAGGAGTAGTTCACTTTAAAAAAAAAATTTTGCCGATAATTTACTTGCCTCCATGTCTTTCTTTCTTCAGTCGAAAAGAAATTAAGGTTTATATAATATAGTGGACTTCATTGGGAACCAAACGGTTCAAGGTCCAAATAAGAGTTTCAGTGTAGCTTTAAAGGGCTTTAAACGACACCAGACAATGAATAAGGGTCTTATCTAGGACCCTTCAAGTCATGACTCGAAAAAAGATTTGTTCATTTTGATGATCGAGTTTGAACAGGAGAGTCACGAACGCTCATCACAGAACAGAGCAAGGTGAGCATTTGTGCTTATAAAACGTAAACTTTTTTTATTTATTTTTTAAATGACCGTTTGTTTCGCTAGATAAGACCCTTATTCATCGTCTGGTGTCGTTTAAAGCCCTTTGAACAGTTTGCACTGAAACTCTCATTTGGACCTTGAACCGTTTGGTTCCCAATGAAGTCCATTATATGGAGAGAATCCTGGAATGTTTTCATCAAAAACCTTAATTTCTTTTTGACTGAAGAAAGAATGACATGGACATCTTGGATGACATGGGGGTGAGTAAATTATCAGCAAAAGTTTTTTTTGTTTTTTTTTTTTTAAAGTGATCTACTCCTTTAATTACACAATAGCTACACTCTCTGCCAACAGTTTGCTTGATGTAATGAACTAGTTTTGGTTCTTTACCGCCCTTTTTAGTGTGCCTGCCTTCCATGCGGATAACACTGGTTGGAATCCTGATCGGAGCGGGTTTGATTTGGACCAGCTACACTGGTGCCGTGACCCGGATGGGAGTGAGATTTAGGTCGGTGAGTGTAACGGAGGCCAGCTAGTAAAGACCTGTGCAGGTAAACCTCACTTCCCTTGACTCAAGAGCCTCAATAATGTCTGACGCTAGATGCTGTGGAGTTTAGTCCGTGTTAATCCCGAAGAACTACTACTATGGGAGTGTGATGGATGTAAACAGTAAGTTAATGTTAGCAGTTAACAGTTCAATTCAAAATAACTTGATTCAGTTGGTTATTTTTACATGTCCAAATATAGTTGTTTACTTAATTCAGTTTAGTTCATTGATTCTACATAAAGTATTCCATTATTTTGAACCACTGTCCAAACGGAATTAAGTTCAACTAAAGGCTTTTTTTTTAGGTATTTGATTGTGTTGGAATATTACAAAATTAAATGATTTGTAAAGATGAAATCAGCTAAGTTATAAGGTGAATTGAACTTTCGTAACAGTCACAGCCATAAATGCTCACTGTTTCAGTACACACGCACGCACCTCGCTCTCAGCAGTAAAGCTCTTATATTATTCGCTTCTATCCCGCACCCAAATATATGCCTGAGTGTTGTAATTGTTTGGCAAATGCATGCCGCTCTCACCCAACATCGCCAAGCCCTGGCTGCTTCACTCCCCTGTGGATAACAAATGGGCCTTTTCTCTCCGAATTTGAGGCTAAACGATGGTTTCGCTTAGAGAGCAAAGTGACTGTCCGTCTTCATAACAGTGCTCTCCATCAAAGAGCAATGAATCCCATCCCATCCGACTGGCCCTGATTAAACACAGGCAATGGATATCCCCCTTCAACCCCCTCCCGTTCTCTGCCAAGACGGAGCAAAGCCAGCCCTGCTATGTCAGCCCTAGCACCTGCAGCTATCGGCTTCTTTTTCTCTGCTAATAAAACGCTCTTCACATCTGGAGCGGCGAGATGCCTGTTGATGCTGCCGCTGCTCGTGCGCACTTTCATTTCAATCGAATTATAGTTGTATTTAGAGGAGGTCGTTCAAAGGGGCTCATGAAGAGATATAGCAATGGATGACCCGCTCTTAAGTTTTTATATTTAATATAAATTTAGAAACCTTAATGATTTTGAGATTTGATGAGAATCATATTAGCAATCAAAAGGTTGAACACACTTTTTAGGATTAAATTAAAGTCTTCAAAACTATAAAATAATAAATCAAAACAAAGTAGCCAACTTCGTAGATAGCATGCTTCATCTTGAATAAGGTTCTACTTTGGATTTTTTATTTATTTACCTAAAATACAGTAAAACAGTAATGTTTTGAAATATAATTTATTTATTTATGTGATGCAAAGCTGAATTTTCAGATCATTACTCCAGTCTTCAGTGTCTGTCACATGATCCTTCAGAAATCAATCTAATATGATGATTTGGTGCTCAAGATTTTTTTTTCATTATTATTCTCAATATATTCATATTCACTTATTTATATTTTTCAGGAAACCAGTTTTTTTTTTTTTTTGGATACTTTGATTAATGAAATATTTGTATATATATGTGTGTGTGTGTGTGTGCTTTCTTTTTTTCCTTTTTTGTGTTGTGTTTGTAAACAAATTAATTCGTAAGCTCAAAATGTTTCAATAGATTAGTTTAAGTGTACAAACTTTTGACTGGTGAAGTAGCTTATATGTCATAGTATATGCTCTGTTATTTTTTGCATACATTTGAAGAGGTAAAAAAAAAAAGAGGGACAGATTATATGAACCGTTTGAGTGATAAGTTTGAGCCAGTTCACTGACTTTTATGACTTGTCACCTGCTGTTCTCATGTTGATGTGTTTTCATGTTATGGTCTTGCTCCATGAAAACTTCTCATTTTCTTCCAGCCAATGTCCAGAATGGCTGTTGGGCTGTATTTAAGCTGTCACAGGCGTGCACTGACAAAGTAATGGTGTGTTAAATATATGCTCAAAGGCTTTTGCAAAAGTTGAATTACGCATAACAGGGAACAGCACACACCACTAAGTTGTACCTGTATTCATTTAATAGTAGATGTTTAATGCATAATTTATTTTAGACACATTTTATAATGTGATAAAACAGTGTAGAGACATAAACTCGAATTTAAAACATAGCATTTTGAATTGAAGTGTAACACCCTCATGCACAACAGAACAATGTTCCCATGTGCTGGCGCAAGACCAAGAGTTTTCTGGAAAGTCAGTAAAGCAAGACAGACACTACAATCTTGATAGGCTTGTCTTGTTTTAGTGTTGGGTTTCCATCAATTTCAAGGGGGTAAAATCTTACACCACTGTGGCTGCAGGCACAAAGCATTGCAGAGCTATCACAGGATGGGAGCTTGAAGCTCTTAGGAACATTAGCCTGAAAGAAAACAAACGCGGGTCAACTGAATTAACCCAACTCCACACTGCCAACCAAGGAAAACTCCCAACAAAGAGCCTGTCATCTCTTACTGACAAGGACCAATCTGTACACATTGACCTGAAGTGTCCTGCAGACTACAGGAAACTCCCCTACATACAGAATACTGAGCCGGGGATATAAAGTAGCATAGCAGTGGTGTTAGTTATTCAAGACTTTTATCACCAAAGGCCTCGTTTAATGGGGTTTTCCTACATTTTTAGAGCATTATAAATATGTCTATATATGTCTTGCAAAGTGCACTTTGCAGACATTTTGACAGTAGTTTCGTTTAAAATATGGGTGAAGTTTTAAAATGATAAATGTTGTTCATTATCAGCTAAAAGAAGATTATGAGCAACAGGGTGCTTTGTAAACTTCCAAGACTATCAAACTATCCAACGCTATCTCACGACGAATACGAATTCTTACGACCTCACTCTGATGGGCAGGTTCAGGGTTAGGTCATTCGTACGAATTCATACAAATTGGGCAACTCGTAAAATATGTGCGATTTAGCGAAAATCGTACGAGTGAGGCAGTACAAATTAGCCACCTCATAAAATACGTACAAATTACCTTGAGATCGAGTTGAACTATCATACCATCACATTTTAAAGTCAGTGCATGCTATTTAAAGGAGTTTTCAAAAAACTTTTGCTGATGATTTACTCACCCCCATGTCATCCAAGATGTCCATGTCTTTCTTTCTTCAGTCGAAAAGAAATTAAGGTTTTGATGAAAACATTCCAGGATTTTCTCCATATAATGGACTTCAATGGGAACCAAACGGTTCAAGGTCCAAAAGACACTTTCAGTGCAAAATGCAAACTGTTCAAAGGGCTTTAAACAATTCCAGACGTCGAACAAGGGTCTTATCAAACGAAACGGTCGCTCATTTAATAATTAAATAAGTTTAAATAAGTTATTTAATAATAAATAAGTTGAACCGTTTGGTGCCCACTGAAGTGCATTATATGGAGAAAATCCTGGAATGTTTTCATCAAAAATTTCTTTTTGACTGAAGAAAGAAAGACATGGATATCTTGGTTGACATGGGGGTGAGTAAATTATCAGCAAAAGTTTTTTTCAAAAGTGAACTACTCCTTTCGTTTCTACAGTTTAACTAAGCGTGCACTTTAATTTAAACCAATGTGTGCGCTACACATAGCATTACGGTAACAGCAGGATATTAGCTAATGTCTTTAATCTCTTCTGTGAGGTCAAAAGGGTCTTATCTTGTATTAGGATTTATAAAAGACAGAAGTGATCTAACGCGGGTGCTTGGATGACTGGCAATAGTGAGCAGTTATTGTGCATGTGTCAGTATGCTTTATTGTTAAAGCAGAGAAAGAACAACAGGAAGTATTTAAGTATTTTTATAGTAGTTTTTTTGTACAATTAATGGGGAATACACATCTGGCAGGATATGTTTCTGTAAACAGGTGCAAATCCATCTGCATTTCTCTGTACAACAAACACATCCAGCGCATACAGTACATTAAGGTACAATTATCTATAGCGAGTAGAAAATGAGTGATCAAACCAACTTGATTTAGCCCGTCGAAAACGTCCAACAGCTCGCATTTAATCTATTAGTCCCACTACGCCTAGTCCTCTATTTGTCCACACGCTGAGTTGCTTGGCAAACAGGTGTCCGTTGTGAATGACTCTCCACCTCCCATTATAAAGAGCTACCTTTCCTAACAGCCCTGTATTAAAGTGTCATTATCTCCTCCACCCCTCTGTCTTGTGTGCCATGCACAAATGGACTCCAGTCTTTTATATTTCCTTTTTTGCCCCCCTTCCGCTGGGTGTAAATGTCAACGTCCTATTGTGCGAATTACAGGCATTCCCACATCAGTGCTGATTGTTCCATGTGTAGTGGTGGGAGCCGAATAGAGCGTTTGATTTCAGATAATGTAGAACCAGACAAAATGCCACTGGATTTGGCAGGGCCCCTATTGTCCAAGTTGGCAGGCTGAGCCAGAGACCTGAATCTGAGACAAGACTGCGCTGGGGACCGCAGAAAAAGAACGCCTCGGTGGTGTGGATTTCACTGACTGTTATAATACAATTTGTCAGGTTTTATGATGACACTGACAGCTGGAATTCATCCCCTTAACCTTTTCAGGTTGTCTGCTTTATGCCATGCAAAGCCATAATTTGTCACCTAGCATCACATTATTTGCTAAGTCAAAGTCCCTTTAGTGGTAAAATGTGAAATATTCATGGTCTAGTTAGCGTGTGGCATTATGCTAAGATGCACATAAACAAAAATTGTTGCCTCACATGATGCATTGCTCCACCCTGCCCCGCCCCTAAAGTAATGACATCTTATGCATTTCTATTGAGTTGAGTGATACACCACGGTTGATGTAAACTGTAACATTGTTTTTGACTAATTTAGCCCTGTCTTCAATAATACTTTTCTCTTTATTTTGCCTTTTCTTGTTTTCATCTTTCTGTGATTTTTATTGGATGGAATTAAATGATTATATTTGATATAAATATTACAATTGTTTTTTTGTTTTTTTATAAACATCACATTTTTAGTTTGCATGCAGGTTGTCATTTGTTCAATGTCTACACTGTAAAAAATATTTTAATGATTTGTAATCAAAACATTTTTTCTTTTGTCAAATCAACTTAAATTAAATAATTTATGTAGTTCAGATAACATAATATTTTGAGTTTCTGGTGCTTAAATCAATCTCCTTCATTGTATTAACTCAATTTTTCAAGTTCAATGAACTTAAAATTTTAAGTTAAACCAACAATATTTTTTTACAGTGTAATTGGAAAAAAACTGACCATTTATTCAGAAATATATTAGATGTTTCCTAATTTTTCCTTTCTTTATTATGATTATTTTTAATAAAACAAAACAATTGTAATAAATGTATATGTTTTTACCCATGTCTCCAACTATATTTTCCATCTAGTCTTTTGTAATATCCAAGTGAAAGAAGTGAAGTGAAAGCAAGAAGTGAAAGCAACCATCCAAAAAGAAATGAAACACCAGTGAGTATTAGCAATGAATTGAATCAATTTTGTGGAATGAATCGGTTTGTCTGTATATATATATATATATATATATATATATATATATATATATATATATATTCCAATCAAATATTTTTTTTATTTTTTAAAAAAAATCTTAAATTAAAGAAAAACATTCATGCTTATTCATAAAAAGTATTTAATATATTAGTAAAAGTATAGCAGATTTAGCATTTAAAAGCATCCATATGTGTCGATTGTTATTGTAGAGTTCATTACAAGGCAAATCTAACCATAACTAATTGTTTTAGAATGGGATGTCGCGTGCGCCAGTGGTCTGCATACCAACACTAACAGTGACCTGATGACTGCGGGCCACAGAGGTAACAACAGTTCATACAGTTCATTGTAAGGTCATGCTCCTCCTATCCCTTTTCTTTTCAAACACTAGATGTAGTTCCCACAAGCCTTAGCACCAAATATGCTTCATAATGTGTGTTTTCATACATCTGGCCCAATAAGTGGTCGGATAATTGATATATTGATTGGTTATGTCATCATGTGTTGGTATAGAAGCTGTCATGTGGATGGCAGAACAATCCACGGGCCCCATTGTTCATTCATCAGCGCCCCTGATCGGGCCCATGTCTTGGTTAGCTGCAGGCCAGCCAGATAAGAATCAGTGGATGATTGGACGCACACATTCTTAACATGGCTGACCCGTGACATCTTGGGGGCAGTCGGAGAGTCTGTCATTACGCGCACAATGCACGGCTTTCTTCCTTCTTATCTTTGCCGATGACATTGAGAGTTTTCGCATTAACTCATTAACGACAAGACTCATCATTACAGGGATCAAGTCGAGAAAGAGGGAGGGACAGGGTGTGTCTCTGAGTGGGTGACACTTGGCACGGAGGAATGTGGGTTCAGTCCAATCCTCTCTCCGTCTTTGATATGAGCGTTGGTGATTGAGGGATGGGCTGGGATTCTTTTTTTTTTTTTTTTTTTTTTTGTAGTGCACAAGCCAATGCTGAATAAATGAAACTTAAACACGGACTCGCAGTTGCTAACTACCACCGCTTGCCCCATCTGGAGAAAATGTTAGTCTGGATGACATGCAAGTTCAGAGAATGATCTCTTAAGCTCCAGAGGTCCTTCACTCGAGGGCTTTTTTGCTGCCAGGAGCTTATGAAGGCCAGGGTGTTTGGCCTTTGCTCATAGCTAACAGTGCCAAGGCCTTGACTCTTGTGGTTTGCCTCTGTCAAACACGGCATTGCAGAGTGTGGCTCTGTGGAAAAACTCTTGTTTCTCGATCCATTAACGCTTTCAACGTAGTTATATAGAGGAGAAGAAGAAGGAAAAAAAAAAGCTGGGGATGGGGGAGACGAAAAAACTGTCTGGGAAAGATTGATAGCTTTGCTCTGTGGTTCAATTGTAAATTATAATGCAAGTCCCTCTGGGATACAGGGGCTCTATTTGTGATTAAGAAAAAAGGCTTCATAACTGAGAGATAGAGAAAAAGTTTGCTCCCTCTTACACACAGGCAATTAGCTTGATGAAATGGCCCTCACTGTTTTGTGCCCTGGATATGTAAACTGATATTATAATAATGGGGCTGACTGCTTGTACTGTTATTTTCACCTTGAGTCGAACAGGAGGAGGCGTGCGTTGTGGTGTACACAAAGCATTGTCTTGTATAACACCACAAACCTGGACCCCTGGAGAGCCCAGAACCGCAGATACGCTGCAAGGCGAGGTGACACGAGAAACAAAGCAGGCTCTCGTAAGTGATGAAGGTGCGGGAGTGAGCTTAGCAAGCTTGTTGCCAGCATGATAAAGAACTTTTATATGCCTCATAGAAATAATGGTGAAGTGAGCTTGGAGTCTTGGCACTGTACCTACCCACAGCAGGAGTCTCACCTGCCTCAATTTCTTCTGCTTTCTCATGCAAGGCAGAGAGACATTAAAAGTTATGATCTGTTTTTATATGGCAATGGGATTTTTTTTCATTTTTTTTTTTCATGCGTCTTCACACCTGTCTCCACTTGTTTGCATTTGGAGCAATCTAAAGTGTTTGAGAGCCTTATTTGGTTTTGGCCTAAATAATGAACTGCCATCTGTAACTTGTGCTCATTTCACTAAGCCTTCGCCTGAAATGTGCTGACATCTGCAAAATAAAACCACACTTTATCAAGCAGTTTAGACTCATATGAAGAGAAACAACTCCAGTTCTGTCTCTTCTTAACAAATTTAATGTTTCATTATAAAATATTTGGGGGAAAAAAGACACTGGCAATTCCATTGCTAAATTGTACAGTACGATATTTAACTGACAAATAAAATGAAAACAGTTCGGTAACGCTTCCTTTTACAGTCCAGTTACCCATGTAAATACTACGTACTTATTTTACTAACTACAATTAGTGGGTAATAACTAGTACTAACCCTAAACCTACCCCTGTTCCATGTACTTACCTTATATTAGCCAATACTTTCTAGGTTACACTGTAAGTACTGTACTGTAAAAGGAAGCGTTACCAACAGTTCTTATAAAAGGTGTTTACACTTTTAGGCTGTATATATGCAGTCTATAACTATTGTACTAATATATACAACAAAAGAAAAGGTAACATACAGTATTTGATTAATCAATATTATTAAAATAGGTTACTACTGACAAAATACATAATGCGCTTTATGCTTTTAATTCACTAAACGCCTCATTAGAGACGTTTGTTTGTTAGTCAACCTGAAAGCTATTGATAAAGATATTAATTTGGGATTCGGACTACTTGTGCTAGTAGGTACTTTAAATGAGTAATTATGTTGCGACCGCAAAAAAAAAAGTATGTCCTATATAGTGTGCATATAATGTTGCGACCGCAAAAAAAGTATGTCCTATATAGTGTGCATATAATCCAGACGTACTACATCCGCCATGATGACCTACAGTCGTAGGCATTCACGGGCAGTCATTAACACAGTCTCATCCCAAAAAGTCATATAACTGACGTCTTGGGGCGTATTTTGACCATACGTCAATATCCGCCTTTTTAGGGCCCCCTTAAACGTCGGTAGATGGCGATCCCGGGCCGTCAACTGACGCTTTACCTTTAACGTCAGTTAGGTGACGGGTTAGGTTTAGGTATGGGGTAGAGTTAGGATCCCATAACCTCATCTACCGACGTTTAAGGGGGCCCTAAAAAGGCGAATATTGACGTATGGTCAAAAGACGTCCCAAAACGTCAGTTATATGACGTCTTGGGATGAGACCGGGTTGCAGTCATAGCCTAATGGTTAGAGAGTCAGACTAATCTAAAGGTTGTGGGTTCGATTCTCAATACCGATAGGAATGCCACAGCAAAATGGCTGCCCACTGCTCCTAGTGTGTGTCTTTTCAATGCATTCTCATCCCAAGGCGTCAGATACTGACGCTTTTGCCAATGCGTATACATCCAACGCACATGGCACCCTTTAGCGTCAATATAACACGCTTTGGTTATGGGTAGGTTTAGGTCTAGGGTAGTGTTGGGGTTAGTTTTAAATCATGTTTAATTTGGACTTCTCTGTGCATGCTCTTTTAGGTGGTGACCATAGACCTCCATTATATGACTAACAGACAAGAACGGTTTGACCTAAACATATCAAAATTGAAAATACTGCGGAAACAAAGACACCTAAATCTTGGATGCCCTTGAGGTAAGCTAAAACATATCAAACATTCATTTCAAAGTGAACTATCCCTTTATGTCATAAATCGTTGGTAATGTGGCCACCTCATTTTCCTCTGGAACACCCCGGGCCCCTATAAACAGAGGTAAGATGAGAACTGATCGTCACTGGAAGGTTTGGCTCCCGTGTCTCAAATCGATTCCACAGGCATAAGGAAGGGGCAGTGCAGCGCACAATTGTTTTGAGGAGACGTGCAGTGAAGCGGAATTCTGTGGCAATGTGAGTGTAACATAAGTGCATTGCTAACACATGGCTGTATTCCTAGAGATGTCAGAGGGGATCTGCTTTCATGAAAGGGAGTGAGAGAGAAGGATCTAATGTGGAAGTAATTACATGTGAGAGAGTCACTGTGATGGAATGCAATACAATGTTTTCCATTTGCAGGTCAATGCCCAAAGTTACATACTGTCGTAGATATGCTAGCACCAGCCTCTTGTTTTATCACATTTTTGAAGTGTGAGTCTGCATGTAAGACATGAGAGGGGGGAAATAACCTGTATTTTATCACATATTTATGGATTTTGATATACAAGTGTAAATATTTTAAGTAGTCTTCCTGTATCATATTAAAATATAATGATACTTGATTGTAAGCCATCTGTGCAATATCAACCCACTAGCCAATATTTAACTTTTATACTTCGCTGACACCCGAGTTCATTATTCGAGGAAGCTGACAAAGTATAAACAGACCTGATTCATGCAAAATGCAAACACACCCAGCTAATAAGGTCATTTCACTGTTTACCTTAGGAGATGTTGCTGACGTCCAAGGTGTTCATTATGTAGAGTGAAATTTCATTAGTGTCAATCCTACCTGCAATTCAAGTCAGGGCTTATGTGTAGTTAGGGGGGTCGGCGAGTTCAGCAATTGTCTGACATGGGTATATAGGAATGGTACGAATCTGAGCACTTTGGTAGCATGATGCCACACATGGGAAAGAGGAAAAAAAAAAAGATGAAGAGAAACATGGTGTAGCAGCCGCACCCATGTCAGCAGTGTTTCCACTGCTTATGTTTCATTCATAAAGAAAAGTCTAGACTGACCTAGGCCAAATGGACACCCTATACTCAATTATCCAATGCTCTCTCTCTCTCAAAAAAAGAATGAAACAGGAAAAGCTTCAGACATAAGTTACATAAGGGATTATAATTTTTTTGTGTCTGCACAATTTACACAAAAGGTATGTAATCGGGCCCTCCGCGCGCGTCCCCTGGAGTCCACGGATCCAGGTAGAAGTGTCAGGCTTGCTGAGGGACAGATTAGCCGGTGCATGACCTGATGTGTTAGGACTTCCAAGAGCAGTAATGAGTGCCGCCGATCAGTGAGTGTTTTGGGTCAGACTGCAGTGTCTAAACTGATCATTCCAGTCTAATGAGCTTTGGTGACTTTGATGTAATGGTCCAGCTGATTCAGTGCGCTAGCTGCACCACGCAGATTAAGGTCACGTCGTATTTTGAAATGTTGCTAAACAGTGTTATGGGTCTTTTTTTTAGGCATCTTCCTTGTAAGCTTGGACCCTGTTTTGGGGGTTAGATCTGTTTGAGTCTTTGATGGGACAGCTCTGTGACAATTTACTGGTGTTCAAGAAGAGATTCAATTCCCTCAAACTCACTTAAAGGTAGGTTAGGGGATTTTGGAGGGGCTAGCTTTGAAAGCTCGAGATCTCCTTCCCTTCAGAGCTTCTCCAAAGCCACACACAGAGTCTGCAAAGTGTCACGAGATGAGAGACGTCGTTAAATTCATGTCTCAAAGCACATAACATTACAATAATAATGAACATAAACAACGTACAGAGCTCTGACTTGGGGTAATTCTGGGTAAAATGACATCCCTCCTAACCATAGATGACGCGATATCTCATCTCAACACTTTTGACTTTTAGTCAAAGAATTGAGTGAAATCATTCAATTTGTATTCATTGTGTTGCTATTATGACATATATTCAAATCAAAGTTGAGCAACTAAATATGTAAATATTCATATGCTTATATAAGTCACAGAATTATTTTACCTTCGAGATAAATCTCTTTTACTGGGATTGTGCTTCGTCTGTCATTGGTTATTCAATTATTCAACTAAATTGTTAAAAAATAATTTTTTTTAATACAGGCCTAGTTAATTTTTTTATGCTTTTAATTCTGACACTGATATATATATATATATTTGCATATATATATATATATATATTAGGGCTGTGCAAAAATTAATTGTGATTAATCTTATCCAAAATAAAAGTCTTTGTTAACATAATATATTTGTGTGTGCTTTATATAATTATTTTGTATATATAAATACACACACATGCATGTATAAATTTAAGAAAATGTGTTATTCATATATAAAATATTTATATTTATATAATATAGATTTTGTATATATATATATATATATATATATATATATACACAGAATTTAAGCGCAAATAATTCTTAAATATATACATGCATGCATATGTATTTATATATACAAAATAATTATACACAGCACACACAAATATATTATGTAAACACAGACTTTTATTTTGGATGCGATTAATCGCAATTCATTTTTGAACAACCCTAATATATATATATATATATATATATATATATAGGGTCTTATCTAGCAAAACGGTCGCTCATTTTAAAAACAATATAACAAAATGAACGAATCTTTATTTGTGTCATTTGGTTCATTCAACAAAGGAAATCATTTAACTCTAAATCGTTTATTCAATGAGTTGACTCGGGAAAAGATTCGTTCATTTTGATAAATGAGTTTGAACAGGAGCTTATAAAACTTAAACTTTGTTTTTTTTTTGTTGTTTTTTTTAAATGAGCGATCGTTTCGCTTGATAAGATATGACCGTTATTCATTGTCTGAAATCGTTTAAAGCCCTTTGAAGCTGCACTGAAACTCTCATTCGGACCTTGAACCTTTTGGTTCCCATTGAAGTCCATTATATGTAGAAAATTCCTGGAATGTTTTCATCAAAAAGAATGACATGGATATCTTGGATGACATGGGGTTGAGTAAATTATCAGCAAAAGTTTTTTTTTTTTTTTTTTTAAAGTGAACTACTCCTTTAGTGCACAGTATATTGTAATATGTTATTTCAAATGATCCCCTAGTTTCATTATGCCCTTTTGTTATGTTAAAGATTATGTTCTTAAGTTCATTTGTCGAACTCACTAGCCTAGAAAGCCTTTTATCAGCAACTAACTTTTTATATCCCGGAGTTCCCTAGTATATTGAGGCATTTAAAAGACATCCCATGAAACCATAAAAGTTACTCTTTGTGCAGGAAGTCCACACTGCAGAGCCCTTTGAGGTAAACCACAGATTTAATTTTCTGAAACCAAAGTGAAATATATTAAATTATGTGCTACAACATTCAACTGTTGCCTGGAGAGCTATCATTTATCCTTGTAAAGATTTACCGCTCGCTCTCGCTGTCTGTGGACTGACACGGTGCATTGTATCTCGCGGAAATCATGGTTGATATTCCTGTGCGTTTATAACTATAATGCCACAGGCGTAACTTTAGTTACATTACGACTGGATAAATGCTATAATGCTTACTGTCAAGCGTTTTAGCTGAACAATAGCAGAGTGCTTAGTTTGTTTTCAAGCTGTGAAAAACAGCAGAAAAGCAGGTTTGTTTTTCTGTGCAGTATTTTAACCAGTAACACAACAGGGTTTCCTTGACATGTTGTAATCATTGACCCAGTGCCCTGTCTCTCTGACATTCACACCTCTTACTCTTGCTGAATGGAATGCAGATGCTTTTGTTCGCAACTTACCATATGCGGAGCCGCAACTCTTTTTCTTAAGGTCTGTCGAAAAGACTTCCTCAGATGAGGTGAAACGTTTATATGTAATCAACGTATAAAAACCTCAAAAGGTATAACATCTGGCAGAAAACATATATTTAGATTGTTTATTGCACTTCTCCTCACCCTGATTCAGGCACTTACCATTTGTTTAAACATCATGAAAGGTGTGCATGTGTGTGTACATATTCCTGGACCTTTTAAACTAAGGTCAAAGGCTGTGGTTGATATCATTAAGCACTTATGCATTAAGAATATCTAAAAAGGCATCTAAAAACACCAGAATAAATGTATTTCCTGGACCATTCTATAAGGATATCACCCTCCCTAGTGACATTAACAAGTTTGTTCATGTTGAAACTCTAACCACTGCACAGAGTAAAAACACTGATACTAAAGTGTTAAATTCGGTCATGAGGAACTAGAACTGAGCTCTGTACTCTGTAAGATGCTATTTAATAATTAGCTATTGTGATAAGTTAGCCTTATTTTTCCTTAAAGACACTTAACTTATTAAAAGAAAAGTACGCCATATCACAAATATTTCCCCTTAAAATGAAAACGCAATCGGTTCACAGCTCATTAATCTGACTTCTGTCATTAAACCTCAAAATTAACGTTGTGTTTTGCTTTGTGTGCTGTGTTTTACGCCTGTTTCTTCAGGGCAAAGGGAAGCGAAGTTGCTCTTGGTTGTTGGGACTAAACAGCCCTTAATGGAGGTGACAAAACAAACGTCCTCAGAGAAAACTTCAAGAGCTAGTTACATGAGTACTTCAGGGCCCGCAGCTGAAGTTTACCCGGACACCGCTTCTTTCAGGGGCCTCGCATAAACATTACACTCTCTGTCTGGGTAATTGATCCCAAATCTTGTTTGACAACGTTTTTTCACTGCAGACACTTCACATGCTTCCTGAACATTGCTGAGCTTTTTTGGCCGTGTTGCAAATACCACAACAACTCAGCACTCATTAAATCTTGTGTTGAGTGTTCTCTGCCTTACAACTGCCAGTGTGTGTGTGTGTGTGTGGTTTAGTTCATTTTTCGCACTCGCTCCATTCGCTGTCTCCCTTATGTGTTTTTTAGAGTTGTAATATAATGTTTCATATATATTTGAAATTAATTAAAGTGTTACCAAATACATATAACACCACCCTCCACCACCACACACACATGCGTATATATGTATATATATATATATATATATATATATATGTATGTATGTGTGTGTGTGTGTGTGTGTGTATTATTTACATATATATATTTGTGTGTGTGTGTGTGTGTACGTACATTGTAAAAAAAATATTGTTGGTTTAACTTAAAAAAAATAAGTAACCTGGTTGCCTTAACTTTAAGTTAATTGAAATTGAAAAATTGAGTTAATACAATGAAGGATTTTGATTTAGTGATCAGAAACTCAAAATATTATGTTATCTGAACCACATAAATTATCTAAATTGATTTGACAACAGAAAAAAAACGTTATGGCAAATCATGATTTTTTTTACAGTGTATATATATATATGTGTGTGTTTTTGTGTTTAGTAACACTTTACAATAAGTTTTCATATGTTAACATTGATCAAATACATTAGTTAGCATGAAACAAAATGAAAAAAAAAACACTTCTGGAGCATTAATGTCAGTATTTACCACTACATTATTAAAATACAAAAGTTGTATCTGTTATTTGTACTTGATTGACTTGAGATAATGTAGTAACAATCAACAGTTATATTTCTATGAACTAACAATATATACAGTGCTGGGTAGCAACTGATTACATGTAATCTGGATTGCGTATCCGATTCCAAAAATGTAGTACTTATAATTAGATTAGATTATATTTTCAAATGCTCATAAGCGGGGTACTTTTTAATGACTTGCATGATTGCATATTATCCACACAATAGAAGTCAATTATTCATAATTTATTGATTGAATTTACTGAATTATTTTTATTTTACTCTTTTAGTTTCTTTTCTAAAAATATTCACTTTGACTATAGTCACAATATAGAATGGTCATGTAAATCATGTAAATAAATTTGCTTCTAAATTTGCAGACAAAATTACCTCTCCACTTACACCATGTATGAGATTATTAATTATGCCACTTCATAAACACTGCTGATATATTGCTGTGAAACACTGTCTTCATCGTATCCAGTGACCTTCACTAATTATTGATCGAGACAAAAGTCTGAACAATAACATTTCAAACCTGGAAAACTCATCATGTTTATTATTGTTCGTTCATATAATCCAGTGTTTCCTTTTTTGACCTCAAATATTTACTTACACTTAAATATTTCCCCCTGTGATTTAAACTTATTTTTTTTCAATCATTAAAGCAACATGTTTGCATGTCACATTGATAGGGGAACAATCATTAGCTTTTTATAATCCCCCTGCAGTAATGCTTTTCATGTTATTGATGATAAAGAATTGAAATGTTTTCTTTTTCTTTGTTTACACACAAACACACACACAAACTAATGCTATTTATTTAAGAAATATTTAAAGAAAATGCTGACAAAAATGGCCAATAATTCATCTATGCTAAATATCAAACACTGACTAACTCAATCCAAATCCTGTCGCTTTACATTTACACTGTCGTTGATTACATGATGAATAGTAATAGTAGTATACATTACTAACTATAGTTAGTAGTGTCATAGATTACTCATTTTAGGTATTGTATTCTGACTAGTTTTTGATTACTTTTGACTAAACTCATTTATCACTATAGATATAAATGGGATTCTTGTGTACCATATTCCATATTGGTGTGTGTGTGTGGATAAATTACCCAAATTGAAAAATATTTCTTGACTTTATGTTGAAAAGTGTGAATGATCCGTGTTCTGCTGTTGTTTCTTTAACCTTGAAGACTAAATTATTTTCATGATCTCAGATGAGTGGCATGATCATATGTGATGTCAATAACATTATTTGTGCAGTTTTTGTTTTTAACGTCTCCTTGTATTGTGAAAGTGGCACTAGCAGTTCACTCTGCCATTGCACACATTATTTACTCTAATGGTCAAATAATGAAAGTGTGAGGCTCCGTTTTGGCAAAAGATGCCTAAATGTAAGGCTGTGCACACGCTTTCTCTCAAACACTTCCATGTGAAGACTTCAGGCTTCAATAGTCTTTAAAAAAATCTAAGTTTACTCCACCTTTCATATAAAGACAGAAACTTCTCATGATATAAGTGCAAAGGCAAACTTAAACCCTTTCCCCGTGTCTCAGTAGTCCACATTAGAAAACAAGCTGCTTTCAATTACAGACACTCTGAATCTCTTTCTCTCTCCCTCCTTCTGTCTTTTCCATCTCTTTTCTTCTTTGATTACTTTTAAAAACATTTATATTCCCTAATAACTTGGGTTTAGTCTAGTGGCCAGTGATTAAATCCAGACTGGTATAGTAAATGCAGAAAAGTGCATGTGGAAAATAATATCTATCTATAATTATTCACAACAGCTAAGAAATGGAAACTTGGTAATTTCTGCAATAAAAATGTCAAATGCAGCTCCGCGTTTAATGAAGATTTAGAGCTGTACTGTTATTTTCAAATTCATAAGAAACGTATCTCTCGTAGCTTAAAACATACCCGTATGAAGATTATGGGTGCTAGATTCTTATTTAATAATAACAAACAACATGCATACAGGGCCCATGTTTATTTTCTTGAGCTTTTGTTGATACAGTTGATAATTAAACATTTTTACTAATGTCATCAATGTTTTTTTCATTGCATCATTCTTTAAAGGAACACAATGCTGCTTCTTGTTCGGTTGCATTATTTAATCATACATCATAACAGTATGTGCAGAATTACGATACGTACAGTTGATTTGGAGCAGTTGGTTTGTCAGCTGACCAATGATCCTTTTGCCTAGAAAAGAATAGAGGTTAGTTGCACCAGTTGCTCGAACACATTCATTAAGGCCTACCTTCCCTGCTTTGTCATTGTGGGATCTTTGCGTGAATTTCCTCCTCCCATCATGCACTTGGTGTTGATGTCACCACTCGGCATTCTTCGGTTTCTTCGGTTCACAGTGGCCGTGTCCTCTGGCCCTGCGGAGGCCTGAGACAATGCACAGCTAGTCTACCAGAACGCCGTATTCTACCTATGGGATAGTTGATCATAAGTCATCAATATTATTGTATCAACATTTTCTTGTATTTCAGTGAGCACATACTTGTATTCCTACACCTCTCGTTGTGTTCATTTTTGGTTGGTAAAGTGACTGTAAAGTGTAACATAGGAACTATTTAATTGAAATGTAAAAATAAACAATAGTAATAACATGCTTTACTGTAATGATTTGTAATCACAACATTTTTTCTTTTGTCAAATCAACTTAAATCATTTATGTAGTTCGGATAACATAATATTTTGAGTTTCTGGTGATTAAATCAATCTCCTGCATTGTATTAACTCAATGAACTTAAAATGTTAAGGCAACCAGGTTACTTCATTTTTTTAAGTTAAACCAACAATATATTTTGTACAGTATATAAATGTGCATCACTTTTTTTTTTTTTTTTTACGCAGGTTTTTTTTTACTTTGATTTGATGTGGAAAATGGAAGTTTGGCATTCAGTCTAAGAAGAGATTATTGAAACGAATTAAGCGTTCGCTGTTTAAATTGACACTGTAATCCATCATTGGAGAATCGAACTCTGCGCTCTATCATGAATCTGCTGGCTTCTTGGATTGGCCCTTAGGGCAAACAGAAATAGACAGGGAGAAGGTAACCTGCACCTATTGAATGAATCAATCACACACACACACACAAATTACAAGGTGTTTTTGATAAGAATTGAATTGTCAATAATATGATTAAATGTATATATCCACACTAAATTAAGCATTTTTTTCATAAAATTTGTCAAATTTAACCATGAGATTAACACTTTTTATGGTTTCTTTTTTTTAATTGTCATAATAGATCTGTGAATCTTCCAATAATGCCTTAATATTGACATTTAGTATTTGTAAAACCAAAGACTCTCTGAGAAATATTTATATATATATATATATATTTCTCAGCAGACGAATAACGTGCATAGTGACAACAATTAAACGTTTGTGTTAATACACATTGCCATATGCATACAACAACCCACCCAATGGAATACACATAGCAATAATCACTTCAAAATCTTCATTCATAATCATACTGCCTTTTGGAGATTGGCTGTATATAGCAAACAATCTGCATAATCCCATGTCACACTGCGAGTGCATTATATCAGATTAATGAGAGCAAAACTTAGTTTACACTAAAAGTATGACTCTTTACCTATATGGTTACATTTATGGCTCTTTTATATTGCTACTGTACCTGTGGAATCTCTGACTCGGAGTCATATGAGTATCTGCTGCAGTCTGGTACTATACAATAAGAAATAACACAAGGACATTGAACGATTTCACAGAGTTACATTTTGAAGAGGCTATATGGGCGTATAAGGTATGCTTCCATAATATCTTTTTTCATGGACTCTGGCAACAATTGGTCCATATTCTGGTCTTAAAGAGTGAAATACATAGGGGGAACTTGTTGTCCTGTGAAGAAGCATTAAGTCCTCTGAATTCCCAGGGCAATGGTGTTGTTTTAAGACTAAAGGTAATGCTGAACAAATTACACCATATTTGGGCACAGAGCCAGGCTTCTGTAGAGAATAAAACCATAATCCTATTCAATTTGCCCGTAACCGATATGAGATTTTCTTCAATGAGTTGGAAGAATATGTCAAGGGGAGTTTTTTTTTTTTTTTTTTTTTTTAGATCTTTTTAAATGACAAACAATAAAAATGGCAGGATTGCGTGAGAAAATACTTCAAAAGTTTACTGTATTATTTTGGATTAATGTATTGAGAGTAATCAGATTTGACCGTGTTTCTCCCTTTTTAATAGTAAAATTACAGGTGGAACTGAGAAAACTTGTGCCTGCAGGAATAATCTGTATATATCAGACCACTTCCATACATTAGAAACATATTTGTAAAAAAGTATTTTTCTGTTACTGTCTTGGTGTATTAAAAGAGCTTTCTATGTTGCTTCTACTAAAATTGTTTACAATAAAATAGAACAAATAAAATGTTCAGAATATTTTTTTGATTACCCTCTTGTTTAAATTAGCCTACTAATAGCTTAATATAATTATAAATATTATTACAAATTTCAGAGCATGAAATGTAGATATGCACACATTGTACAAGTGCAATCAGTCTAAAAATAAGTGGATAATGCTTTCTTTACATCTAATAAAATAAATAAATCCGGCTAATTTGCAATCGCTAACATAGGCCTATTTGCCAAAAGAATTGTGATTGCTAATTACTGCGAAATATCAGAAAACGCTTCACCGTCACAACAGATGTGCCATAGACTGCAACCACACCAGCTGACAGGTCTATTACTTGCTCGTTTGGACACGTTTTAAACCGCAGCCTCTGATCCGGTGGTTTTCAATCCTCCATAAGTGAGACGTACAAAATATGCAGTGCAATGGGTTCCCATGCAGAACAACCCAAACACAAGCATGCAAAGTGTGTTCGGAATAGCGAGGATATTAGCTAATAATAATTAAACATAATAAAACTAAATTATTAAGACTTGCTGTAATGTTGTAGACATTGGCATGATGCATCCAATTACCTATGAATTTGTGAGATGCGATTATACTTTATGTTACGTTTTCCGTAATAATTAGCTATTTCAGAAGGTACGTTATATTTATGCATATCTGACTTCTGATCATACACCTTAATCAGTCTCCTCACGTTGATTAGCCTGGTTAACCTTTGCTCCGTACTGGGTCCGCAAGGGTTAATCAGGCCGGGATCTCAGTGACCCGAGGGTCAGATTCCCTCTATCTCATGCTTGAAGGATACGCTGGAGGGAGCGATAAGATTAGGGTGAACTTTCCTCTTCTAAACCATCAAAGCGCAATAGACACCTGCGCCTAAACCTGCGCTCCCAACGCTTTGGAGATTTACCGTGTCGTGTCCGTGACTTAATATGAGCAAAATGTGGCTCACTGTGTGTTAAATAAAAACTGGGGGGAAAAAAGTTGAAAAATGTAGCTTGTTCGGTATAACATTTTATATGTTTTTTTTTTTTTTTTTTTTTTAATAAAATCAAATACATGTTTATTTTAAGGTGTAATATGTAGGCTAGTGCAAAAGAGATTTGCTGCGGTTTGTATGTGGCTTTGCTTATTCAATGTCTATCGATTTAATCGCGTATAACTCCTCTTCCAGCAGACACATCTTACACTCTCCTGTCCCAGCGTGCGTACTTTACTTTACAAACAATAATAAAGTGATTTGCCCCTTTCTTCGCGTCCCAGCCATGGAAAATCGTTAAAGATCCTGCTATTTGTGTGTGATCAGTAAATATTTAGTGTAGTGTCTCGTCCTAATCGATGGAGGTCCCGATGGGGGAGCGCTATTGTGTGTGTGGACACTTGCTGAGCTCTGTGTGTGAGGACTCTTTCTTCTGCAGTGCGTTTTACAATGATAAATGTGCCAGGACGACTTTGGTTGCACTTTAGTCATCAACATCAAGTTGCTTGCAAACGGTTGAAGTTTTGATGCGTAAAGTGATGCATTTATAGGTTACTCGGCTGCTAGTGGCTTTTTGCTTTTATTTTGTGTTTTTTCAAAGGCGGAACAAAAAGGACTAGAGGATAAAACTTTGTTTTGCGTATTTTAATACGGTACGTCATTTAATTAGATAGCTATAAGATGTCAAATGTAAGTCCTCCGTATTAAAACTGTATAGTAGCCTATAATATATTTCAATGTGTCTTTACCGCGTTATATGCAAATATGCGTTATATATATATATAGCAAATGCTGGTATAGGCTATATAAGCTTTAAATCGCTGAGATGAGCATTCATTCATTCATTCATTCATTCATCATTCATTCATTTATTAATTAATTAATTCATTTTTCATCTATCTATCTATCTATCTATCTATCTATCTATCTATCTATCTATCTATCTATCTATCTATCTATCTATCTATCTATCTATCTATCTATCTATCTATCGATTATCCATTCAATAGGTGTATGGCATTCTATTTATTAGCTGCTATTCAGTCCTGAACCTTGACTCTCCATTGTGTATAGTTATAGTTGACTTAGCAGAAAAGACCATTAAAGCGCACTCTTAAAACCGATCAGACAAGGACTGGATTTATTTACTTGAACCATAATTGTCTACTCTATAGCATTTTGACGTCACTCATGAATGCAGTTTATAAGATGTCTGACGACTGCACAGTGTTTTCTGAAGTGCTGCTTTTTATTCAGACATAGCCTAAGTATAAGCATCAAACCCATATTGACATGATGTTTTTATGTGCATTCTTGTAGACTAATAATTATGTCTATTCATGAACTTAATGCCATATTAAAACAATATTTACATAAGGAAAAAAAGTTTATTGCGTCGATTATCGAAATTTATTGAACAAATAAAGTCCTCACGTTGGACTTAACCATTGAAAAGACGACAAAGGCATATCACTGTTACTAGTTTGCACATAAACAGACAGGTGTCTCTCCTGACTTCACCCCCTCCCTCTCTCTATCACACAGCCCACACAAAGCAGCTGCACTAAGGAGGCTTTTTACCTCCCGTGGAAAAGAAAAAGACGCACAAGAGCATATTCTGTCTTTTTTTTTTTTTTTTCAAAAAAATCTATATCTTCAAAGTCATCAACACGACTCTATTAGGATATGTATTAAATACTGACATGTGATTCAATCGCCGCAAAAAAGTTTCATTTTTCTTGTCGGTTTGTCTTTTTTTTTCCCTCCATAAAGTTTTAGTAATCATCCAAATAAACAGAGCCGGGTTTTTTTTTTCTGTATAAATCCGTCAGTGGAGCGTTGATTCGCACAGAAAGAGAAGCCTATATCTTTCATTTAGGAGAGGATGCATCACGCGGAAGAAGAATCAACATCATATGCATTTGGTATGTTGATTGTTGGGAATCAAATCTCACTCCGCATGTACATATCAACTGAAATATGTTAAAGTGAACCTGCTGCTTCTTGTGTTGTGAATTAATTCGCAATATTCATTAAAATTATTTTCAAATGTGTCTACAGCAAACGCACCCTTGAGCGGAATTCTGTCTCCATTTCTTACCTATACAGGTTAATCTTAGCAAGTTTGTACATATTAATATTATTCTGTCTTTTTGGTCTTTGTTTACAATTTTGCTGCTATTTAAGAAGTGGTGCTGATGTAGCCTACTATTGCATGCATGTCTGTCTGTGCGTCTTTTCTAGTCATATTCTTGCTTTGAAAAAGAAAATGATAAGCAATTACGAGACGTCCGCAAGATAAAGTGTGAAAATATGAACACTCACCTTGATCTTGGGATAAAATCCACTTTGCATCGGTACGCTATGATTTGCTTCTGCGGTAGCCTATTGCTTTCGGCTGTCTTGTTCACATACTGGCTTTTGAATGGTCGGAGATGAGGCACGGTGCTCACTTTTGATCGTTTCAATAAACTGGACAAAATTACCCGAAACGCTGCGATACTCCCGTGCGTGAACAACACTGTGGAGAAAATGTGCGGTAGAGACTTACAAACGCAGCTCTGCAACGTCCAAGTCAATTAGAAGGAAATCTCAAAAGCATTAATCAGATTAAAATAGGCGCATGTTACTCTGGTGTATGTGAGTGGCGAGCGACCGATGTAGTTTCCATTTAAGATGGCTCTTCCACCTTAAAGAGCGATTCAGGCAGAAATAATCCAAACGCTAGGGGGCGCCCATATACTGCTGTACGTCCAGTCTTCGGCATTTTTTCCTCCGAGGCACCATATTCAGCACTGCTCAATACATTAGCAACCCGATTTAGCACTGTACGTTTTTCAGTGGACCCAACTCTGACAACCCATGATGATAGAGAAAGTAGGCTTCAACAAGCGAGCTTTTAAAAAAGTACTCTGACTTCTAACCCGAGGAGCGAAAAGGGAGACCCCTCATCTGACCACCCGAGGCTCCCTGCGAACATCTATGGCAATTAACATAAGACTTCTGGGCTTCTGCTTTCTCAACGAGCAGCATTCTTATCTTATGTTTGCATGCTTTTTTAACGTTTTGATTGTTTTTTTAAACACAGTTATCAATTAGAGGAAGCTATGTGATATTTATTAACTCCACTAAGATATCTGCCTATCAGTCAAGGCCCTAAAAGCACCGTGATCCTAACATTTTCTTTTGTTGTATGAGAATAGTCAACATTGAATGCTGCATTTATGCATAAATAACTTTGCTATTGAGAGCCGTGATACACATAGGCTATAGCTACATCATTGCATTATAATGATAAGTTACGGCTAATATTCATTAGGCTGCTTTATTGCTAGCTAGTCATGATGAGAATACATACTGGGTATGATACAATTAATGCTAGTTTCCGTAAGTGCACTGTTGTGAAGATAACAATATAAACGTCAATAATCATAATCTTTTTTTCTCGTTTTTTTAATTTTTCCACGTAAAGTCAGTCGACTTGCATATACGACTTCATGATAATATAACAGCCCAAGTA
This sequence comes from Pimephales promelas, assembly GCF_988280905.1. Classification (NCBI taxonomy): domain Eukaryota; kingdom Metazoa; phylum Chordata; class Actinopteri; order Cypriniformes; family Leuciscidae; genus Pimephales; species Pimephales promelas. The sequence continues at coordinate 32,025,934 of NC_142778.1, forward strand.
TTACGCCAATAGTACTATTAGTCTTTTGGACAATAGGCTAATTAATGGATTGATAGCATATATAAAATAAACGCAATGTAGCTAAATATGTGAGGTCTCCATATCTGCATATTCAGATAAAATTAAGCAAACAGAATATTCACAGAAATACAGCTTGCACTAATTGTTGACTGTTAATTCATTTAATATTTTTTTTCTGTCTCTGTGTTTGTGTTTCTTACAAACTATAGTGTTTCGCATAGCCTATCTGTGCGAACTTACATCTCGCGTATACTTTGCTTGTTCCCTCGTGGACTGTCTCTGTTTTAAATGTATTTGTTAGTGCATTATTGACTTGATAAATTACAGGCAGTTTCATGATTTATAACGAGGCGTTAATGCGGATAAATGGGATCTGACCAAATGCGGCCAGTTTATACAATAAATGTAACACAAATGCATGTAACGCACATTGAAAATGTGAAATATCATAACAGAAGTATTATCATCCCGGAGATATTTAATATAATTCGGTGGCCATAAGAGGATCATATTATTTTAAAAAAAATAGTAGCCTATTAATTTTGAATTAGCCACAATATTGCTTTTGTAAAGCCTTGGACCCCTTGTGGTATGGCAAGTGGCTTTAATATATATTCCAATTGTGGATTTTATTTTAAATAAATCTAAATATTGAACGCATGTATTGCGATGATGATTTTGCATCGAACTGTGTCCTACTCTCTTTAGGACCAAGCGGCTCCTCGACCCTTATTTCTGGCTTTGGCAAAGAACCAAGTAGCACAAGTGCCGACTAGCCAATGGGGTTCAGGGGGAGGTCCGTGAGCTCTGACCAGTCAAACACAGTCACTTTCCATATATGGCAACTCATCACCATGGTAACGTGTGCTAAGTTGCAGCAGTCGTGTCAAAGTTCACTATATAGAGAGCTCAGTGAGCTGATCAGAGAGAAAGCATTCTGCCAGCCCAGCGCCTACAAATCGCAGTCACTTCCTAACCTCCCCCTTTTTAACATATTTGATCACTTTGATTCTCTGTTCTCTCTCTTATTATTTTTACGCGCATGAAGGAGGTTCTATAGGTTGTGATCTTTTTGTTATATTATCAGTCCTGCTTGCCGGAGAGTTGACTTCATATTTGACTCGAGCATTGGCTGCAACTGCGCGCGGCTGCTAGCGCTACCTCATCTGAAGAAAAGGAAGAAGCAGCGCTATTTTTTGGCCAGTTGTTGGTTTTTCTTCAAGACTTCACGCTGGAACTTCTCGCGCTTCGCAAGTATCGTTGAAAGCTGCGTGTTTCTGTGCGTGCGAACGTCGCCACACGCGTGAAGTTATCTGTCCTGCTCTGTTCATATCTTCTTCCGCCGTGTTTATTTTCCATTTTATCCTTGATGGGTTTACTGGATGGATGACTGCAAGTGCCCCTGGACTTGGCCTCTAAGAGCAAGGCTCGGCTCGTCTTTGCTTCAGTTTTAACCACATGTCAGGTAACGCTATTTCAGTCGAGAAATAGACTGCTGTTTGCCGTCGGTACGCAACTTTGAACGGACATTCAGACTCTAACCGACCGCGCCGATCCTGAATTATTTATTTTATCTTGCTAAGTGATAAAGGCACCGTGCTTCGTTACTGGTGTTGTTCTTGTTTTTTTTTTAAAACAAAGCATTCCGAAACCAAAAACGGGGAACAAAAAGTTTTTGTTAACGTTGACTGATAGATATGGCAATGGTAGTGTGGAGAGGCTCCCAGGACGATGTGGCCGAGACCCAGGGCACCCTCTCATCGCAAGCCCAAGGAGGACTATCCCTTCCGACCCCTCAACCAGGCCAGCTGGGTCTAACGGCCTCTCAGGTTGCCCCTCCGACCCCTCAGACACCCGTTCAAGGACCCCCGAACAACAACACACAGTCCACCCCGACGAACCAGACGACGCAGTCGGAAAAGCAGCAGCCACAGCACATAGAGTGCGTGGTTTGCGGGGACAAATCCAGCGGCAAACACTATGGCCAGTTCACTTGCGAGGGGTGTAAAAGCTTTTTCAAACGGAGCGTACGAAGGAACCTCACTTACACATGCCGTGCCAACAGGAATTGTCCCATTGACCAGCACCATCGCAATCAGTGTCAGTACTGCCGCCTCAAAAAATGCCTCAAAGTTGGCATGAGACGGGAAGGTATTGGGATTTTTGTTGTTTTACTGCTGTCTTTGTCTTTTGTATTTAGCTGTAGAAATGCATGCAATCTACGTCCCCCTTGTATTTTGTCCCCGACTCCTCTCTCTCAGTCTGCCCGACCACAGCACGCGAAGGAACCGCCTATAGCGCTCGAGACTGAGCGTTATCACGGCGCCCTTAATGCTCGAATAATGAACAGACTCTATTTCGCATTTTACATGTTCGCAACGTTAAATTGATTATCACTTTTATTCGCCGACGAAAATATGGTCATTCGTGTTGATTTTTTAATAATATCACTGCAGATATGCCGTGCAGTTATGGCGAGGGAGAATGGAGAGGCAGCGTCAAAATCACACACACACTCACGCACGCACACACACCACACGCACACATTAGGCTAGGGTCTCTAGATAGACCACAATCGACATTGCTCATCTCCAGGAGAAAAGTAAATAATAATTACCATTGCGCTTTTATAGTATTTATTCGAATAATCGTTCCTCCAAGCATCCAGTTCGCTCACAGATTCTCAATAGACAGCAGAACTGACTATGACGCTAGCTAAATAGGTTAAGGGTTAGCATTCGTGCCTTTCTTTGTGCATGTATTCGCTGGGCTCGTGTTGTGAAATGTAAACACAAATTTATGTACAAGTACACCAAAATGAAACATTTGCCAATAGATATTTTTCGATTAACTTAGACATAGGGTTTGACTATAATTATTTTGTGTATAGTGGACGGTGCAGAACGTTATTGTAAGCGTATCAAGAGTCTAGTCTTTAAATAGTTTCACTTAAACAGTAAAATCATGAAGGCCACTTTAATAGTTTAAAAGTTCTGCACGTGTCAAGTGACATACTAGTCCAATTGATCACATTATTGCTATTGGTGTAGTTTCCTAAACAAATTGTGTGGTAACAACACACCACAAGTGAACTAAAAAACAAGGTCAAGCTGTATGTTGTTGTTGTAGAATTCAAGCATCAATATCTACAGTTTCTCTTTTTACTGCAGCCGTGCAAAGGGGACGGATGCCACCCACACAGCCACACCATGGTCAGTTCGCCTTGACAAATGGGGACCCACTGCACTGCCATTCCTACTTATCCGGATATATCTCTCTACTACTACGAGCGGAGCCCTACCCAACTTCTCGGTATGGCAGTCAATGCATGCAGCCCAACAACATCATGGGCATCGAGAACATTTGTGAACTGGCAGCCAGGATGCTGTTTAGTGCGGTAGAGTGGGCCAGGAATATTCCCTTCTTCCCAGACCTCCAGATTACCGACCAGGTTGCCCTTTTGAGGTTGACCTGGAGTGAGTTGTTTGTGCTCAACGCTGCTCAATGCTCCATGCCGCTCCATGTGGCTCCACTTCTGGCGGCGGCTGGTCTCCATGCCTCCCCCATGTCTGCGGACAGAGTGGTCGCCTTTATGGACCACATTAGGATCTTCCAAGAACAAGTAGAAAAGCTCAAAGCTTTGCACGTTGACTCTGCTGAATACAGTTGTTTAAAGGCCATCGTTTTATTCACTTCAGGTAAGTTTTCATTTTCAAAACATCTGTTTTTAATCCTCCATTTGAATGTGCAGTAAAGATAATGGAGTATTTTAATTAACACGTGCTAGCCTATTTATCTGATAGCATTAAGTATTAAAACGTGCACGTCATAATAGATACGTAAGTGTAAATATTTTACAGAGCTCTGATAAAAAATTCAGGTAACAAGTAAAATTAATTAATCTGACTAAAATGTTTTAAAAGCATCGACGTATCCTCAATAGAACACTGCAGTTTTATTTAACACTTATTTTTAAGAATTAAATGTCGACAGGATTAATATTTTGTGACAGCCAAAATATTCATATTAATATTATTTTAAAATATACATTCAAAAATATATTTATTCCCGTTAAAAATAATAGAAGATAGCATACTTTCCACCATAGCCCCTATTACGTAGTTTTGATAAAAACAAATAATGTCAGAAAATGAGCACTATCGACTTCTAAAGTCTAAATTGTAGCTTTAATCATAATTTGTTGTAGTTTCACAATACATCAACATAATATGATATTGAAGGGCAATTAATTATTTCTATTTATTTGCAATGACAGATATTAAGGATGTCATCTCGAAGGGAGGGGGTGAGGCTGTAGGAAAGGGAAGAAAGGCCTAATGCTCCGTTTACACACATCACAGCCCAGCTTCACATTGGAGCCGATCGTTTAAATTGATAGATATATTCACGTTGCGATAAACACCAAAGTTTTGTTTAATCGTCCTGTATTGTGGAGGGACGACAAGACATTTTTGTGCGTTGTTAAAAGCTCACAGTTCTTCCTTGTTTTGTTAGGATGATCTAGGGATCCAAGACACATGCTGGACTCGTTCCAGAACTGGGTCATGACCCCGACTTCCTTTCTTTATTTGTGTATCAGAGAGCTAAAGCGAAAAAGTTTTACAGATTTAATGGCGAATATATCATCTCGGAAATTTATTACTGGGAAAGCTTTAGTACCAGTTGCTCAATAAATAGGCTATTACCACAGTATGCGCTGTTTTGATTTCTTTACAGAAAATGTTCCCCACAACAATAAAATATAAAAGAATCCAAACCTAAAGAAAAAAATATCAACGGAACAGTTCCTAACATGCTATTTTTAAAAGTCAATGTCATGTAGGGCAATTGCAATCGCTTTATTGATTTACAGTCTTCTACCACCTCTTGTGGATAGTTTGTTGAGTTTGTTGACGTTCAGTGTCGTCTAAAAGTTACGCAGCGTCTTTAAATGTTCTAAAATAAGGGTGATGTAGTATTATCGCTAGCACTTAGTCTTGTAATTTCTTAACATTATTTTATTTTTTACATTGCCCTTTTGTGTTAATTTTTTTTGCCATAACCCACATGCTGCTAAATTGTCCTTTTTGTGGGGATTACATGCATCAAGATTCAAAAGGTTGTAATACTCGTACAATGGAATTCACACTCAATTAGGTTTATTTTTATTTAAAAAAAAAAACAGAACAGCACAGCTCCAGAGTTATCTCTTCTCTAGTAAACTTAAGTTTGAATGGCACGTGATTTTTGTTCATTGCTTTTGTTTTATGATGTAGCTACGTAATAGCGTACTTAAATGAAATAGTATGTGTTATTGTACAACTTGCCGTTTTGTAAATGAACTGTCCAGGTGTGCTGTTAATGTAATAAGCATTTGATTATCTCTCCATTCCTTATAGATGCTTGTGGCCTGTCAGATGTGGCCCATGTGGAAAGTTTGCAGGAGAAGTCCCAGTGCGCTCTGGAGGAGTACGTTCGGAGCCAGTATCCCAACCAGCCAACTCGATTTGGGAAGTTATTACTGCGCTTGCCCTCTCTCCGTACAGTCTCGTCTTCGGTCATAGAGCAATTATTTTTCGTCCGATTGGTAGGTAAAACCCCAATTGAAACCCTCATCAGGGATATGTTGCTGTCGGGGAGCAGTTTTAACTGGCCTTACATGTCGATTCAGTAGGCAGAAGGAGTGATCAAAGGGGCTGTGACTACAATAGTTAGCGCTTCTTTTGTAGAAGGAAACGGCTGTTACACGAGTTTACTTTCACGAAGAAAGACTTTCATACAATGACTGTGAATTTTAAAATTGAGACATTCAGTGAAGCCTCGAAATCCAGAGATTGCTCCCTGTGTCATTCTGAACAGTTGGTTCTAATGTTTTTTTGTTTGTTTGTTTGTTGTTTTTGTAATAAATAAATAAAAAATACAAAAATGAAGAAATAAATAACCCACTAAAATTAATACAAAAGGAAAAAAGACTAAAGAAAATAAGTCAAGGATTTTCATAATCCTTTCTGGACAGCAAAACTTAAAAAGTGCATTTAAGCGACAATTTGGAAAGATTAAGGAGGAAGAAGAAAAACAAGTTCCAATATTGCTATATTGTCCTGTGTCCATGTATCTATAGCTGTTTTTGTAATTTTTTTTTTTTTTTTGCTTCTCCTTTCTGGTTCCAAACCGGCCTATGTGATTCTGTAGTATGCAGTTGTTGTTTTTTTTTTATTTTTTTTTATTTTTTTTTTGCTGTTTTTCTAATAACCATGGCTTCTTTTAAAACAGTTCGGAATGTAAAGACGTTCTTCGAGAATTAAAACTAAATCCACAGCAATATAGGCTATGCTTAATGCTGCAACCGCACTTACTCTATTGATGTCCCTCAATGAACAAGAATAGGGATTATTTTCATAATCAACTCAAACTTATATCCACAAAATACCAGAACACTAGTAATGCATCATTTCATACCACTCTTCTGCCTGAGATATAGAACCCCCCCAAATCATAATTTCCCGAAATGGATGCAGGAGCAAAACTATATCATTCAGTTATATGCGCCATAAAAGTGTTTGCAAAATGTCACCGGTTATTTTTATTGTTGAAAGTTTTGACCTGTCTCCAAATTTTTTTCTCTCAAATATTTGGATTCGGGGATGGTCGACAGCCTGCAATGCAAATAGTCGAACAAAGTGTTTGATTTTACAGTTAAGGAGACCCCCACTTAATATTTTCAAATGTATTAAGTTGCGTACACGCGAATTCTCGCTCACGCGTTTTGCAACAGTAAACTGTATTTTGAACGTGTGGGGGGGGGGAGATGATGGCTCATCATTCTTTTAATGATAAAGCAGCAGTATTAATAAGACGCCCCATAAATGTCCCTCAACACTAAAAAGCATTAAAGTGCCTGTACAGCGCAAATGTGTTATTAACGGTTACTGAAGTCTATACACCATGGGGAACACGCTTAGAATTTACAAAGTCTTATAATTGTTCATTTCACTTGAGGGAAAAAAACACAAGTAGAGGCAGTATTCTTGTAAATATAGGTCAATTAATTTCAAGGACTTTTTCTTTATACAACGTATATGTGATTATTAAGAATAAAACTGTGGTTGCCAATTTTTTCGGTAATACAAATGTCTTCAAATGAGTGACAGACTTAGCTAGTAGCACTGAAAGTTCTGGTTGTAATGTACATACATATTAAGACAAATGTTTTTTTTTTCTTCCTTTCTTTTTTCATGTATTTAGACTGTGAATGCATGGCCACAGGTCGCTAACCTATTTTATCTTTGATATATATATATATATAAATGTAAATGTTTTTGACTGTATAGATATAATCTGTGCATTCAGTACACTAGCCCTTGTATTTAAAAAGACAAAAAAAAAAAACGTTCGACGATAGGTTGACACTTAACAGGGTGAGCTGGTTTGGAAAGGGGTGGCTATTTTGACTTGGTGTTCTGCTCCTTTTCGGTCTGTAACAGATGCCTTGTGTGTGTATGTGTGAAAGCTTGCAATTTCGTCCCTGTTTTGAGGCTTTTCTTCAACACACAAGACACCATGTTGTGATTGGATAAAAAAGGGATCATATTGTGTAGTTGATTGAACAGTTATTTGGGCTGTTCTCTGCCACATATGGACCAGTGAATGATACATGATTGTAATTATGAACAGTTTAAACTGACCCACGTTTTTATATAAATATATAAAATATATTACTGCAGGGTATTGATAACGTATAGATACTTTTTTATTATTATTGATTATTATTAATTGCAAGTGATATACGTGAGTGTGTGTGGAAGTTTATAGTTGAAAACAATTCTTGTTTGTTTGTGTTAGCTTATTGTAAACAAGCATTCTGCTGTAAATTTGTTCTTGGTATTAAATTATAATTTATGAATTTGAAATCAAAAGGCTTTCATTGTTGTGTTATTCATGACTAGCGGACAAATGTGTCTGTTCTATCGGACAGTGAAATCATGCTCTGTCTCAAACTGCTTGGGTTTACGGGTGTGTGTTTCAGTGTGTGTGTGTGTGTGTGTGTGTGTGTGTGTGTGTGTGAGAGAGAGAGAGGGTTGGGGTGCGAGGGTATAACTCCGAGGTTTGGCATGGGAAATTGTCCAGGTTACGTCTACATTTGGCTATGTAAATACACGTGCAAAGTGCTGCAGCTTCAAGTGTGAAATATCGCTTTGATTTGCCCTCTAACATTTAACTTTTTACAAATCACCATTCATCCATCTTTGATAAAAAACAATACGGATATTTCAAGAATCATGTCATCCCTACTTACCAGGTATAGATTTTGTGTATATGCGCAGATGTTCTTGCTCATTGCCTTGTTGGGTATCACTTTCAATCTAAATACATCAAATCTTCTCAGAGCAGGTACTGGCACGTCGGAACTGAAGTCGCGATGAAATGCAACATTGGACGTTCAATACATGTCAAATGAAATGCCATCTTGTTGTAAACGTGACAAATGACAAAACTCAGCCCACTGTTTGTTCTACCTCGAAAGCAGTGTTTTATATGTCACATTTAGGGCTATCTGTTAGAGGACACCAAGCGTGTGAAGCTATCCTGTAAACTGCGCCTTCAACTTGGTGTCCTATTAGTTGAGGCAATATGGCGTCTTGCAATCCAACGCAAGCTATAGTACGGCTCCCCGGAGCAAAGCGATGTCTTGTAATTGAAACCACATTGCTGGGAGAAAAGGCCCCTCAATCGACACCAAGGGCCCAAAAAAAGCTAGACAGCAACCGTCTTAAAGTTTTTGTCAGGGGTCCAAGAGTCCTAAAATTCAGAGATATAGCCCCAACTACTTTATTTCATTGCCAGTGTAATTAAAACGTACTTTTCTTTTTTAGCCCAATTTAACAAGACCATCGCGAACTCGTTAGTTTCTCCCTAAAATACAATGAATTTGCAGGCTTCGTTTTACAAATCATATTTATTGGGTATAGCTTTAAGGAAATAATAAGTAACATCCCGACCCATATATATACCTAGTTTTTAATAATAGATCAGACAAACTGAGGATAGGCTAAAGTAATGGCTAAGAAATAGCTAACGGAAATCAGACCAACCCCCAACTGCGTAATAATAATAAAAACAAAAATATCATCGATGATAAAATGAACAATAACAGCGTAGTTTAAAATTATTTAACGCTATTTATATTCTATGTAAATTCTATTTATTTATTTATTTATTGAGCTACTTTATCAGTAAAGATTTTGACTTGGGAGGGCAAAAGTTATAGCTAGCGTAGTCCTGGAAAGTTTGTTTGTTGCGGGGCTATTGGTAAAGGCCTGTTTAGATGACCGGAAATGATTGATGGGTGTTTGTTATTGTTTTAAACGTGGTCCAGGATGTGTGTTTGATGAGAGCGCTAATGCATGTAGCAGAGGAAGGCTTGCAATTATGACACAGTGATGAGACCTATTAACTACTCCAGATACTATTAGTAGTTGGCATTACATGCTTTAAAAAAACTAATTCCAGAATGTAAGTCTGTGCAACAAATTCCACCGTACATTAGATCTTGTGTTGTATATTTTGTCAAAGAGGAATTGACAGTTTTTTCGCTTTAAATGCTCGTTTTGCTTTGATAGGCTTACCAGAGCAGGTTAGTAGTAATTTGGATCATGGCTTCACAGGCTTGATTTTAGTTGACAGAGCGTGTGTTGAGGCTGAACTCTATAATTTGCACTTCTGTTCTTTTATTAGCGTCGGACAACGAACTAATGAGGTCTCCCTCAGTACAATGTCACTTTTATTTATTTCTTCATGGAAAAAAGTACTATGGGATATGGCTGGCCAACCGAGCCAACAACAAAAATTCCTAACCGTTTCTCCGTTGATTCTATAACATTTCTATTGTGTCTATAAACAGACATTTAAACTAAAAGAGTAAAACATTTCGACATTCACTGTAAAAAACTAAAATAAAATTAAATTATTTTATATTTTGTTGGTTTAACTTTTAAAAAAGTAAGTTACCTGGTTGCCTTCATTTTGAGTTCATTGAAATAAAAAAAAATGAGTTAACACAATAAAGGACATTTTTTTAATCAACAGAAACTCAAAGTATTATGCTATCTGAACCACATTAATTATTTAAGTTGATTTGACAAAAGAAAAACGGAAACGTCTTTATTGTTTCATAAAGTGATTATTGTTTGATGATGTAGGCTCTGAGGAATCGTTACCACCTCAACCCGGCCATGATGAATTGAAATCGTCGGTTACCGTCATCCATTATCGTCTGCATTTCTAAAATAATTAAATATAAACTCATTTTAAAAGCTAGCACATAATTATCTGGCTTAACAGTGGTACGATAGCTAACAACGTTGTTTGTCTTGGAGGTTTTCAATTTAATTTTAAAATCAAGTTAACGATGACCTCTCAGACCTCGCCTAAGCCTTACTATGACTTCAAGCTAAGTATATGTAGTTTTGACGATCTGTTAGACTCCTTAGCAAAAGTCATCATAGCTTTGAGATAGGCTATCATATGCTCGCTTGTGTTGTTCTTATGATGAGCTCGACGAAGGAAGAGCCAGCAATTGGTTTCCATAGCGACCCCCAAAGAGCAGCGATAATAAGCAAAGCATAGACCCCCACTCCCTTCGAGAAAAAAAAAAGACAATTTAACTGTCTGTTGTTCTTTCACCTCACTCGAGTATCAACATATTTCTGTTTCATTATTTTTATTGACCCTCCGAAGATTTGGTCGTGAATATAGTTCATAATTTTAGCTCTCAGATTTATTTAAATATGAGGAAAAATCCTTAGCGTTTTGGATTTTCAAATAATGAGGTACTTAAGAGAACTTTTGTTTGACGTCATATATATATATATATATATATATATATATATATATATATATATATATATATTTTATTTTATTTAATTTTTTTGCTGCAAATTGCCCGGAATGTTCCGTAATGGGGCTATTAAAATATATCTAACAATAATCGAATGTGGCCTAGTCTGGCATAGAAGCGATCTTATTTCGTTTCCCCCCCCAACTAATCGCTTGTAATCTCTTCACATTAATAACCTTTTTTTATTTTAACTAAACCGCCATATGCACAATTGGGTCAGTAGGCCTAGGCCTATGTCTTGTCTTTATTTTATTTGTTTAAGCTAAAATGGAGCTATAAAATATTACTCAAAAGGTAAGGCTCGATTGCCATATCTATATTTCCATTTCGTTTTTTTTTTTTTTTTTTTTTGGATCTCAGTCTGTCTGTAATGTTGAATAAAGTGCTTTAAAATTGACTTGCTGCTCTCGGCTCGGTGGGTTTCTCTCTAAATGTTAGAAAATTGTGCCATCTACCCGCTATTCACAGAACTGTCACTTCCAGGACCTCCCGAGACCTCGAGCCAACTTTAACACAAAGGGAGAGACTGAGGGGGTTGGTGAGATGCTTCGAAGTGTAGTCTGTTCACTCGAGTTAAAACAAGCATTAAATCAATAACATTACAGGATTGATGTTTGATCAATTATTTTGAAATAACTTGCAATGTACCAAAGTTAGCGGATCATTTTTATTTGAAATTTTATTTATTTTTTGCACGAAAATTTCTGCTACATTTATACAGTATTAAGTCATATCCTTCAGGGTTAAGAACGCTTGACTAATTTCCAAGTTAGATCACAATATAAACTAATGAACAAAAGCAGAAGACATTAAAAGTATAAACATCAACACAATAACGCGGATACAATTAACTGTTAGTGTCACTAATGGCGTTTAAACTATTTCCGTTTTATCAGACATAGACCTTTTTTAATTAATAAAAAAAAAGTCTGTGGTATTATGGGTTTTTTTCTTCTTCTCTTCTTTCTATAAGTTTGTTGGGAGCAGAGGAGCAGGGCACATACTGATCTTTTGCGCAGTTTCAAATGGACGGGTTAATTCTAGTTTAAGTCATAGCATTCCCAGTGCACGGGTTCCTCTCAGACATCTGTCTATACCACACGTGTTTACAATGACTTTCATTCACTGTTTCTTGAAGAAACACACGGATCCTGAGCGTTCAGTGTTCTTAGATGAACAGTGTGTTTGTTGGTTTGAACCTCAGAAGCATCCTCGCAAGTGAAATAGGCCCTCGAAAGAGACAACAAATATTAACATTAAAGTTTAAAAAAAGTAATAACTGCACCAATGCACGTCGTATATGGACATATAGCCTATATTTTAGTTCCCCCGCTTTAATTTATATATTTTATATATTAATATATATAAAATATGTTTTTTGTTACAATTTAGGCTATATTAATTCCCTAATACGGGCCTATAACTTGACTGGCATCTTGAAACGAATGGCTCCTTTCATTTAGAATCCAGTGGCAAGATTTAGGCTATCCTTTGTTTAAAGCGCCCATATTAAGCAACGAGTCAAAGCAAGTCGATGACATCCTTTTGTTTTTTTTTTCTGACTATGAAATGCCTGAATTTCAAGACTTAGAAATTAGGATAAAAAGGAAACATTAGCGATCAACGTCAAGAAAGGTTGATACCTGTGTAAAGCGGCCTTCTAGTACTAGACGTGTCTGCTGGAGTTAAACGCTGGTGAACTCAGTCAGTCTCAGTCTGTGAACTCTGAGCGAGTGATAGGAACCAATAGGAAGAGAGAGAGAGAGAGAGAGAGAGAGAGAGAGAGAGAGAGAGAGAGAGAGAGAGAGAGAGAGAGAGAGAGAGAGAGAGAGAGAGAGAGAGAGAGAGAGAGAGTGAGTAAAAAAGCGCAAAACCTGAGAATACGCAACACAGTCTCATGAAGATGCGTATCTATACCACGAGTGTCATTTCTCGTGGCATTTATACGCCAAAAGTGTTTTTTTCGTGTATATGGTACGCACTAAAAAACCCTGGGTTAGGTTTAGGGGGGAGGGGGGTGGGGAGTTCGTGTGTATTATACGCAAAAAAGTGCGTATATAATTGATATTAATAATTTTAAGGAATTACGTTTTGTAGTTAGTCAAATGTATTGTTTTTGAACGCTAATTGATAAACGCATTTCGTATTTTCTATGTTTAACCACACCTTCTGAAAAATCTCATTTGCTTTTGTTGGAGCGTTCGATAATTGTTTTATGATTTATGAAATCTTTGAATAGGGTCAGTTTATAAGAACTGTCTTAACATAGTCATTAGGGCTATGGTTTTTAAAGCGTTTGAAGGGTAACAAAACAGCAATGACAATAGTAATAGCTAATAATGATAGCCTAATAATAGCGAATAATACAAATTATTATTATTGGTGGTGGTGTGTTTGATGTTATGGGAATTGTTTTATTATATTTCAGAGTATGTTACTTTTGATGTAAATGATTTCAGTATTATTAACCCTCTGAACACACGAATAACAAGTGTAAATAATTGTCGCCTATAATAGGCTATAAGATCTTTGCATCCACTGAACTAACACCAGTCTGTTACAAAAAATATTTCTCCCCTAGTTTCTGACAACAAATTTTCTCTTTAAAAAAAATGAAAGGCGTTTGTGATCAGACAAAGCGTGTTTATTTATTTTTGAAAAAAATCTTATAGATATGAGTAACACACGGTAACGCAACCGTTCAAATTAATTTCTAAAATACGTGTTCTAACGCCTTGCAAATATCAAATCCTCCCAACGCAGCAGTGTAAACACACCGAGCGACGAAGGCCTTGGATATCTTTGTCCTCGACTCCTGCCTGGTATTCTTTCTTTTCGATCTCTCCGTCACGAAAAAAAATGACACTCTTTTTCTAAAATAAGTACAGTTTGAAAATTAAACACACTCTACAGTCAGCCCGAAAAGTTGGTTATTATCACTTGATTGTTATTATTATTTACTTATTTTTAAGACATTTTTCATTCAAGACATTTGCCGTGATTGTGAACTCACCTTTGAATAGTTGATACACATGCATTACATGTAGGCCAGACAAACATTCCCCTGTATATGTGGATTTGTGTGCGGCATGAGTTTGAGATGTACACCTAAACATCTGAACACTGAGTGCACACTGATAGCCTACTTAGAAAGACACCCGCGCCATCGCTTTCATGATAGCGGGCGATGTCAGTTCTGGAGACACATGCTCCCTGTTTCTTTTTTCAAGATCATTAGCGGCCCCCTCCAGCTACAATCCTTGCATGGATTGAACAATAAGACACGGGTGCATTAAATTCTCAAGCACTGCTGCCAGTCATGCTGAGAGAGGTAAGCATGTTGTCGACTTCAGAATGGGGATGCTGTAAGAAAGAAAACACAGCTCTATTATAGTGTAGGGAAATATAAGTGCACATAAGGAAAAATAAGCAAATACTAATATGTATTCATTTAGAGAGCAAAATAGGAAAAGTGGCATTAGAACTGCGTTTGAAAATTGTATAGCACAAGCAACAGACATCTCTCATTTATTTCGAAATCTTTTTTTCCCCACTGAGGCTGCAGTTTTACATTTAAAAGCAAGATGGCGCTATTTTGTTCATCTGTCAGATGATAGGCTGCCCATGCTTCTTCAGACATGTCGAAGTTATCAGACGTTGTCTTTTTAATTGGTTTGTGTTGATATATTACACAATTTATCAAAACGTTATCAAACTGTTTCTTAATATCAAGTAAAATTTCATGAATTAGGCCTATTCTTTTTATTTTTGTAGTTTTCCTTGTTGTCCTTTTTGTGAGCATTCGTTTAACTTTGAGTTTGAAAACTAAGATCATGTGTTCCATAAATTAAAAAAAACTGTATTTTTTTAGATATTCTGTAATGTGTTATCTGATTATTTAATTTTAGATATAAAAATGCACTGTATGTAAAAGTATGAAATGCTGTAAACATGCTTCGTTCATACTCCTCCCTTTCCACTTCATGGCTACTTTTATTTATTTTTTTAGTTTACTACAAATGCGAATTATATTTTTCTTGACGTTGTTCGTTATGCTTCTTGCAGTTTCCCGTGTTCGGAAATTCAAATAACTTAAAATAATCAAAATAATCTTTTTGCTTTTTAAAAATACAATGATTTGTGGGATTTAGGAGATGAAATGCATGTTGTTTATTATAGTGATATAACAACCAGAGTCATAAGTGACAATTGGATTACTCCGATTTTATTGGGAATTTGGTAAAAAAAAACAAAAAACATTTTTTTTCCCTGGTAGAAGCATTTCTTACACTAGATAATAATAAAAAAAGACTGACGAATAAATAAATATAACGTTTTGATACATAAATTGAAAGTGTTATAAATGTACGGTTGATTCCCTATAATAATGCTCTATAATAAATGTTTTATTATGATTAATAGTAGTAGTAGTAGTAGTAGTATTTGTATGGTATATCTGGTAATACTTTGTTATAAGTTTAAAAAAAATGGTTTCAGTATTTTAATTTCCAAGCTTTTCTAATAGCCTACGTTTCGCATTTTTGTTTTGTTTTTCCTTGTCTATAAATTCAGTAATGTAAATTTATAAGTAAAATAAATCCCAAGTCAATTTCAGTTTATTTCCTGAATACCCACATCTCGTCCGCGCGGTTTGTTTTAGGTACAAGAAAAGCAGATTTCTAAATATGATTAACCTCTACTATCGACCCACTGAACTTTTTTTTTTCTCCTCTAGCTGCCTTCTATTCTCCATTCATGTCCACTGGCAACATCCAATTCTCATCAAATTTGAGAAAGAATGCAAAAACGAATGCATTTTTATTAGCGAATTTTTATTATACTTTTTTTTATTAGCAACTTATATAGGCCCATTTTAATTGTTAATATATATAGGCCTATTTTAATTGTCATTGTCGATAACAATCCTAAAATGTTTCCGGAGTTGAAATATAATAATAACAATAATTATTATTAGCAGTATTAGCCTATATTAATGAGGGCTAACTGAGCCATTTTAAAAATATGTCGTCCTTTTTTAGTGTTGTACAAAATTAAAGCCTATACCGGGTGTTACTTCAGAAATTAATTATTTCAGAAAGTATTAGCCTATGGAATAACTTAAGAACATTTTTTTTTTGTATTGTACACCCATAGCCTATATCAGACCAGCTTTATTATGCTGCCATTACACACAATAACACAATAGTTGAGCCAGAGGATCTGGGTCTGTCTTGCGAATTGTGTCCTGAATGTGCAGTCTTCAATCACGTCCCATGTCTTGGCCAGTTCTCTGAACTTTATCACTAAATGTAAACAAGTTGTCAGTTTGGAAATAATCTTCTTTACTTTTTTTATAAGAATGAAAATTCAATCTCACAAGCTTAGATTAGGCAGATGAGATTTTTTTTTTCAGTCCTTGTCACTCGTTGGGCCAGACTTCGGAGGACAATAATGTGGCAATTGTGGATGCTATGTGACCCATAAAATTTGAGGGTGGCTATTCTGGCTTTGGTATATAATTATGCAAAACACTTTGTATAAAGACTTGCCATCCGATCTAATGATAGGGACTACAGTCTCATTTCAAAAGAGGGAGGGTCCCACAACATATTCACACTTAAAAACAGGGAGGATAACTAAAGGTATACTACAAACTAACAGCAATACTCAAGTCATTGTGTATACCTCGTTTATATGAACGTAGAAATGAAACGGTTTCATTATATGGCAACAATAGAATAAACGAAAAACATATTATTTGAAATTATTTAACAGAAACACAAAACATTTAACACACCAAAAACAAAACAAAAAAACAGAAGGCTGGCAAATTGCTTACTGTCAGTTGCAAAAGTCTTAAATCTTATAATATTTTACTGTCAAATTAAAAGTACCACTAGCCTACATAGCAAAATCTAAAAAATAAAGTTTCCCTTTCAGCACTTCCGAGACAACATCAACGAAACCACAATTCTAACATGACCTATTTGCGTTGGGTTATCATGAAAATAGGAAGCTCCTGTCTCAGAAATACGTCATGAAGCAGAAGTGACGTGTCATTATGGGAGCTGTCAGACCCAAGGGTGCTGAACTAAGTTTCGTTAGCATTTCTTCTTACCAACACGGACATACCTGGAAATACTTCTCTTGCTGATGAAAGTCGAGACGCCAAAGACTAATTGTAATAAAAAAAAATAGACTAATTATGAATTGATGAATGAAAATAGCCAAAGTTAAAAGTTGTAAAAGTTGATGCAGTGTAGATTATTATAAGGACTTCTGCATGCGAATCCTCACTAATGACTACACTCTAAAAAATGCTGGATTGTTTTAACCCAATTTTGGGTCAAATATGGACAAAGCCAGCCACTGTGTTACATTTTTAACCCAATGTTTGAGTTTGTCCATATTAACCTAAAATTGGGTTAAAAAAACAGCATTTTTAGAGTGTAGGCTTCTCCAAACAATTGTTGCATTTGTGGACCATGGGTTGAGGTCTAAGCATTGTAAAATAGCTACTTTTCTTCTTTTTTATGCAACATGCAATATGTGACTGGCAGATTTGAATTTGCCATTGGACGAAAAAGACAAGAAACGGTCGGAGGCGTTCATGTTGGCTTGTCAATTTGTATTTATTTAAAATGAAACTTTATCACTTTTTTGTGAGACCGTAATATTTTAAGCCTACGTTTATTGTATTTATTTAGCTGCATTTATCAAAGTGTGCCTTTAAGATAATTCTGTTTTGGAACTCAGACCTTGGAAGGATCGTTCTAATGCTAAATTTCTCCAACTTTGTTTGGCAATAATCAAAATACATCAGCACCTTTGTCCACTTTGTTCATCAGCTCTTTTTTTTTTTTTTCTTTTTTAAGAGAAACCTTTTTAATTCCACTTAATTTACTATATTACGCAATACTGCTTAGACGACAATGCTCAGTGGACTTTTTTTTTTAAAGTTACGTATTTACTTGAACTCAACCTAATTTCTTCATTCGGTATTGAAAACAAAGCAAGAAGTAATTATTATTAGTTTGATCGTAAATAATTATAATTTAGATCTCTATATGGTATTTTCTGTGTATGCACATTTAAACGCTTGTGCTGACCAACAGAGGTGTGAATCTTAGAGCTTTTCTACCAAATGAAGTGGCGGCAGAGAGAGAAATAAAGAGATGTGCAGCTGTCAGGGGTCAGTCGAGCTGAGATTGCTTCCAGAGATCCTTTGAAAAAATCACACGTTTGAAGGCTTAGTGCTGTGCTGCCTTCGCATTTCAAGCTCAGATCAGTGAAATAAAGGAGAGAAAAAGAGAGGGGGAGAGAGAGAGAGGCAGAGTGAGAGAATAAGACAGATATCCGCTAAAGAATTCATGATGAACAGAGGATTGGTCTGGAAAGAGACATTCTGGGAGACGAGAGAGAATCTGTGTTTTGCTCAGTAGAGAACAGAGATGATCATTTTTAATATTACAAGCAATGTGCCTATAACACAATTAAAGGAGAGCTGGTTAATTATGCTGAGCCTCAGTGAGTCTGTGTGGGTGTTTGAAGAGTGTGAAAAAGTATAGAGCACAAAAATAAGCTCTGAATGCTATCTAATTAACTAAAATGACGAAATGATTTATCACATGCACTTATACGCAACACTGGACAGTGAATTTGTGCACACCCCTTCCAAAAAGTGCATACTTGCCTGATGTTTTTTTTTTTTTTTAATATATAAATCTGGATCAGTTATTGTTTGCCCAATAGGACAATCAAATAAAGGGCAGCCGTCAAAAAGAAAAAAAAAAGAAGAAAAAAAGATGTGCTGTAATTTGAGCCGTAATTTACATGGAAATCAAATATAGTCTGGTTATGATTGATAACTGGCTTACAGATTACATGGAGGTATATTTTGACTATCATTATACCGGAATTACATAGCACCGAAGGAACAGAGCAGAGCAGAGCTGCCATTTATAACTCTATATCGCTCATATAGTAAGTGAAAATTCAGACCAAGAAAGCCAAAGAAACGAATTAACCCCCAAGGTTTGATTTATGAACCTCTTCTGCTTGTATATAAGCCATTTTGCAATCTGCAGAGAGAGAGAGAGAGAGAGAGAGAGAGAGAGAGAGAGAGAGAGAGAGACAACAAAAAAAAGAAAATCAAATTGAAAGTATGGTGGACTTGATAAATATAAAAATAATATGATTAATAATAATTAATTTATTGATTTAAATTGCCTGATTTATTTCGCAAAACCAATAAAAACACCTGAAATTGTTAGATATTAAATATTTCTAAAAAGTGCGGGGAAAATAGCAACTTGCGCAAGTGTCATTTTTAGCCGAGTACACTCTAAAAATCGCTGGGTTGTTTTAACCCAACTTTGGGTCAAATATGGACAAAACCAGTCATTGGGTTTACTTTTTATTACAATTTTTAACCCAACGGTTTGTCCATATTTGACCCAAAGTTGGGTTAAACAACCCAGCGATTTTTAGAGTGTGCTGTGAATTCAACTTTTAACGCATGCAGTTCGTTGGTTTTATCCTTTAACATTGATTTTAGAAAATGTTTTTCTTTCTCCCGTGTGAAAAGCCTACATGATAAACAGGGTAAGAACGAAAAAAGGATCCGTTGACGCCATGCTCTTATTTTTTTATGGACAACGTTAAGTCCTCAATGACTTCGTGACACCTTCTCGCATATGTTCGTTGCACAACATGCCACTAGCTTTGCTCCTCGGGCTGTGCCATTGGTTGACAAGTCTATTAAGGGGATGACAGGCGTAGAAGCCCATTTACACCATAGGTCTCCTACCCAGACCTATACTGACACATGTGAAGATGTAGACATAGACCTTGACCCCTGTCAAAGCTCTTGTGCACGACTTACTTTTGATATTTTGATAACATCAGAGAGGCTTCTGCAGGGCCAGCCTGAGCATGTCTACATCTTTTGTGCCCATGTTGAATGGGTGGCTATGTTCCAGTGTTCTTTAAGATGTCGTCCAGATCACTTCTAACACACATCAGATACTTTGAATGATGTGAAATGGACACCTCTTGTTATTGTAGATGACAATACTGATATGAATATTCACTCCCGAGTTGGAATTTCTTTCTTTTCATTTTCCCACATAACCTCCCCCTTTTCAGCCTCAAGCAGCATATCTCTTATTAAACCAGTGACAGGTGCCATTATTTTTATGTTTTGCATTTTTTTTATCTGTCCTGTGGCTGGTTGGAGGCGTGGAACATGTAAATCCCCACATATTTATAATCATTATGGTCTTTGGACATCCACATATTCATGCTTACTGCTTCACTTTTTTTTTTATCAAGGGCCCTTGACAAGAAGAAAAGACTAAAGTATAAGTTATTGTTTTTCATGGCTATACTTTTTCTTGCTTTTATAAAATAATAGTTACCTGGAGACATTATTTATAAGCAAAGCAGGTGGACAGCAGCTGAAATTGACAGATAGCTGGTATGGAGTAAGATGTGACAAAATGACATTAGGCAAACATAAAAAAAAAAAACATGTTGTCTGGGGATGTCCTTAAATTATGTTAACATCAAATTCTATCAAAACGTTGCTAATAGACATATTGTAAATGCTAAATACATATTTAAAATACTGTCATTTAGTAACAATTTTCATTTTAAATCTTTTAAGGGATAGTTCACCCAAAATTCATTCCTTTCTTCTGTTGAACACCAAAAATATTTATTTTGAATAATGTTGGTAACCATTGACTTTCATAGTAGTATGGAAGTCAATGGCACGTCAACTGTCTGGTTACCAACATTCTTCAAAACATCTTCTTTTGTGTTCAATGGAAGAAAGAAACTCACAAAGGTTTGGAACAACAAGAGGGTGAATAAATGATGACAATATTTTCATTTTTGGGGGAACTATCCCTTTATCATGTGCTCCTCACTGTGATAATCAACTAGAAGAATACTTAAAAAAATAAGAAATTAAATCCGAAAGACTGCCAATTCATATGCCATTCGCAATGATTGAGCACTATATAACACACTAAAGTTACTTATGACTTTCTTTATCCTGTGAACACAAAATATATTTTCTTTAAAAAATCTGTTTTTCCTTATCCATACAATGAAACTTGAAGGGGTTCAATGTATTATTGGACCAAAAACATATACAAACAGTTGAAACATTCTGCAAAGTATCTTTTTTTACATTCTAACAAGTCAGAATTTTCATTTTTTTTTATCTCTTTAAGGTCTAATGAAACAATGCAACAATATATATATATATATATATATATATATATATATATATAGACTGATACATTCAGAAAAGTAACTTGCAGGATGAAATTGTATAGAAAGAACTTTGCAACCATTTAATTAGGGATTTACTCTGTACTGGAATGAGACGCCTCGGCCTTTCTCGGGACTGCCTGGAGTGGCTCCATCAGCCCAAACACGGAGACCCCTTGCAGACAGTATGTGTTGCGGAGCTCTGATCTGGGCTATGACAGGGTACTCTAACAATATTAGTCTGTCAAACATGCTGGCCGAGCTGCCACTTTCAATTTGCCTGTGACCTCTGGCCAAAAAATGGGGGAGAAGTGGCAGAATGCAAGACTGAAAGCTGGTATTATTTGTCCGACAGCTTCACTCATCTGAAAGTAATGCAAAATGCAATTCATATTTACACTCTATGACCTTGTGCTAGAGGAACAGAGCTATCTACATGCAGACCAATGGAGCGGAGTGCAGATCATTCCTCAGAAGAAATTTGACAAAATGTTCCTTTCCTTATCATTACCACGAGCTGAAGTTATGCACAAGGGCCGTGACTGATGGGCCGGGGTTGCTAACAATTAGGTCAATGCTGTCATTACAGTGGCAGCGAAAGGAACTGACAGACCGTCTTGAACACCAGGATAACATGGACTTCAACCGCAACTCCAACAAACATTAACTGACGGCCAAAAGTAAAAGTGAAGAATGGAAATCTGTTTTCAAGTTTGTTCTTGAGAGGCTTGTGTGTTTATTAGTGTATGTCTTTACATTTCTTTTCGAGCTAACAGAGATCATTTCACCAGTTTGCTTTATGCTTCCTTCACATGTAATCGGAAGTTGCGATTACGTCGAAAGCTTGGAAGGAACTGGAGTCATTGAGGACACCAGGTTTATTCTTGCCTGATTATTGGGAAAATCAGCCAAAATGATATTCAGCATCCCATTCGTTGACAACATTCACCTTGCTGACAATTCTGGAATTTCGGTCAAACAAAAACTATTTTCGCTGTGTATAAAACATATAATACGCTTCAAATGTAAATGGCAAGTTTGTGGCCCGCCCCACACAGGAACTGATCCTCAATACGAATTGAAAGGGCATTTATGTCCAATTTTAACAAGGACACTTATGATAAATCCGATAGCAGGTGAAGGCAGCATTAGTTTTAATACATTTCAAGGTGCGCCTGACATCCAAACCAAACCTACACATAAGTATTGTATCAGCCAAGATATTAAGTTTCACATGAAAAGGAAAACCTTTCAAGGTCCGGCACATTTCAAGGTTGGTGTTTCTTTCACTTCAAATAGCTGTTGTGTTTTCAATAACCCAGTCTTCACAGAAGAGATGAACTAAGGTTAGTAAATGCATTTTGTATTTCATTTTGTAAAAATCCTGCTTCCAGTTAAATGAACAGAAACTTTTACGAAAATGGTGCAAGATACTGTAACACTTTGAAAAAGTTCTTATTTTCAACTGTCTGCCTTTTTAATAGTGAATCACATTGTTATTTTGATTGATTTATTTATATGGTAAGAAGAATTAAAAAAGCCTATATTTGCTTGTTTAAATCCACAGGCCTTGTCCCCTGCCTGCCCTTATAATCCCCTGGCATGTGTCGGTGACATCACATGGCTACTGGCTCCAAGTTCCCGTCCCCCTGCAACTGTCGTTAACTCTACGAACAAATGAAAAATGACTGGGAGACTCATTGGCTCCCACCAATGACCTTGGGTATTATTAGAATGACCTCTCTTTGGCTTGACCAAAAAACCTTTTGATATCATTGCTGGAAGTGCACGAAATGATGGCCTCACTGCCGTTGGGAAAAGCAGAGCAATACGTGGAGGGGGAAGGGAAGAAAAGACCGGCTGAGCGGTTGGTGTTGTAAAAGTATATCTCTTTCTCCAGTTGCCGCCACATAAATACTTAATTAGGGGACACAACCTGAGTTATTGTACTCACCATCATCTTGACCCTCTTTAACGACGACAAGCAATATTTTGGTTTTACATTGCAGTGGGATAAGAGGAAATGCTACCGAGGAAAAGCACTGTAGCAAACACGTTGATCTGGATTTGTGTCACAGCTTGTGTCTCGACAGTACTTTGCCTGTGTAGTGGTCAAGTGCAGTGGGGGGGAGGTTCGATCTAAAGGAGATGTGGTTGTATTGGAATGGCAGAGTCAAGGAAAAGAACACAGAGCAGCCGATTGAAGAAGCCAGGGCCCATGTTTTACAGCCTCTGTGTGGCGCGGGTCCAGGAGGAATCACTGCAGGTCATGGACGGTCGGTGGGTGGAAGTCCTGCCCACGCAGAAACACATGCACAGATGTTTTACAGCGTTGTGATACAGACATATCAAAACGTGTGTGTGTGCTGGGGTAAGAAAAAGGATTAGGTGCGAGAAGTGCCAATGATTGTTTGAAGCCTATAGGATCAAGCTTATTCTTCTATTTCTAACCAGAACGTTAGTAAATAATGTAGGCTATATTAGTATACCGGGCAACGAGTAATCGCGAATAATCGCATGTTTACATAAAGTGTGTTTGTGTTTACTGTGTATAATTATTTTTTAAAATATAAGTACACAAATAAATGTATATATTTAAGAAATATTTGCATGTATATACTGCATTTAAATATATATATATATATATATATATATATATATATATATATATATATATATATATATACATAATTTATAGTATATGAAATATGTAAAAAAAAATCTTAAATATATACATGCACATGTGTGTATTTTTATATAAAAAATAATTCACACAGTACACACACATCTTTGAAAGACATGGGCAATATGTGAAGAGGATGATAATCGTAAAACTAATGTAAGCCAATAAAACTACAGGTTAGGGCATAAGCTCTTTTTGAAAAGTAAAATTATGCATCTGTACAGATTATTATTTTATGTAGGCCTATAGCAAATATTGTTAACCGCTTCTAATGTGGAAGCAAAGGCAATGTGTGAGGATTTTGTCTGTGAGGAGAAATGGAAGAAGGGAGAAAGAGAAGGACTGATATGAGGTTGTCCCTTGTCCCCTCTTCTGTCATTTGGAAATAAATCTGATGCCCTTTGGACTTTAACTCCGTACAAAAAGGGCAGTTTATTACAGGCTATGACGAGAAGACGAGAGACAGGAGCATTGGGAAAATGACAAGTGGAATGAGAAACGCTGGATGTTTAGGAGGGAGACCGGAGAGGGCTGGAGATTACTTCAAATGATAGCTATAAGCGTGGGATTCTTTGATGTAATCAGTTCTCTAAGTCCAAGGGCTTTCCATCATCACAATCTTGAGGCGCAGATTGGGAGATGTTGGGGCCCCTATACATGAGCTGGAACTCGATTTTAGAAGCCCATCACTCCTCATTCTTATATCGATCAAAAATGAGATATCCCAGGTGAATATTTTATGCTCACAGTGGCTATGGCGTATTGTTTATTATTCATTTCAAACGCAATTATGAAAACGAAGTCAATAGGGGGCACCGAACGTTATAGTCAAAGTCCGTTTTGAGAAGTAATTACAGACACATTACCAAAGGCCTAATTGTTGAGTCACAATAATTTATAGTCACATTTCATTTACCGGTGCTATATTTCTTCGTAAAAAGGACACAATTCAGTTACACTTATATGACAATAATAACAGATTAGAGTGATACAAAATAATAGGATATAAATAAATATGCATTTTAACATGTAGCCTTGGTAATAATTATTGTTTACCATTGCTACTACAATTATTGGCATGCAGTAAACAAATTCCATTACACACGATGAAATAGCCTATAGCCTATTGTTTCTCCCTCAGTTTGATACCGTAAGACATTATGTTTTACCTCAGCGAACAAAATCTTACTCTACCATTTCCATAGAGTCAGAATGAGTGCATCATTCATTTGACTTGAACGTGCGTTTATTTCACATGTGCATCACTTGATCATCGCAGCGTAATGGTCATTTGCACAGTGACAGGTGGATATCCTCTGACAGGGCACTGTATGTGGACCAAACGGGACACATTACCTGTAGAAGAATTCACTCCGATATTTACATTACATTTTCGATCTAAAATATACTTGTATGATCGTCGATGTTTAAAATGTATTGTTTTGATTTCATGCATTCGAGCTTTCGTTTCCCATCCATGCAACGCCCTTAAAAATCTGTATCTTCTTCAAGAAAACTCGAACATATTTTCGAACATTTTTGGCCTATTGATTTTTTGGGGAATTAAAAAGTTAATCGGATCCGTTTTTC
This sequence comes from Pimephales promelas, assembly GCF_988280905.1. Lineage (NCBI taxonomy): Eukaryota > Metazoa > Chordata > Actinopteri > Cypriniformes > Leuciscidae > Pimephales > Pimephales promelas. The sequence continues at coordinate 32,051,406 of NC_142778.1, forward strand.
AGGTTCTTTAGCCTATAGGCTACATAGGCTAGTTTTCTAAATTATTATATTATTATTATTAATAATAATAATAAAAGGCCCTACACAAAAATAGAGAAAAATACAATTAAAAAGTTCACTAGACACTCAAAAATGTTCTCATGACGTCTGATTGATATTTATTTTTGGTTCCAATTGGGACCTTTCCTCCTTCCCTCATCAAATTTCATAGGATTTATCGGTTCTCTAGTTATTTATGTGAACATTTCTTTTAAAATATGCAATTTAAGCATTCTGTCTCTCTAAAAACCAGCTCTCAAATTAAAGCCCAAACACATGATTTATATTTGTGGGTGGCTCGTGAAGCCGTCGGACGAAGTTTAAAGGGCAAAATGATCAGATTGGCTGCATGTATGTTTTCCCACCTCTTTACCTCCCTCTCTCCTTTCTTCATGCTTCCCAATTTGTCCTTTATTGAACCTTTGTCTTCAGTGCATCTGCTCGCAGTTAATTAAAATTTGAAGGGGTCAGTGTTCTGACTTCAGGCTGCTTGCCGCCCTCCTTCCAGCAGCTTTCACATGAGCAAACTTCACAGGTGTAACACTGTGGCTAACAGCTGTTCAGGGACACTTACAGCACCTTTAAGTACAAGAGAGGAACACTAATGCTTCCCTTATCTCTGCCAACAATTCAGACTGCCCTCAACCTCTGCCAGCATGACTGAGTGCACTCTCCATCTCACTGTTCTTCATGGCTTCTCTTGCTCATTTAAAAAACGGGATGTTGGGATACAAAAGCTAAGAAGGGAAAGGAAATTAGTTCAAAAACTGGCCTATAGCATTTAAAAAAATAATAAAAAACTCGTTTAACAGTTTTCACCAGTTTCACCAGGGCACGACCTTTAACAGCAATTTCATCAGCGACATTGGCGCAAACATCGAAACATTTTATTTACTTCCGTACGTTTGTTTTTGGACCAAGTCTCTCAAACTTGGAGTTGTCTGCAACAAAGTAGTTTTAAAATCCACCACTTGTCTCTAAACTGTGTAAATTAATATTCACTGACACTGGACACTGGACAGTGTGCATCAATTTAGATAAGATAAACTGCAAATATAGAAATGTTAGACCATATTTTTTTAATGAATAATAATAGTAGTAAAAAATATATGTTTTGATAGATTAATGCTTAACAACAATTAAGTTAGCCTATAGCATGTTTTGTTAAATAAATCATTTTTTCAATATTATAAACATACCAAAAATGACAAAATGCCTGAGATGAGGATCACTCCTGGTATAAATTTCGTTGTTCGTAATAGCCTACATTGTACGTTGTGTTAGTTTCTTTAACATTGTAAAAAAGCGCGTCTGTGCAAGCCCGTTTTATTTTTAGCAATTTATTTTTTTAAGTAAACAACAACCACACCAGGCCATTATTAGGCCTATGTGAAAAAAAATGCGTTCTTCAAATCCTCACATGTCTTAAACGCGAGATAGTTAATAAAATATAATAGGCTAATTAAGACGACTTTATCTGGTGGAAAAAAAAAAAATCACAAAAACGTTTTAGTCATGAAAGAAGCTTAAATAATCTAATTTCAAAAGCAACTATATGTTTTCATTATATAAATCATAATCATCATCACCACCACCACCATCATCTCTGCTATCAACATCATCACATTATCATAATTATAATCACAGCTTGCCTGGTCTTAATCTATGTTGAAGATTGCCTCCTTAGACTCATTTCTCGTCATTAACTCTTTGTTACCTTACTTTATTACCTCATCAGAAGTCATTCATTTATATACTCCACAACATTTTACATGAGAGCAAATATTCACCACACAGGAGGACACACAAAGATGTAGAAAGGGAGTCTTTAAAGTGCCCTGAAAATGATGGTGTGCCGCTGCCACTGGCATGCCAAAACCATAGTAATTGAATCATCCCTCCAATTCTGTTTGATAGAGCAGTCAGAAATTGGTCTGGATAACAGAGGCAGCTTTGAAAGCAGTGATGGATACCATTGTCCAATGTTGACCCTCTATTAACACAGCTTCTCAGCATCTGGATCTTTTCACCCCCTCCCACCACCAAGGCAGAAAAGCCAAGCAATTTCTGTCAACACACTGCTCTTATCCTTTCTCGACCCATGCTTTACCCCACCATCACAGGAAGGAAAAGGGATGTAACATCCTTTCCCCTCTCATCTGTCCTGCAAATGATTATTTCCCCCTGTAACAGAATCATTATGTATTCCTTTGTGTGTTCCGTTAATATTTATTCATTATGAAAACAAATGAAGCATATTTTAAAATGGGTAATAATAAAAGAAAACAGAAAAAAAACCAAAAACATGTTTCCTTATCCATGACCACCAAACAAATATTCTTTGCATCGTTTAATTGGAGATGAAAGCTCTGTAAAGAGAACGAGGGGGGAGAGAAGGATGACCTTCTGGGTGACAGACATAGGTTGGAGGGTGGCATTTTATTGTGAGCCTCTCACTGAAAAGGAAGAAAAGGAGAGGACCAGTCAATTTAACGCAAGGACCAAGAGAGCAAGAGGGTTGCTAAGAGACGGGAGATGCTGCACAACTTCCATCGGGAGGCAGGCTCTGACCTTATGCAAATGCGCTCCCCAAATCTTTTGTGGCAAAGGCAGCGAATTCCCCTCGCCGTGTCACCAATACCTGGCATCAAGCCTTCCCTTTCAGGCCATTCTCTCGCCAGAGAAAAGAGACCGGCACAGTTGAAAAAGAAGATGATGAGCCTCTCTGACAGACAGTAAGAAAACATGCTTTTGTGATATTCGGCTGTTGGTTTTAATGTGGGAATAGGGTGTGCATGGGAAATGTACAATGCTCGCGTTCTGCACATTAGGCGCGCCGCATATGAAGCTTTCACAATGAACACATGCCTCCAAATGTCAGCTAGCCCCTAAGCCCCAGTAAGCGACATGTCCAAGGCTAAAAGCACCCACTCCCATTACATTCTCAAATTGCATCTCTTCAAGCTCTCTAAAAGCTCTATGAAGGCACATTAATGTATCCAAGCAATCAGACATGTGCCAGGCTTAGGCAGGCATGCAATAATTTGTGGCATGTTATTAGATCATATCAGAGCAGAGAAAGGGGGAGTATGCAGAGTATTCATATAATTACCGCTATATGGAACGAGAGTGGATGTCTGCCTCGTGGTCGCTTCGGAATTATATGAATGCGTAATGCGCTTTAGTCTGAGACTATAAAATAAATAGGATTTTTCTCTTTAGGCAGATATGCCATTTCCATATGAAATACTGAGCTCAGCAACAACTAAAATAAAGGTTGGGATTGAAAAAAGACACCTCGAGCCGGTAACTGTCCAACAATAGCTATTCAGTCAGTCTTCGGCTGAATTCAGCAGCTAATATAAAGGGCCGTTTTCCATCTTTATTACTTTTTTCTTTGCTTAAATGAATATTCCGAGTTCAATACAAAGCCATCACAATTGACAGCATTTGTAGCATAATGCTAATTACTATGAAAAATCATTTAAACTCTCCCATTTTTTCTTAAAAAAAAAATTAAATGTAAGGAACAATTTTCTGAAGGATTTAACAGCAGAAATGTGAAGATTATCATTTTATAAGTATTACTGAGCTGTACAGTACAACTCGATTTTTGTGCTGCTGTTGATTCACCTTAACTTTATAATAAATATTCCTGTAATTCATGAATCAGTTCATTATTATTGTAAACAATAGGTGGCGAGGTTATACTTTTCATAGGCTAATTCAATTAATAAGCATCAGATGTAATTAGCAAGCGACTGCTGATTATCTTGCTATGACACAAACACACTATGCGATGCATCAGTTTCTGCCCTCAGGCCGACAACACTCTCTTCACTGTTGCTTTCTTGCTATCTCTGCACAATCTCCACTGGGCTTTGTTACATCAGTCTTCATGATCTGTTTGAGCAGTAGCATGGAGGTTCAAGGGTTACCTCTGACACTTGTCTCTCCAACAGGCAAACAAGCAACACCACATCTACCTGCTAAGACCTTTGCAAACCAACAAGGCCCCAGAGACGCCTCGAGACAGCTGACAACGGAGGAGACTGAGCTTGAGAAACATCTTCGCTGCATTTTTTGAGATTCAACGTTCACATCACAGCTAACATGTGAGACACGAGACTATAAAAGCTTAGAATGAGATCCATGTATGAAGGAAGAGAGAGAGTGAAAGAAAAACAGAGAAGGAGCGCTTGTAAAATAATGACAGCCAGAGGGGCAGAGGGGTTACAACCCTTCGAGAAGGCTGTATCGGGTTGTATCGGGTTATCTGAAGTGGTCACTGATAATGCCTTTCACACATGCTTCGTTTGATACCTTTTGCAGGCTGAGAGAGTGGCTTAATCAATACCTGCAGTGGATCAGTGCTCTGGGGTTACTATATGCCCTGCCCGCCACCGGCTCAGCAACATTCAAGAGCCAGCTAATTGAGCTTTGTCATTTCACCAGGTCAACCTGAAAATAGCACATCCATTCATCAACCTTTATCTGTGGCAGAGACCTATCTTTCCACAGCTGTTCTCTCTGCATCTGCCCCTTTTACCGTGATGTCTCATCGATCTCGTCATACATCACTCCCGCCATCAAACGAATTATTGGGCAGAATCTTCAAATCACTTCTCCGACTCCAGTGTCAAATCATCCTGTAATGATGTGTTCGTCCATTCAAAAATTACAAATAAGCGTGTGCACGGGAGATTTTAAACCGGTGTGTCATTTACTTTCAATACATTAACGTTGTGGACATTACAGATTCAGATTATTATAATAGAGATCTGAAATTGTAACACTTTATCCGCCACATCGAAAGCAAAATCTATCAAAATTGACTGTGAAATGTAGGCCTACAAACAACATTAATAATGGTTTCAATAATTCAGTTTTGATTCTGCTTACTGATAATCTTAACTGATTATTTTGACCATGCGTTAACTCCGATGCACATGGGTTATGGGATCCTAACTCTACACCAGACCTAAACCTAACCCTATACCTAACCCGTCACCTAACTGACGTTAAAGGTAAAGCGTCAGTTGTATGACGGCCCGGGATCGCCATCTACCGACGTTTAAGGGGGCCCTAAAAAGGCGGATATTGACGTATGGCAGCCCATTCTCACCCCCAAGGCGTCACTTAACTGACGCCTTGGGAAGCATTTGGACATGCTTCAATATCTGACGCTTTAGGCGCCCTTTAGCGTCAGTTAGATGACGCCCTAGGATCGCGTGTACCCTACCCCCACCCCACACCTAAACCTATCCGCGTCCTCTAACTGACGCTTTCCTTTAGCGTCAGTTAGATGACGCCGTAGGATCGCGTCATGTAAGTGACGCTAAAGGGTGCCTAAAACGTCAAATATTGAAGCATGGTCAAAGGTGACGCCTTGGGGTGAGAATGCGTTGCAGACGTCCCAAGACGTCAGTTATATGACTTTTTGGGATGAGACTGTGTTAACATGGCACCCTTTAGCGTCAACATGAGACGCGCCTCCTAGTGGTCTAACCCTAACCCTATGCCAGACCTAAACCTACCCGCGTCATCTAACTGACGCTAAAGGTTGCCATGTGTGTCGGATTTACACGCATCAGTTAGATGACGCCCTAGGATGAGAATGCGTTGCAACCAAACCTAGTAAACAAAAAATGTCCCCACAAAGATTTTTTGGTCCCCATGATGAAAACAGCTTATAAATCATTTTAAGTGATGTTTTTTGAAAATGTAAAAATGCTAAAAGTTTTCTGTTATGGATAGATTTAGAGGTAGGGTTAGTGTAAGGGGATATCATATACAGGTTTGTACAGTACAAAAATCATTACTTCTGTGAAAAGTCCCCAAAAAACACAACGTGATGTGTGAGTGTGAGTTCATGTGCTAACTGTAAAGTATTCATAGATTAGCTTTGCATATCAAACATTAAACAACATGTCAGATACAGCACAGCTCCACTAGATTGAATAACCCAGGCTGAAAGCACACCAGTACATTAAATATAACCGCTGTGAGTATATCTTCTTTAGTTTGATTGCCCATGATCACAGTAATCCATATTTTCAATTTTCACAGCTCTATATTTTGGCATTTTTGGGTGAATGGAGGCGGATCATCTGAAGTTTACCCCATCAGCACTCCTCACAGTGGGTAAGGAGGTGTAATAGCGCTTCTCTGATTCCACAATGATATCATATAATCTAGTGCATTCACTTACACTGTCATATTTATTTAACCTGCCGAGGGGACAGAGCAGTGTCCCTGCTGCTAGGAGCTCACACATTACACATTGCCGTTGTGTATTGCCATTGATTACCCCCACCCCGTTGCTTACAGACCATAATTTAACACAGCAGGCACAGGACTTAATACTTTGAATTCAAACATCATCTATACTTCAAGAGACACAAAAACAATTGACACTTGGAAAAAAAAAGTGCAGCACCTCTCTTAATGGAATCTGAGGCTGGTTGCTCCCCTCCTTTCTTGCTTCATGCCTTATTTCCCACTTCATCCAAGCTTGCGCCGCCCCACTTCTATAAAGAAGACAAGTTTTCATTCTGTGGGAGGTTGTCATATTTTTGATAGTGATATGCTCAGTGATGCCAACACACAGCAAATGTTAAAAATCGTCCGTGCTTGTACTGACACCTGCCTTAAGCAGCTAATGATAATAACCCAGAGATCAGCAAAAATCACATGGTAGGTGAAATAGATGGTGCTAACATTTGCATTTGTAATCGATGAATAATTCGCTTATTTTCATTAAGAGATGCAAACACTCTTCCATAAATTATTATTAAAGGAGTAGCTCACTTTAAAAAAAAAACTTTTGCTGATAATTTACTCACCCCAATGTCATCCAAGATATCCATGTCTTTCTTTCTTCAGTTGAAAAGAAATTAAGGTTTTTGATGAAAGCATTCCAGGATTTTTCTCCATATAATGAACTTCAATGGGAACCAAAGGGTTCAAGGTCAAAAGTTTCAGTGCAAACTGCAATCTGTTCAAAGGGCTTTAAATAATTCCAGATGACGAATAAGGGCGAAATCAAGCGAAACAATCGCTCATTTAAAAAAAAAAAGTTTACGTTTTATAAGCTCAAATGCTCGCCTTGCTCTGTTCTGTGATGCACGTTCGTGACTTTCCTGTTCGAACTCGTTCATCAAAATGAACAAATCTTCAAATCAATTCGTTAATTTCGTTCGTTGAATCAATCAAATGACACGAAAAAAGATTAGTTGATTTTGATGAACAAGTTCGAACAGGAGAGTCACGAACGTGCATCACAGAACAGAGCAAGGCGAGCATTTGAGCTTATAAAACTTAAACTTTTTTTTTTAAATGAGCGATTGTTTCGCTTGATAAGACCCTTATTCATCGTCGAATCATTTAACGCCCTTTGAACAGTTTGCAGTTTGCACTGAAACTGTCTTTTGGACCTTGAACCGTTTGGTTCCCATTGAAGTCGATTATATGGAGAAAAATCCCTTAATTTCTTTTCGACTGAAGCAAGAATGACATGGATATCTTGGATGACATTGGGGTGAGTAAATTATCAGCAAAAGGAGTAAATAAAGGAGTGAACTACTCCTTTAAGGTGAGACGTACAATTCTGAGCAGTGGTCTGTAGGGAAGCACTGAGTGACAAGCTTCCCCCAATATGGTGTTTGTTTGTATTATTTATGCACATATACTTTCTTTTCTAACATATATTTCATTCAAATGATCTTACACACACATCCACACAGTCACCTTTCATCATTTCTTGCAAATGTCTGACTGATATGAAATTCTATAAAGGGTGCATTCGGGATCAACTCTCTTTTCATTTTCGGTTCAATCCCAGATGCCAATGTTTTGTTGATCATTAACAGGCTCGCTATCAGTGAGATAAAAACACAAGAGAGTACAAAAATTTGCCACTTAAGTTCAGTTGCTGCATATCAATGTCCATGAAAAGGAGCCTGGGTCATGTTTGACCACTGGCAGCAGCTATTTGCTTTTCACTATCTCCAGTGGGAGTAATGTGTTGGCAAGAGAGTGTTTCATTCTGAAAACACAGCCAAGGGCATTGTGGATAACCTCTGACACAGCTAGTCAAAGGAGAGAGAAAGGCTTGACATAGCAAGCAGCTTGAAATTATACAAATATTTGAAAGGTGAGCTTGCAGAATGGCATGCAAAGGCATTTTAGCACGTTTAAGCTTTGGTGTATTTATGTCACTTTTTAATATGAGCATATACTTAGCTTAGGGGTTAGTGTAATGTATAGCAGTTATTGACACATCATAATATCCAAAGGCTGATGTGGTCCAGTGTCCATACACTCTGAAAGGGAAATCTGTGATTAATCGTCCCCTTTTTTAATTAGCTCATGGAAAGATCATACAAAATGCTGCAGAATGTTCAAATGGGGGCCCCTCCATGGTGCCCACAAACTCAGGCAACGATCAAACTTGCATGTTTGAAACGAAGTGATTTGAAGTCAAGCTAGCCCTGCTATGTGGATCCTTTTTTTTCTCCTAAAGCCGAAATGAGCATCAGTGGGGATTAATATGCATTAATTAAATTGACTGCATTGCCTTTAATGAGGAGGAAAGGATTTGATGTTAATGCTGGTGATCTCGTAGAGGCTTCAATCCACTTAATTAACTGTTTTCTCAACAAACCAAAATAATCAATGAAAAAGATATTTCATTACTACTAACTTATTAGCACCAGTCTCAAAGCCACATGCTATTAAAATAATATAGTCTTCAGAAGAAGGTTCATTTACTGATGGGAAATAAGTTTATTAGTCTTCTTATCCCACCAAGCTGTCCTTCTAGTAGTTCTAAAGATTGCTACTGACCTTCTTTTCTGTTATTAACGTGAAATGCTTTTCATAATTTCATAGTCATATGGCCTTAAATGATTGCATTACAGTGAAGAAAAGAAACAAACATGACAAATGCATGAATTTGAGGTATGCAGATAAAGAAAATGACAATATATAATTTTGTGTTTATTGGTAGCACAGCAAATGAGTGCATCCTAATGGCTATTTAATGAAGCATCATCATTGATGGTAAATGGGTCATGCTGATTCAGTTGCTGTAGGATTCTATTCTTGAGAATGATTCAATCCGGTAACTCTGGTTCGTCAGTGGCTGAATCTGAAATTGCATACTTTCTTGAGTAGGAATAAGTAATTAGTTCACTGCACTAAAAAAAAGTTCTTGTATGAATGTGCGTAGTGTGGATGTAATTTGGACTATTCGCCATGTTGTCATCACATGACCTACCAGCATCAGGTATGTCACTTCACTGCCATCCCAAAAACCTCTCCCTTGGCCTCGTGGGATATCTCGACGGAAGTAGGAGGTCATCCATGGACTTTTTGCCTATTTTTATTATTTTTTTTTTTATGTGTTGCCACTGTGAATTCAGACGCACTTCTTTTGTCACATACTGTTTTTGACTATAGAAGGGAAGTATTCAATTTCAGATGCCAGTGTTTTAAATAATTTGTTTATGAATTGACTGCACAGATTGTGCAGCACTTGTGGTGTGACAACTCAGAAATATTAATAGTTACATGTTTTGCCCACCAACAAACTGTTCTTAAATTCAGTTGATATGCAGCACACCAGCATTCTCACTTTAGTTTGAAAACAGCTGGTTGACTATACCCTTTAGTCCCTGATACTAGTAGGCCTAAAACCTGTCACCGGCAATTAAAAAGTATAGTTTTCAAAGCAGCATTTAAATTTTAGTTATAGTATTAGGCCTATTGTATCTACCTTACTTTTCAGGTAAGTGCAGGGCGTAATTTGTCATTTTACTGTGTCTGGTTTCCAGTGTAATCACTTCCAGTTATTTTTAGCTGTAGCTTACAAAACAGCTCGTTATGCAGGTTAATGTTACAAACATTATTATTTTCAGAATATTATTTTGAATACACTTTGATTCTCATTATTTCTCTAACGGCTATCGGAAGATCGGAAGTCTTGCACTTTTACAGGAAACAGCTTTTTCCGAATTGAAAAATAATTGGATAGCCCTTTCACTCTGGTTTGTTTTACTAGTGGTAGATTGTTTGGGATGGCTCTAGAAAGCTTCATTCCCCGGCGTTCAATCACATGACAAATTCTCCCAAAACTAAATCGTCAAACCAGTTTTTGACTTTGTTACCCATCATGTTGCAATTTTACATCGGCCTTGTTTAGTCCAGTAGTACTCTGAGATCTCACTCGTACGAATTTTACTAGGCTAAATACGAATCCATACGACCTCACTCGTACACATTCGTACGATGTTTGCTAATTCATATATATTTTACGAATTATGAATTCGAGTATGAATTCGAATTCGAGTAACCCGCCCCTACTCATCACGTGGGTTTAAACAAATCGTTGGAATTCGTACGAGCGAAGTCACCTTTTAATCACTCGTTGATTGGTCGTGAAATAATTCCGATTTCCACCGCTATCTTTATCCTTCTACTGTTTAGGTCTTGAACTTGATGATTGAAAATTCTAAAGGATTCTAAAGACCTCCTTGATCAACATTCATTCAGGTAATGTCACTTTATTGAGAGTTCTTGGGTTTTGTCATTCTGTGTAGGACAGTAGGATAGTTAGCCTATTTAATTTATTTTAATGCAGTTTACTGTTCTTTTTTTGTTTGTTGTTGTTTTAGCTCTGCGACAGCATATTTCACCTTAGGGGTTAGTTCACCAAAAAATGAAAATCCGGTCATTACTAGGGTTTGGAACGACATGAGGGCAGTAATTAATTTAATTTTTGGGTGAACGATCCCTTTAACATTATCCAATAACAAAGCACAAAACTATTGTAGCGTAGTTCAGTTTCCCTTAAAGTGAAACATTTTGCCATGCCAGTTCACACACACACACACACACACACACAAACACAAACGTGAATTTTGTTTGGCTGTCAATGTTTTCATCGTTCCTCTGTGTCGTAAGTGTGTGGACTCGCTAACGTAACGTTAGTGTAAACGGGCATTTATCGTTCTTGATGATTAACCTATTCATGGCATATTCTTGCTATCGCTTTTGCAGCACAAACATCTAATACAAGCGCACAATTCCATACCAATATTGACGAATATCTGCAAACTAATTTGTTCTTACAAATGTGAGGGAGAAATGTAAACAAGCTGTTGATATAATTTACAGCAGCCAGCACATCACACGGTGGTTGGCAGTGCTTATACTTGCCTGTTTGCCTAAGTCTGTGCTTAATGTGCGATCAGTGACCTGTTTATATTCATGAGTAAATGGTTATGATTATAGTAGGCTAACTGTTGGGGGATACATGAAGTTCCAGAGCTGACTTTCAAGCTGCACTGAAACCAACGACTAAATTAGTTTTAGGCATGTAGTCCAGATGAGCATAATTACAGAGATAAATGGGCCAGGTAAGTGACAGTGGCTTATGGCGTAGCTACTGCCATGGGACAGGGCTTTTGTTTCTGGAAGTCCCACTGTAGCTTTGGCCCATTGTGAAAACATGACCAGAGCAAAGGCAGGAGACACTGCTTGCAGTCAGTGAAATATTTATTGACTTCCAAATAAAGAATATCAAAAAACAAATAAATAAATAACATAAACAAAAATCACTCAAGGTGACCCTCCGTGATACATTCCGGAGATACATTCCTTTATACTGAAAGGGTCAACCATGGTCCATTTTACAGTAGTAGGGAATTTAAACAACGTTCACATACACTGTAAAAAATGATGCAGGTGGGTGTTAAATACAACCTGTGCAAATCAGTTATATTTTACTTAAGAATATTAGTTAGCAAGTAAAATATATAAAAATGGGTACATTCTAACTACACTACCTATTTATTAACAGTAATATCTGGATCATTAAAAAATGAGTAAAACATACCCCAATATATTAGTTCAGTCATTGCAAATTGCGCATGCGTCAACTTCAACGTCCAGGCGGAATCGCGGAATTCAAATTCAACGTCTTCAGAAGGACCACGAAGTGTTGAGCTCCAGGTAAGATGTTTTTTTTTATCATGTTGTTATCATATAACCCAAATATTAACTTATTTAATGGTAAGATTCATCAAAAGATTTGTAATTTGCTCGCTTATGTCGGTGCCACAGCCAGCTGACAGGTTCGAATTTCAGGCTGGTCGATTTAGCTTTGATAATGTTAACGTTATACTGGGTCTTATACCGGCAAATGCGAGTAAAAATCTACACTGATAATTAAAATATTAGCTGCCATTAGTGTCATGCACATTGCTGAAATTAGTGAACAGCTTAGCGAAGGTGCAGCTGTGTGATAAGGGTTTGTTCACGCCGACGGCGTTTTTATTTGATATACGGTTGACGATGTCCTGAGGTGATCAAGGCCGAGAAAAGTTTAAGTCGGTTTTTTTATGCGATTATTGTCATCATTGTTTTAATCAATGCTTGTGACAAATATTCTGGGTTGCTGTTTCAGATTAATATGATTATTGTAGCTGGACGCGTATGTGTGTGTGCCGCACGCACGTGCAGTTCAGAGAGAGTTCTCGAGTCGACTCTCTTCACTTTTCAAAGCAATGGTGAAGAAGCATCGCCTCTGAATTATAGGGCTGGGGGTCGATTCCAAAAAGAATCGATTCCGAGGCGTTGGGAATTGAGAGTCGATTCTAAAGGTTCAAAATGCAAAGGTTGGAATCGATTCCATTAAGGGGAATGATCTTACTCGACTCGTTGTAGTTTAGGATAAGTAAATCTGATTTATGAAATCAATCGACAAAAACAATCAAATTATTTTTTAAGTCATTAAATTCAAGTTCAAAATATATAAATGTTCACCTATATAATCAGGTGGCAACTCTATTATTCCTTTGTTCTATGTGGACATATTTATTTCCTGAATGTTCCAGCATGACAATCTATTCCAATCCTTACAAGATATTTCCATCTAAAGTAAAGGATTAGATTGCTAATTGTTTTATTATGGCATACTGGGGTCAAGAATTCAAGTATTTCGATTTTTTTTTTTTTTACCTGTTGAAATTGAAGTGTTGATTAATACAGAAACCCTGCTTTGTCTTGAAATAAATGACGTGAATAAAAAAAGACAACTGTTTTGGAACAACATGTTGTTAATATGCTTAAACTAACTTGAAAAAATGATATGCTTTTTCTTTTTCTTTTTAACAGGAGGACGAACTTGAGGGCCACACAAACCAAATAATGAAAGTTTTGGTGATTCATAATCCCAGTTGGTCAACAGATTTGTCTTTGTCTGTTTTTGTATTAGTTTTAAGAAGTTGTTAATGATATGTTGTGTCACTTGTAATTAATGAAATGAGTTGTTGTACTGGCAAAGACTGTTTCATCAGTTTATTTTTTAATTAGAAGGTTTTAAAGAAGTTGTTAGTGATTTGTTGTATCTTTTGAAATTAAATGTACATGGGTTATTTTTTGTACCTTTGTGCATTAAAGGTACATCAGTTTTATTTTTGATGAACTATACCTTTAATTAATGTTTTATTTTATTTTATTTTTTTAAATGAAATGTTTTTATCCATAGTAACTGGTCAATAAAGAGTCATTACTGTTAAATTACTGTGTCCTGTGTCTGGCATTTTTAAGTAAATTTAACCATCTCTGAATAAGTAATGTTTAATTATTTCTATTCACTTATTATTATTAATAATAATTAAGTACATTAACTGTTTTCTGCTAATAATAGATTAATTATTATTCAATTTGTATAAGTAATTAGCTGTGTAATGTATTGAGAAATATTAGGTAGAATATTTACCTAATTTCGTTTAGTATATCATAGCTGTTAAAGTCAGGTACTCCTTACTCAAAAATATAGAATGAAATCTACCCAAACAAAATGAGTGCAAATTGTTACCTCACTTTTATTGAGTAGATTCTATAGGTTTGTTTTTACAGTGTACATAATACATAACTATACTGAAAATGAAAATAATATTCAAAACACATCAACCTAAAATTATACAAGGAAAATAATACAAATAATAGACATACATACAATAAACATAAACACAATAAAACAAGAAACAATAACCCCCTGCTCCCATTGAGAAATGGACTATGCCAACACTACCCAGAATTCTTTGCGATAGCATAAAATGAGGAACTGGAAGGCCGCATGTCCTCTTAGACGCCCACCCCCGGAAACCATGCTGCAGACATGAACCCAGAAGGTAAGTTTTGCAAATGAGGATACAACTAATGACTTAAGTAAATCCCAAATAAAGAAAATAAAGAAATAAATCTCTTGGTGTTTTTTATTTTATTTTATTTTATTTTTTTATCAGTCTAATGTGCACCTCAGACTAGAAAAAAGTTACCAAATAATGAGAAACAATCATTTGTAGAAATAATATAGGCTAAACCAAACAAACACAGGGGCCTACACTGCCAGCAGGGGTAAATTTGGACTTTGGAGCCCGATCTCATGAAAGTTCGTATCTATAGCATGAATGTCATTTCTCGTGCCGTTTATACGCCAAAAATTATACGCCTACATTTAATTAAATATTACAAGGTTAGTTTTGACAGATTGAGATGTTTGGTTGGGTTTCACCTGATGTTGCACACTTTGACAGATGTCTGTCAGCATTTCAGTGTCACTAATAAAAGACTACAGTCCTGTCAGAACTAATTTAATACATATCAGTTACCAACTTTAAGGTCGCGAACCTTTTCTGCGTCTATTTTCAAAAGACATGCCACACGACATCTAATTGATGTTTAATAGATTTTGGTTCATTTTGCCATCACGTTTTGCATTGTTCATTACCCTGCGTTTGATGTTTACTGAAGCAATTTATTCAGCTTATCCATATTAACCTTCACCCATGCATGCAAACACACAAATTCTTGTCTAAATCTCCACTATTTCTGTTTCTCATGCTTTTTTTTCTCTCTCTCTCCTCTTTTATAAAATTTTGGTCATATTACAGTGAGTGCCTTGGGCAAGTGCTGAGCTCCAGGATGAGAAATGATGCACCTGTGTGCTGTCTAAAGATAGGCTAGCAGTAGAGGGCCAGAGAGCAGACTCCAGAGGACCCATCCGTCTCAATCGAAGGCTGCAGCTGACACCTTACAAAGAGGTACAATTAATAAGGACATTATCCGTCGGCAGGCAACAATGGGGGCCTGACGCACAGACACTAACCCCTGGAGGTCTGGAGAGTAAGGGGAGGGATGGCAGGCCTGCAGGCCTATAGAACAAGGCTCATTAGGAGCAATTTCTCCACAACATGAAATACTATCCCATAATAGAGCCATCTTTTCAAACCATTATCAGCTTCTGTGTTTGGATTGGGTCATTTTCAAGGATCAATCATACGTTTGTCAGGAGCTGCTGAAACATGTTTCTTGTCGGAAGAAAAAATGTCTATAGACAAAGGCCCCCCATTTCTTTTTGTGATAAAATGTGTGTCCTTGAATCAATCTTTTATTAACTTCCTATTATAACAGAAGGGTGAAAATGGAGTGTTTGTATTTTTTCCAAGCCATTTTTAATCATAACACTTTCATTGAACAACAGATATTAGAAAAGCTGTGTATAGCTGTTAAAAAAAAATCATGACTTTTCTTAAAAAGCATTTTTAATCTTTTTTAAAGTCATGTTTGCAATTTAAAAGGTACCCTTAGTGCAACAGAGAGTGAATAACAACATTTTGTTTTCTTCGGGAACTAATAGCACTGATTTAAGGTGATGCCATGTCATCATTCACAATGAGAGAGGACCTGTGTGACATTTCCAATCGTTTGGGAAGGTTGTTGCTGGTCATTGGGCAGTAGACAAAAGCTGAACTCTCTTGGTCCGGGGGTCAGATCTAGATTGTGCCAACAGAGGAGGTCACTCAGCTGGAAAAGAAAAACAGAGGAGAGTAAAAACAAAAATAATGTGGACTCATGTGGATTTAGAGGCTTTTTGTTCACTTTTGCATATCAATATAGTGTAAATTGCAGGATATAGAGTATTTATCACAATTGTGCTAACGTTTTCTAGGAATAATTCAGTCTCCACAAACAAAACACTTACTGTTATACCCAACAGTGCAGCATGGTAAATCAAGGCAGTGTCAATCCTGAGTGCTTTTAGTGAGCTACGTAAGTGTATATTAAATGAACCAAAGCCTAATCTGTGCTTAACTCTTTCCCGGTTATTTAGAAAGTCAAGAGATCCTTTGCCTATTATCGGTTTTATTTTGTGATACATTCCATGGGGGTGGATTGAGCTTGGTTATGGATTAACAGTGCGATCAATGGTTAGATTTGAGCCTGGCTTCGAGAGCCGAGGAAAATGAATTAGAAAATCCTTTATCGACCCACCCCTAAGACTTGCTTTTATTGTGGGTAGAATAATATTGGGATGAGTAGCTAATTTCCCATTTTAAACACAACCTTCATCCCTTGCGTTCTCATTGGACTGTTTTATTTATTATAATTATTCCTCTTTCTAATTAGGTTTTATATATTCAGCGCATGCGTGCTACAAATGACAGAATATAAAACTTGAGAAATGTTTTGAGAATTCATTTATTATGATGTAAAGAAATGAATGTATGCCTTTCATAGGAGTCAAGTCTTTTTGAGTCCAGAATGATCAGTTATCAGTACAGTACATTATAATAAATTCCTTAAATGTTTTAGCCTTTGGGAATGGAGTCAAATTCTATCTCTTCACCTTAATGTTGCTGTTGCGTTAGGTTGTTTTAATAATAATAATAATAATCTGAAATAAAATGCAGAAGGTACTCTGTTAATTATTACCATTACCATTTACACTGTTAACATTTTTTCCACTACCTTCATAAATAATAGTTGTGAATTAATCTTTCTGATAAAAGAGGGAAAACACCACCAAACTCCCTCTTTCCTTTTCTCTCTGCTTGGTTCACTTTCTGTTGAAAATGCGTTTCATTGTTATTTTAAGCAATACATCACCGTTCAGATTAAGTCTCAGTTTCTGTGGAATAACAAGAAAGTTGTGATTTGGAAGTATAAAAAAATATATATAAAAGACAATATGGTGTAATTATTTGAATATTTGTAGTATTGTTTTATTTAACGATAAAAACAGATTTTAGCCGTAATTCTCTCCACTTTCCATCTCATATTATTGTACAAAATCACAATGATTTCCTCCATTAAATGCCACAAATTACAGAGCGAAGAAAGGGCCAGAAAGGTGGATCCATTCATTTCATGTTTCATTTTCTGTATTGTATTCCAAAGTTTCTCCTCCCCATGCCTGCTCCTGCTCTTCATTATTGAAGTAGAACAGTGATTAACAGCAATTTACAGTATAATTATGTGAAACAAAAGGAGGAAAAAACTCACTTTGCAGAAGTACAAAACAAGTGTGAAATATGGCATACCGAAGCAATGGCAAGATGTATTGTGTGAGAGGAAATTACACACACACACTCGCGCATATATATATATATATATATATATATATATATATATATATATATACATACATACATAAATATAAATAAAATCATGGAAAGGTTTTCCACATGATTAACTTGCTTTATTTCAGCATTCTGTTATTCCACTTTAATGTACTTATGTTGGGTCAACTTAAAGTATTAAGGTTGATTCAACTTATTTACTATTTTTGGGTACGGGTTAATTTAATATCGTCAGTGAATTTATAAAGGCTCGCTGATATGATTCAGGTATTCAAATTCATAATATTCATTCTTCCATTATAATAACATTTATTTTAGTGTCACAATCTAGACTATAACCAAGTATTAACTACCAAAAGCACTTGTTAGCATCTTAATTTATAAGATTTACATGCTTCAACCAAAGCATTTGAATCAGTTTTCAATCTAACCAAATGCTCCACTCTTCTCAACAATTACACACTATAAAGTCTTCCCATTTTCTCAAAAAGAGAAATTTTAGACATTTATTCTCCCTTAATTCAGCCATATGCAAAGCATGCTGGGAACTAGCCCAGCGCATATCATTCATGTAATCCAACACAAACGGATTAAGCAAACTTAAATATGACATATTTAAGTAGATTGAACGCAATCAAATTAAGTTTGGACACAAAATAGCAGTTATGTTGCGTAAGCTCTTTTTAATTAAGCAATTAAGAATCTTTTTTTTTTTTTGGGTGATAAAGTCTCTTTCTTTTTTGATTGTTGGTGGCAATAATACCTTGGAGGTCTTGAGGAAATCATGGTCATAAGCAAGCTAGCGAAAGTACTAAAGGGCTCCTTCTCTTAGTAGCTCTTATCTTCAGTGAACTCTTTAAAATGGAAGGTCCTCCATGGAGACTGGGTCAATATCCTGAGGGCTGGCACAGCAGAGAGGACTATTGATCTCTCCGTATCTGTTTCCAGTGCTCTACCTCAGCTCACATGATACATGCCACAATTCCTGCCCTTGTTCCTATCAAAGGGCCCTTCTGCAGGGCTACAAAGACGGCCGTGGCTTTCCGCCCAACATGGGGCGATTTTGAAGTTGTTTGGTGACATAATACTGTAACTGATCATATGGAGGCCTTTATAACCTTGTGGCGAGACGCAGATTGCCAGCAAGCCCTGTCGATCAGAGGGAGAGGAGATGGCGGTGAGGTGTGAGGCCTTTATGAAAATGAAAAGGGGGAAAGAAAGACCAAAAAAAAAAAGAGAACCAAATCAGGTTAACTGGTGATCAACCAAATGTCTCCGACTCTAATGAGGCCTTAGTTGCCCATGGCAATACGTAGTTCAGGAACAGGGTCTTTCTCCTCTCCTCGTGCAATCCTTTGATCATGTTTGCTTTTCCACTGCTGGGATTCTCATTGTTGTTTTTAATTACTTCTCCGCCAAATGGCACAGATGAAAGATAGGTGTCTGTAATTAATAACATTTACATAAATTAGCATCACTAACAAGTCTCATTAGTAGCTTCTGGCTTTTGTTTTGACTGAAGTCTCATGTCACCTTCTTATATAAGCTCGAAGTATAGAGAACAATATCAGAAAGGGGGCATAATTCACTTGATCTCCGCCATATTTTTGGTTACTTCAGTGGAGGTAATTAAATCCACCGCACATTCCAATGATTAGGGTCAACCTGTGGAAATATGCTGACTTCTTTATTGCGGCATAATGGAACCGGCCAACTCTATTCAATTAGTCAGTTCAGAGGGATACTTTGTGGTGGTGAACATGCAGTTTTCAGTCAGGCTCAAATGGCTGATCAAAGACGCTTGCAGCTTGCCGTTTGGCTGCGTATAATGAGGGTCAGGACAATGCGCTTTATCTGCGGTTGCTATGCAGGAGACTCTTAAACGCGCCATTTTAGTCTTTTGATATTGGTCAGCGGGATAATGACGGGAGAGAAATTTGCTCCCATTACAATCAATATCTATACGCCGCAAATGAAAGGGAGGAAAAAGCTTTCTTTCAGGTGGACCTGTCAACCCTGATAATGACGGAAAAGCCCACAGGTTTGTCTTCAGTGCGGTTGAAGTCATGCCTGAAATGGTAGATTACCTTTATGTTAGTGCTTCACGTATGCGGCGTGGCAAATGGAGCAGACCCGGGGCTCGGTAATGACTCACGAGTCTCCTATACTTTATAATGATGCATTATGTCTCCGCACTGCGAAACCATTTCCCCCCTTCCTTCATCTTTATCTTTTAAGTGTGTGTGGAGGGGGGAAAAAAAGGCATATTTACGTCTGGTGTGGTAAACAGACTCTATGTAAGCCGCATTTGTTGTGTTGTTTGCACCAAATCGTCTCCTGCCTCAGATAAAGAGCCCCGCACACGCATTCTGCAACAATGTGCTTCAGCTGAGTAGATCAATAATGCACTCTCTTTCTGATGCCGGCACCAAGCGCTCTGTGATTAGTTTGACAGAAAATGACTCCCTAATCAGTGAAATGTATTCTGTTTTGGTGACTAAATGAGGGTGTTTACACTCATCCCCGTGCAGGTCAGGAAAACTCCACACTTTGCTGCTTTGAGACAGAGCACTATAATCTGTGCCAAAAGGACAGGCTGTCATTATATGCGAATGGAGTAATAGACTGACATTGATGCTATGGCGAACAATTGGTTTTTCCGGCATCAGTCAGGTGGGCTGCCGACTAAATGATGAGGGAGAAGAGGCAAAGTGATTGTGTGCGTGTGAGAGAAAGAACGGCTGTCGGAGGGATCATAGAGCAGGAAAGCCTGTCTTGTCTTTCGCTCAGCATGGGAGATCTGACTCCATGCCAGTCTTTTGCTGTCTCTGCTTATGTAACGTTATAACAGTATCACCTTTTGTGTGCAAATGTTTTTTTTTGGAGTGCTTTAACTGTTTGTGAAGATGTGTATATCATTCAGCCTCTGTACCTCTCTTAACAGTGCCATTATGTGCAATGAAAGTGCTGATATTAATTTTGTTCATTTAAAACAATTATCCTCTCCATATTTTAATAGACATTCTCAGCCGCTTGTCAAATGGAGACATCTGTACCATAATGAAGCTTTTCTCTCGCTATCATTGTCTATGTGACGCTCTTTCTAACAAAGGCCTCCGGATCGCGCAAATTGCGACGTCTTATTCAAACTTGCGTGCGCATTTGAATCGGAATAGAGACATCACTGTCCATAATCCTGTGGATGACAAGTGCGTGACAGAGTTCAAAGGTCAATGGCTGTCAAAGTCTGGTCATTTTGGGGAGGGTTTGTCCTCTTCCATTCAAGTGAAAATCACGATGACGCTTTGTCTGTGGCACTATGCCGGAAACAGGCGGAACAAGGGAGGCCCGGCTCTGAGCCCTCACTGCTAAATTTTCACCTGTCAGTGCGTTGGCCTGGTTAGAATAAGGGCAGGGGAAAGGCTTCGACTGGCCAATAGTTGGGGTCAAGGACGGACCAGGCGCTGCCACTCCCCAGCCACATCATCTTTGCATGACAGCACCACCCTAAGGTTGGAGTTCAGTCGGGCTTTTTCAGTGACACAGAGCTTAACGTCAAACACAAGATTAAAGCAGGGGTGTTGCATCTTGGCAGAGCCCAAATGAAAATATCAAGCGCTAAGCCCTTCTCCGTGTCGAGCCGAGCCAAGGGGACAGGTAGCTAATATTAGAGAGAGGAAACGGCCTAGTTAGCAGTGACTGCCTGCTGCTTTCCGAGTGCTCAGTCCTGGTCAAAAGGCCACCCGGGCTTTGCCGCTGCTTTATTGGTAAAATATATTACAGTTGAGGCCAGCCGAACTGCCTTATTAGAAGGTGGGGGTGTGAAAGAGATGCCCCTTTGACATATTTTCCAAGCACGGCGCATATCTCCATATTACTGAATAAATTACTATAAGTCTGGATTGTACTACTCTGCCTTTTCATATCTGGGGCTTTATGAAGAGTCAATAATTGGCTCTTTTTAGCAAACATCACCTCAGTAACAATGGCAAACGAATTTGATCATTTTAGTCATGGAAAGGATGCTTCAAAGAAAGACTTTTCAGTAACACTTTACAATTAGTTCATGTATTAAAAACATTTGCTACTGTATTTGTTAATCTTTGTCACCGTCAGTTACAGTCATTCATTGTTAATCTTAGTTCACCGTGCAATAACTATTAGTAAATGTTGAAACAAAGATTAATAAATGCTATATAAGTTGATTATTATAGTTCATGCCAATTAACTTCTAAACCATATGTAAAGTGTTACCGACTTTTCAAAGTTGAACAAACATTTAAAACAGCAAAACATATTAATCAGCCGCTGCATTTTGAGCTCCAGCCACTTATCACATCTTGTGTTATAAAAGAAAAGGAAAATAAATATAATCAGCTCCTCGCGTTAAGGGATTCTCTACAGACTAGCCGGTTCTGGTTTTTCGATTACCGTCTCGTATTGCTATTGGCTTTTAATGAAACAGAAGTGGTGAGCTGAATATCTTTAACAGTCTGTTTTAACAGGCTTCATGCATGTGAGATGAGGGGAGCTGAGGAGAAGTCACTGAAGCTCATTAACCGCGCACAGTGGAGTCAAAGGCCATCGCCCAGACCGCTGAGCAGTCACTTGACCAGAAATATCTATTGAATGTAAATAAAGACATTTCACATGTCTTAATTGTTGTTTCAAAACAGAGATTTGGTTGATTGGCTGTAGAATTTATTTAAATATTGAATTTAAAATGACCGCTCTTAAAAATGCTGGGATTGTTTTTGGGTCAAATATGGACAAGCCTAAACAATTGTATCACGTTTTAAACCCAACAATTGGGTTTGTCCTCATTCGACCCAAACATGGGTTGTAACAACCGAGCATTTTTTTAAGAGTTTGTGCTTTATTTACTTCGCTAATTTTATGTTTAATTGTTGAGGAATATTTATCATTTGTATATACCCTGTAAAAAAAAAAAAAATGTGTTCAGTTTACGGTAAAATACCGGCAGCCAGAAATTTACTGTATAAAATAAGGTAGCAAGACTTTACGGTAAAGTTTTACAGACTTTACTTAAAATTTACAGAAATAAACCGTATTTTATTATCTGATATAATGTTAAATTATCAGCCAATTGAAGTATTAATATCTGTTTTGTACCATTGTAATACACTGACAACCAACAAACACAGCAGTCACATGATATATGGAAGCATGCAGCTCTTCCACAAGAAACTTAATACTAACATAAACTATGAAGAAACGCGTAGTGTCACGCAGGGAATTGGTGGGAATGTCAATTTACGTTTTTTCACTGTAAATTAAACAAGTTATTTATTTTCACTTTAAAAACTGTAAATTTAACGGTATTTTACATTAAAATTACGTGAAAGTTACCATTAGATCTATCACAGTTATTTACCGTATATAGTAAGTAAGGAAAGGTTCTGTTAATCAATTAACAGTTTTTCACTGCAGCATTTTTACCGTTTTTACCGCATTTTTACCGTGATTTTAACGGTCTTTTACCATTAAAATCACGATCATTTGAAAAAGGAATATGTATCATTTGCCATATACTATTCAAGCAGCTAGTTTGAATATCGCATGGAAAAACTCTCCGAAACTCTGGCAAATGGAGAAAGACCAAGCAAGGAAAGGACATGAAATAGCTGTTGGAACTAAAGGGCCGGACGGCAAATATTTCTGAAGCCTTTAATCAGGTTCAAACCTCTGATATGTCATTGTCTGTTACCAGATGTTGTTGCTTTCCGCTGTGACATATGCTCCAGTCAGCCTGCACAGCCCCTCCGGTAAGAAAGAATGAAGAATTATGCAAGAGTCCATGTTGCCCTATAGAGCATCACCTTCACCGCCTTCCCATGAGTGACAGTGACTTCAAAGAGAGCAGTGTGCCTGTACCCAAAAAAACATGAAATAACAGCTCTACCAGAACCGCTCACAGAGTCATCTTTTAGAAATGGATCAGTGTGTGCGTCCACCCCCTGCTTATCATGCTCTCCTCAAAACCATCGCCCGAGGCTTCCTGCAAATCAGACTGCTCTTTCCTTTTTTTAAATATGGCTCCATTTGAAATAGTGTGACTTTAAAGAAGCTAAGCTGAGACAGGCTGATTTGACAAGACAGCTCATATGCCAGAAACTCTGCAGCATTGCTTCGGAGATATGGCTCTACACCCCCCAAAAACGTGCATAACTTAGAGCCAATTTGGCCTGAGTAATGGAAAGTTCTGGTAGCCAAGTTGTTGAATACTTTTTGAAGTTCTTAAGTGGCATAACGTAATAAAGTTAATTGTTTGCAATGATATATTTTCTTATAACACCAATTTTATCATCTCTACACTGGTTTAAGTTTCATATCAATTACAAAGTACTACTACTGACCTATAAAGCCCTAAATGGTTTAGCTCCTGAGTATTTAATGGACCTTCTATCGCCCTACAATCCATCGCGTTCTTTAAGATCACTAAATCCGAGGCTTCTGGTCATTCCTAGGATATCTAAGTCCACTTAGCTCCTAAATTGCGGAATAGCCTTCCTGATATTGTTCGAGGCTCAGATTCGCTGTCCCAGTTTGCTTTTCTGCTGTTCTCTCGCTGTTTTTCCATGTGCATTTCTGAAACGCACTTTGAAACAACATGCATTGTGAAAAGCGTTATACAAATAAATTCGAATTGAATTAAATTGAAAGTATAAATGAATGACTTTCAACAATTAAACAAGTATCCATTTTATGTCATTGGAGGACTTGCTAGTCTTTCCCGTTTTAGCTGCTCAAGCCTCCGAAGCTTCAGTCCTCTAAGAGGTTTGAGAAGCTTAAAAGAGGCTTAGCTGCCCTTCTCATCACCTCTTTACTCCATAGCCGTTAAAGACCTCAAAGAGAAAACACTCTTGTATACGTTTCATTTGCCCCAAACACGTTCAATTCTGAAATTGAATATTCAGTCAAAAGTTATTAGTGAACTCAACTGTTAGAGAGAATATCAGTGGGCAAACTAAAATAAGACTAATTAATATGTGATATTCAACCTATTGGATGTTTCATGAAGAGGGGAATATTTTGACGTTCTGGCGTGGTTTAAATGAATATGCAAGTGAAAATGCGAAGTAAGAAAGCCGTAATGGAAGCTTGTCTTCTACCACATACTGACCCACGGAAAGACGTTCATTATTATTTCCGTTCTTTAAGCAGCTGATTTGGCCCTGTTTTTTGGGGGAGTATGCAATTACTAGTGATGAGAATTTTTTTGGAGACAGAGGCTGATCCTGACGGCTTTCCTCTAATCCCTCCCCTGGATGCAGGCTTAACTAAACAGCAAGTTTGTCACAAGCTCAAACAGCAACTCAGTGTTGCACTGGATACTTCATTCAGCTTAAGCCAACTTATCAAACACATTCAAAGCACATTCATTGAGCCATGTGGACGGGTCTTTTCTCCAGATCTATTAAATAACACTCTTATCTGTATTTAGCATATGCCACGTATGTCTGCATTGGCGGCTTTAAGCAGATTCACACTCCAAACACCTCGAGCCATCATCGAGCTGAAGCGACAGATAACATTCGGAAAACTTCCGGAGGACGTGTCGGTTTAACATCTCAATAACTTCATTCCACGTTGAACAGTTTATTTATTTATTAGCTTCTCAATGTCAGTGAGTTCCATATAATTTGCGTTGTTACTCCTCCAGATGGGTGTATTTATTTTGAAAGAAAAATGCTGCTATTTGGTTTTTTCTTGTACGCTTTCCCTTCAGTCTATTCGGAAAGCAGGGAACAGGATAATGTACAGTAAGTGGCAGGCTGAATCTGAAAATTGCATACTGGTGGTGAAAGTCTGTGTAATGCATAGCATTGCATTCAAAGCATGTAGGCTTAATGTAGTCGATTCTGTTTTTTTTTTTTTTTTCACAAAAGATTCCTTAATAATAAAAACCTAGTACATGGACTAATCAGAGCAATGCAAAATATGGGAGTAAATAGGCACACCCACAAGTTTAAACAATCCATCTGTAAACAATCCATTATATGTAAACTGTGCAATGATTTGATAAACACAACACCCAGTAAACACAAAAAAATAACAATTCAATATGTTGCAGACCAAACTGAATACATATTCAAGCGAGATTAACTCAAAACATTTAGTTAAATACAATAAACTCAGTTAATAATAAAGCACATCAGCTCAACAAAAGCTGGAAGGCATCCAGGAGAATGCCTGCAGATGCACCACAGTGGAAAATCATTCAGAGAGAGATGTGTTCAAGCTGAAGTGCTGAGGTTGGGAGTTTAAAACAGAGTGCTGCCCTGCACATTTTCATAATCAGTTTACTGGGGCCCCCCATTCGGTCAGACACTGGCCCCATCTTTTGCATCAGTCCATTTGTCACCACACAATGTTTGGCACAGCACCATCTTATTCACAAGCTAATAAAAATGCAATTAGTCGGTTGATATCTTTATAATTTGATTTGATTGCTCGTTGTATCATTTTTTTTTCCTTTTTTTAATATAAACATTTAGGTTGTAACATCATTGATGGAAGGGGAGGAGAGTACCATATCTTTTCAAATCTGAAGAACCTACTTTAGATGCAGTAACATGGACAACTGCGGTGGTAAGCATCGTAGAAACAACCGTTGAACTCTCCTCTAATTCTATTCTCGCCTTTGAGAATTGAAACTTTTAAACGCAACTTATTATGTTAAATTAGGGTCATCATGGACGCAAAATCTGAAAACAGAATGAAACGCGGATTTAAAAAAAAATAAAAATATATTCCCAAAATGTATAATACATTTTTCCTCCAAACGCGAAATATTCCGTCATTTATTTTTAGAGACCTAAATATCATAGGCTAACTTATGTGATGTCACTTTTATAAAGTACAAATTAGTACCGGTATCAAGGAATGAACAAAACAGGGCGGCAGTGGTGTGTTGTAACGGGTAATTGAGATTTGTAAGAAAGTCGTTTAAGACTGTGATTTTTGGGGGGGATTGTTTAGGAGACTCGTTATTTTTTTTATTGTCTCTTTAATTAATTTTTCCTGTTCATAATTTAGAAGCTAATTGCAATTTGATTTTTTTTTTTGTTTCATCTCCTAGAATTTACCCCAATATAATAAACTTATAAGATGTTTTGCACTTTTCTTTCTGAAAATAACTAAACATTTTCTAATAGCCTATTTTAAATTAATTTGACATTCATGTGTAGCCTATATTATTATTATTAATACTACTACTACAACAAAGCATCGATGTGCCCAATACATATCATTATCATCACATTGCTCCATTTAGAAAACTTATTTGTTTATTTATTTTTTAAAAAAGTAATAATAATAATAATAGTATCTGTTTAAATATATATATATATATATATATATATATATATATATATATATATATATATATATATATATATATCCATATATATATATATATATATATATATATCCATGTTATTACCATCACACACATCATCAAACACACACCATCAAATTAGATTAGGCTATACCAAAAATCCCGCGGGTGTTTCATCAACGTCAGCACCAGCACGTTCATATGTTATTTTAGTAGCCTACATGTGATGAAACCTATTTGATTTGTTATATTTTTGTTTTTTCAAATTTCAGGCAGCCAAACGTGCCTCTATTTAAAGAATCATATCTGCGCTCAAGAGATAAAACCGTTGGCTATTTATGTCTTTAAGTTCACGTGGGCTGAATAAATAGGTTACATTCACACATTGAGACACAAATTTAAAGGTCGGAAATATACAAGCACGTAGGCTATGTTTATTTGGAGAAAAGAAAATGAACATGATATTATCACAGCAAGAAAACAAACGTAGTCTGCGCCGAGCTAATAAAGTGTCATTTCACACAGCAGACAGTTTTGGCACTATGTTTCCCCGCTATTTTATTAAACAAATTGTGTCTTAATATTCAAACGCAGCCATTTTTTATTTGCAAATTACGTAGCTATAGCTTAACTGCGTAGGCTAAATCATTATTTTTTCTGATTTGGTCGTTTATCGGGTTAAACTATTCGCAAATACTTTTTTAAAAACATTTTAATAACAACTTCTAATTATTTCAGACATATTTCGACGCGCGCAAAATAAATGTATAAATCCCGCGGCTTCGACTTATATTTGCCCGGTTATAAGATTATTTTATCCTATCGTTGAAGTGTGCTGAGAAAAGACGCCTGTAATTCCTCTCTCTGTTTGATATTAGCACAAGGGCTTTGCTTCTAGAGCCTGTGTAAAGGAGCAGTGTGTGCAACTCCTGCTGCACTGAGCACTGAGCCCGAGACTCCAAGAACAGCATCCTCCTCTCATACCTGTTGAGAACTCTTTCATTCTTAATGGGCTCATTAGCCACATTGTTAATTGAGTGCTATTCAGGGCAACATCAAAGCAATAATAAAAAAAAAGAAAGAAAAAAAGAAAGAAGAGTATGCAGCTCCTTTATTTATTTTTGGCAAATAAGAGACCCGACAGCGCTCTAAATGCAGCTTTCGTGGGGGGTATATGCTGAAGGAGGCTTATTAGTTTTGTAGTGCATTGTGTGCCATTATGTTTCAAACATTAAGCACAATAATATTTTCTCTTCTGATGGCATGCGTTTCAGTTGCATTTCTACTTCTTTAAAGAAGTCTCTTGTCCTTTGTCACAAAGCAGAGAGGGTGGCTCCTCATGAGGGCATTTCTCTACAACACAGTCACGAAAGGCTGCTTGTGTGTGAAACAATAAGGCTGGACAGTTTTTTTTTTTTCATTTTTATTATTGTATGAAGGTATTACGGTTGCACTGTAAAAAATGCTGGGTTGTTTCAACCCAAATTTGGGTCAAATATGGACAAACCCAAATGTTGGGTTAAAAATGTAATTTAACTTCAGCTTTTTTATTACATTTTTAACCGTAAATTTGGTGTTTTTTTTTTAAGCATTTTTTAGAGTGAATCTCTCTAATAGACAGTTCTGAAATTGTCATTCCATATAAGCATCTAAGAGACTATATATAGTCTTCTTACACACTCTAAAAAATGCTGGGTTGGTTTAACCCAATTTTGGGTCAAATATGGACAAACCCAAATTTACGGTTAAAAATGTAATAAAAAAAAGCTTAAGTTGGGTTAAAATGTTAAATTACATGTTTAACCCAACATTTGGGTTTGTCTATATTTGACCTAAATTTGGGTTGAAACAACCCAGCATTTTTACAGTGTGTAAGAAGACTATATAGTCTCTTAGATGCTTATATGGAATGACAGAGAGAGAAGATTCAACTGCTATAAAACACTCTAAAAAATGCTGGGTTGTTTTAACCCAATTTTGGATCAAATATGAACGAATTCAAACATCGGGTTTAATATGTCATTTTTAACTGGGTTTGTCCATATTTGACCCAAAATTGGGTTAAAACAACCCAGCATTTTTTAGAGAGTAGCTTACCAAACATCAAAATGAACAGAAATAAAATAAAACAAATAAATATATATTTTTTAAAATTGTATTCAATTGATTAAAGTAAGGAATTATTCTAAATGAATTGGCAAAGGTAAATAATAATAATTTGATCATCAAACTAAAGCACAAATAAATGTGATAACAGACATCAAAACATGTTATTTTTCTCTCTCCTTGTTGCTTCTTTTTTTTCTTTCACTGATTTTCTATCAGCTCAGTGTTTTCCCTCATGGTGCAATATTAGGTGGTAATAGGATAGGAAAATTGAAGCTAACTCATTGGAATTAAATTTATCAGCATGTGTTCAGAGGTAATAAGCTGTCAGTTATAAACTGAAGATCTGTATTTAGATATATGATAGGGAAGAATAATGAATAGGCAAAATAGATGAAGCTGTTTTGCAGCTAAATTAGTTATTTAGGACCAACAGACCACGAGCAGATTTGTGATAATGACAATGATTATTGCTTTTTTTTTTTTTTTTTCCTGATCTTATATTTATAGGCTCAAAGGGCTTTTTTAACAGCGAAAGAGTTAACAGTTCTCACAGTAACGTGTTGATAAAAGACATGGAATTGTGAAAAACATCAAACTTTTTAATGAAGGAAACCTAATGAGTATCAAGAGTAGTGTGCTTACATGGAAGGCTGATCAAACTGGAACCCTGTGAACCAGAGATTGTGTTGCAAAGGAGCTTGCTGACTTCCTTCCCCGGGGGGGAGGCTGCCTGGCTTTTACTAGAAAGCACAGGGGGGAAAAGTTAATTTGCACAGCCATGTGTTCACTGCTACAACTCAATAATCCACCTCTTCCTATAAAGCCACGTTTTCATATAATAATAATAATAATCAATAAGAGGGGAAAAAGAATCATATTTTTAAGGCTGTCGAACGGAAATCTGAATTTCCTAAAATAAAGCTGAGCACAGTTCACGGTTCATGCGATCAATGAGCCAAAACATGAAAAATTGAATACCAATAAATAATACATCACTTATTAGGTGATGAATGATTTATTAGTATCCTGGAGACTTTGTTGTGCTGATGTTAAAAATTCTCAGTGGCCAAAAATGAAATGAATTCAAAATTGTTGCTGCATATCAATTTTGTAAGCCTTTACATTATTGATAAACGGAGACGATTGTTGTCAGAGCCAACTTTTACTATGATAACAGGTTGTCATGGTTTATTTTAGATTATTGTGCCACCTGCTTAGTTTTCATGACAGCTTTTGAAACTCTGAGATTTTGACATCAAAAGTAAATTGAAATCTATTATTGTGAAGGAATTTTAAAGGGGACAGAAGTAGATCAAATAATGTAAGACAATGGAGACTGGAAACACCTATCCACCTGATATGTCATTATAATGAAAAGAAATGACACCGCCCACGTATATTTTTGTGTGTGTAAATATTCATATTATACTGTACAGATGATTGATACTTGATTAATCTCGGATAGGAATAGGGAATATTTAAAGTGAAAGAACTTTAATTTGAGATTTCAACATACTTTAAATGTAAAAAATAAATAATAATAATAATAAAAAAATGCTGCATAATTATAGCCTATATGCATTAGTATAGTTTTCTTCCAACTCTGTGGGTTATTCATTTTACAACAGAACTCTCAAGAACAATACAGAATTAAAGCTATATAAAACTGCAGAATATAATTCCCCCCACCCCGGCATTTAAAAGTAATAAAATAAAATTTGATGTATATCAAAATAGAAATATATATATATATATATATATATTACCTTACATTGAGACAATTCACATCAGATTTCAATTTACATTAATCTTTATATAACATTCCATTATGATTAATTACGACTTCATTATCTTCCAGCTTAACAACACTAAAATTCTTTGAATTATCAGATTTCAACATGCTATTTTCATAAAGGGTGGATTTAGTACAGTACAGATCATATTTGAAATAATTAAGGGTTCTTGTATTTGCTTGAAAGTGATTCGGATTTCATAATTGTTTCATAATTTCAGTATTTTACCGAAACATTTATTTATTTATTTATTTATCATTAGTTGCAGGCAGTATTAAAAATATGTTTGAATGACTTTTAACACACTGGCCTCAGAGTGGGTGCGCAGAAGCCCAGTTTTAATATATCTCGCATTCAGAGAGGGAGATGGAGCAGATACATTCTTTCTTCTGACCCACTCTGTGTAAACAGGCAATGACACGAAGAAAAGTATATTAAAAAAAAACCCAGCGTGGCTGCTGGACTGGCGTCTGATGCCTGTCAAATCATTAAATAGGAGAGGTGGCATTATCAATTGCAGGGGATCAGCGATAGTGATGGCACATGGTCGGGATGCGCTATGTCTTCCACGGGGGAACTCCAGGGGCCTTTTGTGAATTTATAAAGCGAGATAAAAATCGGCTTCATATTTCGCCACCAAATCGCCTGATGAAAGCCGGCAAAGGAAAGAGAATTGCATGGTGCTTTGTCACAAGTCTCATTGGCTCCAAGGGTTGATGATGAGAAGGGGACAAAAAAGAGTGAAGAGGGGATGAGAAAAAGCCAAGCAGCAGGTTTGCTCTATTTAATAAGTCATCACACCGCTATCTCATTACCTGCAGTGTGTCTGGTGAGAAAGGCGAAGCATTGCAGGGTACACTGACAAACTTTTGTCTGTTTTGGGATAATGTTATCTTCCCGAAATATCTCCCGTAAAGCTCGAGGAGCCAGACAGTGGCCTCACTTTTCCTTTGCACTGACACCATTATGCCACTCTCTCTGATATTAATAATCTTGACAAAGTCTGTAAAAAAAAAAAAAAAAAATCTGGTCGGGTTCTCTTTTTTTCGTACAGGAATGTTTGATTGCAATTAAGATATGAGTCCGAACACAATGTGAAAATTAGTGGAATCTGGGTTTCGGATAATTACATACAGAGCTTAGCTTTAAAATACCCTCCCTCAATCACATGAAAAACAAATGATCTGGCAGACACCGGGATAAAAAAAAAAAAGGCAAGATTGTCCTGTCCTCGGGATACAGGCAATGCTACTTGGCACTATCATTTCTTTCTGCTGTTCATCTCATAACTCATCAAACAATTTGTGCTGTCTACACAGAGCCTTTATTCTCTTCCCTCAGTTTGTATTCTGCATCTAAACTGCACACGTACAAAAAAAATAAAAAATAAAAAATACAGCAGCCTGAAGGCAATTGGGTTTTAATGTTGGAGATGATGAATGAGAAAAAGCTGATTTTCTGGCAGCCGGATCACTGCGAGAGGACTCCTGGCTCACATTTGATGTGGGCAGTTAAAACAGAAAAGAAATAAATGAGATGTAATAAGAAAAAAATCTTGAAGCAATAGCTGAGACAGCCCTAGTCTATTACTCAAGCGACGCACACAAAGCCATTCTTTGTGATCTGACAGTCCGAGAAAGAAAAAAAAAAAAAAAATCACCCGCTAATTTACTCTGTTGCGACGTACGCATAAAATATCTGTAGTATTACCACGTCTTATCATGCAAACTCGCAGACTCCGGGGTGGCGGGTTTCTGAGTAGTGGCTGACACAGAAGATGCACGCTAGAACAGATAGCGCGGTCACATGCTCCTATCAGCAAGCCCTCACTCAGAGGGGATTTTTTGGAGCGTGTGGAGTTTTTAACATGGAAATTGGCTTTGAACCCCATCTGCACAGGTCGGCACATCTTTGGGCGAGGCATTGCTACTGCTGACAGGGAAAATGAACCATCAATTCCTTATAATATGGCCTGATTATCATCCTACTTACCCCCTGCAAATTCCAACTTAGAGCTATTCGGTGCCATCAAGGAAATGGTGTAACCCCAGAAAAGATGTGACCCCCTTCAATTGATGCGCTTTTTAACCAATAGGAGACATATAGTGTGGCTCTAGGATTTTTTTTTCCAACATAAATAAACAACTGTTGGCATTAAAGCTAGTGTGGGTCACGAAAACGTTGGTAATGTTAGCACACAATCATCTCTTTTTTTTTTTACGTTTCAGAGACAGTTTGAAAACATTTTTAGCGTTTCCCCAAATAACGAGGGACAACTCTACAAGACACCTGACATTCTGTTGCTGCAAAAAAAAAAAAAAAAAACATTGAGCCGAGTACAAAAGACATTAGACATTGCCAGAACGGTGACAACGACTGATAGTCAGCCAAAGATATACAAATGCCAAAAAATGAGAATTGGAAACAGCTCCTACCTTTTGTAGCCCTGTTGTTCTCATCAAATCAACTAGGACTAGACCCAACCCCCCCTCAAAAGTGGAGGGAAAAAAAAAACTAGCTGACTTAAATGTATAGCACTCAACCTAAAGAGCAAAGTTTCAATGTGTGAAATGTGAGTGATCAGCAACTTTTTGCCGGGTTTAGCTCGGCGTGGGATGTCTTTATTGGAAGGGGATTTGTTTTGTTGTTTCCTCGGGCCTGTCCAGCCCGCTGGTGTCCTTTTCACCCGGCCAGGCAGCTGGGTCCCGACCCCTCAGATCTGCCCCTCAAACGGGACTTCTTTCAGGCCCCCGCTGGGTCCTCCCTGTCTCCTCCCTTCAGCAACATCCCATTCACCCCAGAGATAACTTTATTCATCTTGCGGATCATTGTATCCAGTTGAATGAGGGAACTATGCAGACACTCTAGTGAATTGAACAAGTCTGTGGGGATTGGGAAAGGCCGGGGAGGTTGTGCGAGTGGGGGTGTCTTAATGTCTTCATTTAGAACGGGCCGAGAAAACGTCACGTCTCGGCGGATTGAACCAAACCACGTTTTGTCGAGTAACGCTTGACTGTTTCTGGCAAAAGCTTAATTTTTTTTTCTTTTTAAATAATATCGAACGCTCACTTTTCCTCAACGCCATTATCACCACCGCAGAGGACGAGGTGGATAGCTGTGAACGCCGGCTTTCCCTCCGCCTGTGTGAAATCCGGCTGCATTCCTCTCTTATTTTGTCATCAGAGAGTTTGAGCGGAGGTGTCTCAACTGTGTTTGATTTGCCTGCTGTGAGGCTGGCAGGGACAGTTGGGCTTATTCTCTCGCCCGCCTCCACCCAAACCACCCGGACCACCCTGCTCTTCTCTCATCATTCATATTCAAGCCAAGGCCTCTTGACAAGTCCGCTGATCTCACTCAATGTTTTGTGATATAGACAATACTTTTTTTTTTTCTCCCTCGCTCCAACTTCTCTCTCTCTCTTCTCAGAAAAAAAAAATCTGAAACCATCACACTCCTCCAGGCATGGCAGTGTGATTGTAGAGAGGTAGCAGTGCAGGATTACTCCCCTCTGTGAGCTCCCTGCTAACAGCAATGGCTGCCTCCCTCCCAGCCCCCGTAAAAGACAGTCTAATGAGGCAGATAAGCAGATGCCAACAGACTCCACACTATGTCCCACTGATACTTTCCACACACCAACCTAATGATTTATTATCTATAAGCCAAACAAAAACTGGAAAAAAACCCCTCTTTGGAACGGTACGGGCAACCTGCAGAAAGTTTGTGTTTAGTTTTAAATGTTAAATAGGATCACACAAATGAAACTTGGAAAGTAAACAAACACGCAACATCTATTTTTAATCAAATTAAAACAAGGTTACAAAAACATCGATTTTTTTTTTGGGAGATATTTCGACCAACGGCTTCATCGGCTGGGGGATTTGGACTAACGCAAAAGAGAGAAGTTTATACATTAGCGCTGTAGTTGCAAAACACTGTTGATATTCAAATGATTATTGTGCAAAATCTGGGATAAGCTTCAGTGTGAGAGCCCCTCTAAGTGCCTACAACTATTGCTAATTCCCCTAACCATTGTGTGTGTCACAAAGGCCTTAATCCTGTTTCACTTTTGCTGAAGCTCAGGCTATTTTCCCTCTCATAAACCAACAACACTCCCCCTGGCCAGGCCTGAGAGGCTCAGAGAAAAGGCGCTATGTGTGTATACTTCAAGGCTTTTTCTGTGTTACTTGGCCGGTGCTCTGCATAAACTTTTAAGTGGTCCCAGTAGGCCTGAAACACCTCTCTGCAAAAAAAAAAAAAAAAAACACAAAAAAAAAAACAAGCCGTCTTAGACTGTTAAAGAAAAAAAAATCACAGCAAATAATCTTAAGTCAACCTAATTATAATGTTGGAATATATAAAAACTTTAACGTCAAAGTGAGTTCAGTGATGGGCCTCTTAATGCACATCGTAAATCCTTTAATACAATATTTATGACTTCAAAGATTCAGAATTAGGGCAAGATTCAGTCGTAACGCTAAGTGGTTTTGCACAAATAAAAGCAACACCACAACATCCTTTGCGATGCATCTTTAAAAAGAATATACAGAGGTGAAACATCCAAGGCCAGTGCTCATCTCAGTGTCGAAGATTGAACAAGAATACGAATATACAAACTGTCAACATAGATGACACGGTCATCTATCTTGTCATGTTTATAAATGAGAACTGACTTAGTGAATCATAAACGCATATGCAAAAAAAAAAACGTCCTCATAACCCACAGTCACTATGTCAAGGACATTTTACCTGATTTCTCTTCCTGTGACATTTTTGTTCAAACGTCTCGAATCTGAATTGAACAACCAAAAACATCTCTTAAGCAGAGGTGCGCGGGAGGGCTTTTCAAAGTTCACGTGTAGCGTTTGTAGGAGTATTCAATAGACAGTGCTGTATAAAGGCTGTCACGCTGTGCCAAACCCATCCTCTAATAAGTACATGATGGCTTTATTCGATATGTGTGTCGTGCGGCGTGTGAGAGCGTATGCCAGCGTGTGGCTTGTGTTCGCTCGTGTTACAGGTGTGTGAGATTGCGGTCCGCTCTTTTTTAGAAAAGAAGGGGAGAGTTGGGCCTCATTGTTCCATAAACAGACATCAGCTGGAAACTGACAAATGTGGGATTAGCCTGTACTTATAATCAGCTAATAGCTCACTATGTGTTCCTGTCAATCAAGCCTGAACAGTGCACAGTGTGTGTGCAGCAGATTTAACCAGCAGAAACATGGCTACTGTACACTTTATTGTTATTGCACAAGGGTAAAGGGACACTTGGTTCTCAGGCTATATGACCTGCGCTTCAAGAGCATTATGGACCATGCAAGGGATTTCACATGCAGTTTTTTTAAAAAAAAAAAATGCATTTAATTGTTGCTTTACATTTGCAATTTAGCCTTGAGTTTATTTTCAGACTGGCTAGAGAAATGTTGATATTCATTTATTTATTTGTATAGCATTTTATTTTTTGCAATTTAGTCTTAAGTTTATTTACAGGTTGTTTCTCCTCACCTTTAACATATTTCAATTCTTTTGATTCATGCCAGACGATCAGATAATTGAAGTTTACAAATAGCGAGCCAATGCAACTTGTATGACTGACGCGCAGATGTGAATCTAATTTAAGTCGTCAGTCATCAAGCTGCAGCGATTGAGTTGATATCGGTTGCTTTGTCTAATTGCTGCTGCAACTCACAAAAGCACTAAATTGAAAAACTGTTATAATGTGGCTGAAATGAATTATGAATGTAGATGATCACAGATTGTAATTGACCGCTGTTCACCTGCCTATTTAGTGTGGTTAGAAATTGAATTTATGATGGTGTCTTCCAGCAGGGAGCTGCATGTGTCAGATCCTCACTTCATAATATCTCTGAAAGTAGATGGATTAATGATGTCAAACCCAAAGTAAAAGATAATACAATCATAATACCATCCACAATATGTGCAGTTAAACATTAGATAAAAAATTACCATTTTAATAAGTGTGCTTTTATTAAACCCATATCAGGAAAAAATTCTCATTTAACATTTTATGAGCATGAGTGAGGTGGAAAAATAATTACATGTTCTAATACAAGTATACAACAAGTATAAGTGAATCAATTTCCGGCAGTTACACGACTTTTTATTTTTTATTTTTTTATTTTTAGGTATTAAGTCATTGCTATACATTTTGTTTAAGTTGTGATGTCTCAATTGTCATATAATCACTGAAATTCTTAGGCATCCAGCAGGGCCAGTGCTCTTGTAAAGGTTACAGGAAGCACTGGTGCAGTGAGCATCTTTTAATGTTTCATTAGTCAATTTACAAGAATTATGGCGATATCAAAAGCAATTTATATATGGGTCACGTGATGCTATTAGTATTATTTTCTGGATCTTTTAATTTATTTAAATTTATGTTAAAATGCAATTCGTGAAAAAGAATGACCTGAATACACTATCATATCTGAATTTAAAAATATTTTATTTGTATTTTTGTGGCTCTTAAATTGAAAATAAAACAGAAGTCTATGTAACTGTAAGTTTTAAAAAAAATACATATTGGCATAAGTCATTCGGCGTAATCTCTTTTCTTTTTTTTAAGCAATGAAATGATTTTGATTTTAAATACTGTATTATTGGAAATCCTTTGCCTGCCAAATCAGTCAATATGGCACAACCAACATGCTTTGTCATGTGAAAAAAAACCATAAAGCAAGTTGAATTGCACTTTAAATTCTCATAGTTCTGTTTCAGCATATCACATATTTAATAAGCAGACACATTTTATTCAAGTAAAATAGGTAACCTTAAGAAGTTGATGTTCATAATATTACTATTTTATTAGTATATTAAAGCTGCACGCAGCGATGAAAGGGCCCTCGCACCCGTGCCATTGTTACCCGGTGGCTTTAGGAAGACAGAGCAGGCTTTTAATAAGGTAAATTTAGGTGGAGTATGTCAAAGTCAGTTAAAAAATTTCCTTTATTATAGGGATAATAGCATGCGTTATTAATCAGACAAGTGTTGCTTGCATGTTTAGAACTCAATGGCATATTTAATATGTTGGTAGTACTACATCACACTGTTAAATATGTCTCTTATTGTTGCCAGTAGGTGGCGCTATACATATATTTTGGAATGTAGATGTCTTCAGACTTGGACACTTATAAAACATATTAAATTTGGAGCACATTGGAAATTGCATGCTTAAGTTACAACTTCCTTTTGCATGTATATTATGTGTACGTAGCTAATTGTTTGCCCGCATTCTATGTTGTTAGCATGTTTAGCATTTGGAGGCACTTTTTTAAATGGAGTCCATAACAGTGTTAAACATGTCACTTCCTGTTGCCAATAGGTGGCGCTATTGCTGTAACTGAATATTCTCATGTAGACGTGTTCAGGCCATGACTGTTATCAAACGTGTGAAGTTTGGGGCAGATTGGACATTCCATGCCTTAGTTACAGCAACTTCCCGTTTCATGGCGAAACATCCAACTTTGTCACGCCGCCGAGGACACGCCCTTTGACAAACTCAAGATCTTTGCAATTTAACGTTGCAAAGGCCTTAAGATTACACTAACCAAATTTGAAGACGATCAGATTAAAATTGTTGGAGGAGTTCGTTAAATTACAAGGCCTGAAAATGGCAAAAACTGCTCCAAAATCTGAGAGGAAGTTCAAAATGGCTGACTTCCTGTTGTGTTTAGGCATACGCTCCAAGAGACTTTTTTGTAGGTATTGAGTCATTACATGCATGTACATATTAGGAGTCCAGAACAATGTTATACATCACTTCCTGTTGTGTTTAGGGATACGCTCCAAGAGAATTTTTTGTATGTATTGGGTCATTACATGCATGTACCGGATTTTGAACCCGTGTGTGAAACGTAGCGGGAGGCGCACTCTGTCGAACCTTTATAGGTGGCGCGATCGAGCCATTTTGCCCCGCCCAATTCTGAAACGCACATCAGATGTGAATTCTCGCCAGTTCTGACGCGTGCAAATTTTCGTGAGTTTTCATGCATGTTTAGGCCCTCAAAAATGCGATTCATTTCGGAGAATAACAATAATAAACAGAGCAATTCCAAGAAGGTCCTCACGGCATCGGTGCTCGGGCCCGATATTGTACTATTAACTACAATATCCCCACTGTATTACTAACAATACTCTTTTATTGTGTTTTTATTACTATATTACTATTTTTTGTAAACGTTATTGAAAATAATTATATTGTGTAAAGAGCAAGGGATTTTTTTTTGTCCAAATGACTGCCTGAATCTTAATCCTTATCTGTCTGATGGAGGGAAGATGTTTGAAGGTAAAGGTATGGTGACAGTAAAAATCTATCGGCCACTGATATTAACACAATGCCCTGCAATTAATCGAATCTTAAAAGCTTTTGTGTGTGTGTTGATCCAAATGGGGATTCAGTTATAAGATTTGTTGATAAAATGGACCATCTTTGTGTTTATGGAAATGCATTATTTTCAATTGAAGCGATGGAAAAGCACTTCCCTCGTCACACAAAGGCCCCTTGCTAAGCTCCAGCAACTTATTAGATTTATTAAGGTCTTATCAAGTGTGATATGCTCGAGGACCCAGGTGGCCATAAAAATGATTCTCTTATCAGGTGTTCATTGGAAGTGGAATTAGGATGGAGGGTTCTAGTTAAGAACTTATTCATACAGGAGTTTAATTATTATTAAAAGAATGGCGGCACAATAGCTGGCACTGGCGCCCGTTGGACTCGGAATCTTAACCCCCAGGAACCTTCATTCAGAAGGGCTGGCGTATCTCAGACCCGCACAGGCTTAATCGGAGGCACGCTGGGTCCGAGAGGGGTGAGTTGCACTGTTAATTCCATATTGAAGGTGGGCACGTGTTGAGAGGAGCTGAGACAGGTAGCGGGTGCCAGGGGAGTCAGCCTCATGCCCTACGAACGATTGCCAGGCGAGGTGTTAATTGGCAAGGTGCAATGCTGGATTGATGTTGCAGGAAAGAGCGTGCGTGGTCTCCGACTCTCCCATAAGTCATTGCTCCCTTCTTAAACAGACTTATTATGCTGCCAAGGCATGTTGTTACGTGTTACGCGCCCTGTGCTGATTTCAGTTTTAATAGTGCTACGACAGGTTGCGATCCTATATAATGGCTTATTTACATTTTTCTTTTTCCTTTTTGCGTGTGCATGCTTGTGTGAGAGATGTAACATGTAAAGTCTGATTATGCTTTGGCCTTTATTTGTATGTCGTTGTGCTTACCTACAAGTTTGTTGCTTATATCTCGTATAACGCATTGTCCTTCTGTAGACACTGTGGTGCATTCAGTGTTATAATTCCATTTGTTGCATTATGATATTTTTAATGTCACAGCATACATGTACTCTAGTCCGGGTACATGTCCATCTTCAACCATTTGAATATGAATGCACCCTCCCGGGTACAGCAAAAGCTGCTCTCTTCAGAATTCACACAACCTTCAATTTAACCTCAGAACCATTATGTTCAATGGGGAACGGCCTCACCATTGTCGAAAATGCAGCATCCTGTTCAGCAAAAAGGATTTAATTAAGCCCAACACATTCCAAAAGAAAGTAATTTCGGGACACAATCATGTGTCTCGAAAAGATAATTCCTCTTAATGGGTGGCTTTTGAATACGTTGACTGGGGCCCAAACTGGACCTTAGTATGATATGTTGTGTTTTTTTTTTTTTTTTTTTTTTTTTTTTTTTTGTGCATGTGTGTGTGCAATAGACAGCAATCAAAGTGATTGGATCCTGCCAATACACTGTAAAAAATATTTTCAAGATTTGTTATCACAACATATTTTCTTTTGTCAAATCAACTTTATAATAATTCATTTAGTTGAGATAACTTATTATTTTGAGTTTCTGATGGTTAAATTAATCTACTTCATTGTATTAACTCACTTTTTCCAGTTCAATCAACTTAAAATTTTAAGGCAACCAGGTTACTTACTTTTTTAAGTTAAACCATCAATATTTTTTTACAGTGTACAGATTATATACGTTGTGTTTTGTGTATGTTACTAGTGCTAATTCCAAAAGTAAAACCTTTCATAAGATGGTTGCTTTATTTGATATTTTTTTAGGTAACAGTTTAGTTTGGCGTCCAATTTTCACTATTTAATAGTTGCATATTAGCCTGCATATTTTCCGTTTATTTTCCGCATATTCTACATCCCTTAACCCTTCCCAACTACCTTACTATTTATAAGCAGTAATTAGGAGTTTCTTGAGGCAAGAGTTAATAGTGGATCCCTAATCTGAAATTGTTCTTTATTTCATTTTGTCTTGTTTGTTCTCCAGTGGTTCGCAGTTGGTTTGACTCTGTTGTTTCTCTCGAACACATCCGAGGACATCCGCGATGCACCTACAGTTGGTCTGGACCTCAAAGCGAGCCTTATGAGATGGGTCTGCACACACAGCTGTCACCCAGGGTGTTGATATCTTAATCAACACAGGGAGGGACGCATGATTCAGTTGGGGGTGTGAGGCTGCATTTATGCCTGGGAAGGGTGAGGTAGGACGTGTTGGGTCAGCCTGAACAGCAAGGAGGGACTTTGGGGGAGCACTCCCCCCTTTGTGCCATGTGCTGCGGAGACATAATGAATTACATTATAATTATAATACAGGCTGGACGCAAAAGGGACAAAACAGATATTTGAGCAGGGGGTGGAGAGGTTTGTTCCACTGAGACTTCGGCCTCAGAGCGCGGTCATTCACACTCTTTAACGCAATTGCACACTAGCTTTCGCCTCCATGAATGGGCTTTATCTCGCAGTATGCACGGCACTTCAGCCTGTTTAATGCAAGTGCGTCGGGATGATCGCTACACAGACTGCCAGTTCAATTTAAATCATTTTGCAATCAGTATTACTATTTGTCGTTGTTTTGATCATGCTGAAAACGATCAATTCTGTAACTGTGCCTACACTGCTGGAACAGAAAGCAGTGTAGCCGATAAATTAGTATTCTGTGCATTGATGCTTTGCTTATTGTGAATGACAAGACGATCCTGACCCCATCAACACCGAACCAGACGTGTGCAGAAAAAACGTCAACTAAAATAGAAATCCATCCTGATGCATGTAATACACGGGTGTGTGCAGATATGATGGCGTGCATACTGCTGTGAGGAGTGATCCGTGTGTGTGTGTGTGTGTGTGTGTCTACACAGGGTGATGTTGGTCAGAGTACCGGTAGCATGGGCGATGGAGCCTGGGGGTGTTGGCTGTGGGGGAGGGTTGGTTGCTGGAGCAATAGAGAGAGGCCGAGGGGAGGGACGCTGGCAGTGACTGAGAAGATGAGGATTTGACAGTGAGGTGACAGAGAGTTCAAACAAAATGAGGCTTGTAGATTAGCAGCGCTCCCCTCTGTGACAGGTGTCATCTCTGGGGGCAGTCTGTCACTCTGCCTGCTGCCACTCTTTATATAATACGAGGAGGGAGAGCAGGGAGAAGGAGGCAAGAGAGCGTGGAGTGCGTGGAAGGGTGGCGCCAGTCTCACCTCGCTGAGCACGTCCTGCAGGAGTCTCCCTGCCAGTCAGACCCATTAAAGCCCGCCATAGAAACATACACACACGCACACCACACGGAGACACAAGCCCAGCCAAAGGCAAGATATTCTATTAGGGCCCATGACGCATCCACTTGCTTTCATGTAAATCGTGCCTTCAGGAGGGCTAATGCTTGTATCAAATTTGTTTTTACAGACTTTAAGTTTAGCTTCCTGTTGTTGTTTTTTTTGCGTTATAGTCAAAATGTACTTCTTTTTCATTTTGTATTTTTAAATTATAGGAAAATTTCGTTTTTCGTTTTATTGGTTTAATTAATTTACATTTATTAAAGATCCTAATAATTATTGTTATTCAATTAAAGAAAAAGTGAAATGTAAGTAATCTAATGATTTTATATACAGTTGCATTCTTTTTAAAATAATATAATATAATATAACATAATATAATATAATATAATACAGTAGTCAACCTTTTAAGTGGATTAAAAAAAGTTAATAAAAATTGTCCTTTATATAATATAATATAATACAGTAGTCAAGTGGATCAAAAAAGTTAATAAAAATTGTCCAAGAATGGGTATTGCTCAAAATTCACATAACTCTGATGAAAGGTTTTGATCCACTTCAAATATTGACTAATAATATAATATAATATAATATAATATAATATAATATAATATAATATAATATAATATAATATAATATAATAATACATTTGGTAACAGTCGTAAACATTTTCGACTAATTATTCAAAATCATTAATAACCAAAAATATAAAATATATACATATTTTTTTAAAATACTGTCTTAAATTCACAAACAAATAATAATTCCAATTATGCTTAACAAATCAGTGCTTTAAATGCTTTTTAAAATTATTATGAATTAATATATGCTTCTCTTATATGACATTTCTGACTGTGTGAATCAATGTTAACTAATAATTAACTAAACATTATAACATTTGATGAGGATTATTAATATCATTAATGTTGTTTTAACATGTTACCCTATATTGGATGCAAGTTATTTTATATTTTGTAGTCTTCTCCCCCCCTTAAATTGGTTGTATTTTTATTTTTATTTGTATTATTTTATTTTTATAGTAAGTGCGTTTTCCCTTTTTTTTTTTTTTTTTTTTTTTTTTTTTGAGATAGGGAAAAAGAAGAAAACGCAACAGAATTAGTGGGCCGGACTTCGAGACTGAGAGACAAACATAGTGATTGGAGACTCAGTTAGGGGCCGCTGTCCTGTCTGTGGCCTTTGCCCATGGCTGTGGCACAAGAGGGTATTAAGATGAGCAGAGGGAATCTGCTCTGCCACGCTACTCGACTCGCAGACTCACTGCCTCCACTACCTGTCCAAAGCCTGAAGCCATCTGGACCCCAGATTGAGCAGAGCTGCACTCAGCGAGCGTCAGCAGAGGGTCTGCTCCTGCTCTCTGGAGCTCGTGGAGGACGTACCCACACACACACACACACACACAGCAAAGTAGTGAAATCCAGTCGACGTAAAGGGCGTTCGGTCTTCAAGGGGTTTGCCAGACCACGACTAGTTACAACCTCAGAGGACAAAGAAAGCTCTGTGAGTGTGTGGGCAAGTGCTAGCAGTGGTGACAAATATAGATCTAATTAGTATTCTACTGTTTGTCTTTTGGACAGATGAGGGATGCCCCCTATTGACTCTGTCAGGGGAGCCAGAGCAGAGGGGAGTGAGGAGATGCGCATGGTACAGTGTAGACTGCAAATTACGTTGTAAGTCACGCCAAGTTCATACCTCACGATCCGAGTAATAAGCACAATGCGGGCGAGCGGATCTCGCAGATTGTGTGGACAATGGCAGCTCGCAATATGTTATTGTGCTGAAACATAACAATGTTTTGCACAACACTGCAATACCCGATAGAGTGTATTCCCTCTGCAGGGATAAAAGGACACACAACGCTCTGTTTGTGCCGGGTGGCAGA
Source organism: Pimephales promelas (assembly GCF_988280905.1). Taxonomy (NCBI): domain Eukaryota; kingdom Metazoa; phylum Chordata; class Actinopteri; order Cypriniformes; family Leuciscidae; genus Pimephales; species Pimephales promelas. The sequence continues at coordinate 32,095,622 of NC_142778.1, forward strand.
CTCAGAGTTTCCAGTGCGAGTTGTGAGTGAAAGATAAGACCGGGATGAGATGAACATGGCGACGGTCTTTACTCTTTTCATCAGATCCAGTTAACAGCGTGGCATGATGACATTTTCAGGCTGTTTGACTTTTTTTGTTTAAATAGCCATGCAAAGTATTTTCTTTTTTTTCTTTTTCAGATCAGTTTCAAAACGTGTTCCATTCAAAAATGAATCCAGATGATGGATTCCCTTGGTCATAAATGACTTGTTTCAAAGAAAAATGCATTTCCAAATCTAAAATAAAACAAAGAAAATCTTTTTTTTAAATGAAAAATGATAATTTAACCAAAATCATCTCTTACACTCTAAAAAATGCTGTGTTGTTTTAACCCAATTTTGTGTCAAATACGGACAAACCCAGCCATTGGGTTATATTTTTAAATTACCTTTTTAACCTAATGTTTGAGTTTGTCCATGACCCAAAATTGGGTTAAAACAACCCAGCATTTTTTATATCTTTTTTTTTTTTTTGAAAGATACACTGATTTTGGGTTGTTTCAACCCAAATTTGGGTCAAATATGAACAAACCCAAATGTTGGGTTAAAAATGTAATAAAAAAGGGTTACAATTTTAAATTACATTTTTAACCCAAAATTGGGTTTTGTCCATATTTGACCCAAATTTGGGTTAAAACAACCCAGCATTGTTTAGAGTGTATTGACATAAATAAACTGAGTCCACATATCTCTGAACAGCTAATTATTATTATTATCAATGCTTAAGGGTATACACCGTCCTGTCTGACTCAAAAGCAATATGTTGCCACAAATAAATCACATTGTTCGTGTTTGTGCTTAGAAGCATAAAAAAGTGAACAGAACCGGTATAATATTGCTTAAACATGTTTTATTAAAAACAAAATAATAACAATAAACATTTTTGCTAACATTTTACAATAAGGTTTCATCAGCTAACATTAATTAATGTATTAACTAACCTGAGCTAACAATGTGCTCATTGTTACATTTGTTACAGCATTTATTAATCTTTGTTAATGTTAGTTAATTAAAATACAGTCGTTCATTGTTTGTTCATGTTAGTTCACAGTGCATTCACTAAGGTTGACATTAGTTTAGAGTTTTAGAGAACATTAGGTTTTAATAATGTATTAGGAATGTTGACATTAACTACTAACTTTGTCAAATGTTAAACCTTACTGTATTAGTATCATTATTATTTACATTAAAAAATAATCATATGTGGTTTTATAGGTTGTGAATAATATGTTATGATATGCCATTAAATTATTCAAATTAATATTTTTTTCAGAATTTTTTTTCTTTTAATTTCTTTTAACAATTTCAATTGTGTTTTGAAAAAATAAATGCAAAATACAAAATCCTTTAAAAATTGGACACACAAATTGTATTTATTTTAGAACCACTTTTAATAATAATAATACTAATTTTATAGCGCCTTTGCATGTGTGTGTGTTCAAATAACAAACATCCATACCAAAGATTTACAGAGAAAAAAAATCTGTTTTTATATTTTATTTCTAACTGTATAGAGCTCATATTTTCATAGACTTCAAACAATATTCTCTCCACTCATATTTCCTATAACAGTAAGATATCTATCTACCATATTTCATCAGTTTTCTCCCCAATACATTTTATCACTCACACCTCAGTTTTCCTCACATATGCACACACACACACTCGCTTTAACTTTTCCATTAAACTTAAAGCTGCCCTGAAAGGGATTAGAGTGAAGTTTTCAGAAAGAAAGCGTTCTTCCTACATTATCAGCGTGAGATGAAGATGTGTGAGTGTGAGCGGGTGTGTGTCCCTTTATCAGAGGGGCTTTATGCGAGGCTTAGGCAGTAGTAGCTCCAGACAGTGAGGGTCTATATGTTCTCCTCTCCCAGCAGCATAATCACTCATGAGTGGCACCTCATTTCACAGCCTCTAATGGCATGACATTCGGAGCACACCGGGGTACCAAGCACGGAAGCTTTCTCTGTGTTGTTTTTTTTTTTTTTTCGTTCGGGTGGGGGGAGATGACGGGGGGGGTCCGGAAAGCAAGCCGATAGCTTATGAGAGGTGATCACAGAATTTGAGTATCTTTTTGTATCTCGGTCTAGCTTTATTATCCAGATGAAGGCTCCACGACACATCTTTTAACTGTCATTTCTCACAAATTGATTGTTTAGCGTCACTTTTTTTTTCTTCCTGTCTCTCTTTGATGCCCCCCCCCCCCCCACGCCCCCTCCCAATGCAATAACGCGATAAGCACGTGTGAATGTTTGCTGTTACATGGCCATTGCTGCAAGCACTCCTGTGATGTTTGATAGTGTTGCACAGACATCTGAACCAAAGTTATCTTAACTAGCTCTGTGATAGACACTACAGCCCTCAGGATTCCTCTAGTGAGGAATGTGTGTGTGTCATGTGCCAAGCCCCAGGCCCTATCCAGTCAGCCAGGCAGGTAGCATGACTGTATAATTGTGCCGTGACACTCTGAACCCCTGGCTGATACATAAGCATGTTAATTTTCTGATAGCGGGAGCGGCGGGCAGTCAGACTGCGAGTTATGATGGGTGTAATTTGTGGCTCCTGCAGCATTGTGAAAAGACCAGGGTCATGGGCTGGATAAATACAAATGGAAATTGATGTGGGGCTCATTTCTGCTTGACCAGCCTGCCTGGGGAGCCTGAGAGAGAGAGAGAGAGAGGGAGAGAGAGGCAGGAGGACATTGGTGTGGCTGTCACGTTCCCCTTTTAGACACACTCTGAAATCAAGTAAAATGTTAAATGGGAAAAAAGAGCCAATAAAGTGTTGCAGAAGAATCTGTAGCATCTGATGGCATTTACTCAGCAGTGTTTAAAGGGATACTCGCCCTCATGTTGTCCCAAAACCTGTTTGACTCTTCTGTGGAACACAATAGAAAGTTTTTTCAAAAGTTAGTGAAGACTAATTTCAATACAACTTTCACTGAGACAAAACGGTTCAAATTTCCACTGAAGAAAAAAAAACTTTTACTTTATAATATTTCTCTTAATTTTTTTTATCCAATTTTAATTGTAATTTGAATAATACAAGTATATAATGCAAAACGTAAAAAAACATTTTCTTTGAAAACTAGACATTTAGAAATTAACTGTATATTTTAGAGCTCATATTTTTGGTGTTCACAAAACAAAAACTCATATCTCTACACTCATATTTTCTATAGATCTATCTATCATATTTCCTCAGTACATTTGATCACTCTCAGGTTTGGAACGACATGTGAATGGTGACTGAATTTTAATTTTTTTAATGAATGGTCCCTTTATGGGTAAATTTACATGACAAAGATGTACAAAAAAAAAGAAAAAGAAAAACAAAGATGTTTTCATGTACACTCTAAAAAAATGCTGGGTTGCTTCAACCCAAATTTGGGTCAAATATGGACAAACCCAAATGTTGGGTTAAAAATGCAATAAAAAAATTTACAGTTGAAAGTGAAAGTTGAAGTTGGGTTAAAATTTGAAATTACATTTTTAACCCAACGTTTGGGTTTGTCCATATTTTACCCAAATTTGGGTTTAAACAACCCAGCAGTGTTTAGAGTGTACAGATGACAACATTGTCAAAACGATCCCCGTTTACATGGATCCATAAAAACGGTGTGTTATGCTGCCAGGCCAGTAGTTGGCAATGTCACTTTGTAAAGAAACACTACACACATCACCTTTTTCACAAATGCATGTTTTTGTGATTTACGCTTTTGAAACCTGTTTTCAAAAGTTTGCATTTTCAGGCCCCCAAAACGGTGTCAGTAAATGATCAGCCAAACCGCATAAAGTTTAGTATTTTTAGTTGAAGGTTAAACTTCAACTAAATGAAGTTTGAAAATGGCTCTTAGTTTTCTGCGCTAATTCTTTAAGCTGTTTTTTTTTTTTTCATAAAAAGTGACTTTTTTTAAAAAAAGTTTTATTTTCTGATATTTATAATAATAATAATACATTTTATTTGTAATACACCCTTCTCAGACTCAAAGCGCTACAGTACAGATCAAAATAATCAAACATGAGGATAAAAAATATATAAGTATCAATATATTTGGTTCAAGCTTAGTAAACATAGCTTTTTTTAAAAACTTTTCAAACATTTGTTGCATTCCCTGACCTCTGACATTCGGCTTTGTTCTGTTCGGATGGATCTTTATGTTGTGTAAGTTAGATGAACCATATGTTAGCTCTTAGTAAACAAGTTTTAGAAGAAAAATACAACCTCTGTTATACAGCAATTTTGAAAGTCAAAACACATATTGCAAATATTAGATTTTTTTCTCTTTTCTGTGCTGTCGTCTGGTTCCAGTCGGTGAGGGCCAGAAATGAACAGCTGCTGATGTGTGTGAGGTCACATGAGTGACATCTTCATTTTGACGAAGAGCATCACTGAATGGAAGCCTGTGTGTTTTGGGAGTGTGTGTGCGTGCGCGCACGTAGATGAAGATATGCGAGTCTTGTGTGCGTTGCCCTTGCGTTGCATAGGTGCGTGTGTGTGTTCTCTAAAAAGGCCCGGAGAGGACCGTCCCGCCTGAAACACTGTCACAGCTCGCCTGACTGGCAGTTCAAGAGCTCTTCATTAGAATCCCGCTGGGTCTACGGCAAAGAAAAACAATGTGGTTGGCCCAGGACCTGTAACCTTCCCATTTAATCACCGCTTCAAACTGCATTGTCTCTCGCCACCGTGGGAGCCGGTTTCCAAGGCTCTGCTGAGACTCCTAGGCAAACAAGCTCCTGTCTGACCGGGCTAACACGTCTCTCTCCGTGTCACACTGGCACACAGGGAGCTCTAGGTCTCTTTTACAGCTCCATTAGCACACATTTTATTAGCAACACATTCCGTTACGCGTATACCGTCGCATGTTGTTGCTTGTTGGAGAAAGTACCAGGCGCTGATTTAATGCAAACAGATGCTTTCGGCAAACGCAAGGAACCTGCCAGAACAGGCGAACAGAACATACATTATTTGTGTTTGTGGATTTGCTATTAAACTGGTCGGTTATGTTTTACACATAATGTTTACACTAATATGACGCATGATCTTACCACGTTTTTTTGTTTTGTTTGTTTTTTGCAATTAAAGTACTGTGTGCAAATCATTGTTTTTCAATTGTTTTTATTGTAGTATTTATTTTTATTTCCTTTTATGGTCACACTTTAGTTTAGGGTCCAATTCTCTCACTATTAACCAACTATTAGCAACAACTTTTGCCTCAATGAACTCCTAATTCCTGCTTATTAATTAGTACTGGGCAACGATTAAACATAATTAATCGCATACTAAGTAAAAGTTTGTGTTTAGATAATATATGTGTGTGTGTGTACTGTGTATAATTATTTTGTATATAAATACACACCTATGCATTTACATATTTAAGAAAAATGTATTATGTTTAAAGTATTTATTATATAAATATACACATGCAAATGTGTGTATTCACATATATACAAAATAATTACACAGTACACACACATACACACTAAATAATGCTGGGTTGTTGTATGGACAAATATGGACAAACTCAAACATTGGGTTAAAAATGGAATTTAAAAATGTAACCCAATGGCTGGGTTTGTCCATATTTGACCCAAAATTGGGTTAAAACAACCCAGCTTTTTTTTTAATTAAACAATGCTGGGTTGTTTTAACCCAAATTTGGGTAAAATATGGACAAACCCAAATGCTGTGTTAAATGTAATTTCAAATTTTAACACAACTTCAAATTTCACTTTCAACTGTAAATTGGTTAATTTACCCATTTTTAACACAACATTTGGGTTTGTCCATATTTGACCCAGCATTTTTTAGTGTAGTTAATTGTGAGAAAATGTTTACTAAAATGTTCCCTTTTTAATATTATTATTATTAGATGAATTTCACCTTTAATATCAACAGTCAAAGACAGGACCACTTAAATCTGTTTAAATTCTGTTCTAATAAATGTCGCATTAATAACACGCCAATGCACTTTTGATAAATGCAAGAAAAAAAAAAGTGTTGTAGAGAGAGTGAGAGAGAGATAGAGAGAGGAAGCCCCCACATGATCACAACGATAACATCTACAGGACTTCATCTTTTCTTTTCTTTTTTCTCCGAGACTCATATCATTCACTCTGTCTCTGTCAAGTATAAAGAGAAAATACAGTAGTGTTTTAATCAAGCACTGAGACCTGAACAAAAGGCAAATGAAACCTGCCGTGAGTTCCAGAGCTGCTCCAGTGACCTCTTCCCTGCACACTGCAAATGAGGCAGGCATCCGGGGATCCCAGCTCGCCTCACCTATGACTGCCAGTGTGGGCTTTTTTTGCACTATTATTAAAAAATAATAACACATCTCAGCAATTGCCGGGAGTTATTTACCTCAACAGCACTGGGGACAATTATAAAAGGATATCGAGCTATGGCATTTGTTTTAGCTTCCTTTTTAGTGCAATTAATTCCCAACGTTTTACAGACGATATTTGTCATTTTATCTGATGCGTTTAATTTTGATCAGAGTGAAATGCAAAATAATAGCATTTAATTAATTTTACATTTCACAACAAAATAAAACATTCCAAGTATGTTTTATAAGATAAATTGTAAATGTAAGTTTCCTGTTGTCGATTAGAAGTGAATTTCATGCTATTTAAAGACATTGTTTGTGCATAAGAATTAACTCGGCTCTTTGTGTTTTATTTGAAGCTTCATAATTGGGTGTAATCGGGATCAAACTGCAACTCTCCTGTAAAGAAACTCATCTAAAATGGCTTTTATAAATATCCTCTTTTTTTTTTATTCGTATACGCAGTTGTGGCTGAAATCTGTATTTAGAATAAATTACTTTGTGTAAATTCTGTCGGTATGAAACCATTGGGGGAAAAATCATTTTCATGTTAGCTGTAGAGAACCTTCATAATGATCACATATTATAACTGACAGGCGTGTCAGAGGGTCTTGTGAGCATGAGTTTATTGAGTGTTTTGTGGGTCAACTAAATGTTTCTGCCTTACAATCACAACAACCACCGACACATGCTTGATGGGTCATAAATCTCAGATACATATATATATATATATATATATATATGATATTAAAATGCAAACTAAAAAAACGTATTTGAATAGATATTTATTCGAATAAAAATACCACCTACATACTCTAAACAATGCTGGGTTGTTTGAACCCAAATGTGGGTATATATATATATATATATATATATATATATATATATATATGTATCTGAGTGAACTATATATATATATATATATATATATATATATATATATATATATATTATATATATATATATATATATATATATTCATATATATTAAATAAGATTATGTTTAGTATGTATTTTAATATAAAACATGCAATTATATATAAATATATATATTAGGGTGACCATATTTTGAATACCAGGACACTTGGCAAGGCAAACAGATACTCAAATGATACTTGAAGTATATTTAAAGGTGCCTTATTAATTTCAATACATTTAAAGTAGGCTGTCTCCTCTGTATGGATATAGCTAGAAACTGTATGGATATAGCTAGAAACATACTAGAAAATTCTTACAAGACACAAATTCATGTTGACTTCTCAGAGGTTGCTCAACATGTTTTATTATGACAGGTTTCAAAAATAATGATAGAAATAATGTCTCTTCTGTATTAGAAAAATAAATACACAGATATATAAATAATAAATAACTAAAAATAGCTCTCACAAAATGACAAAATATATTTTTATCTTTAGTTTTCTTCCTCTTTATCCTGTTTTTCTTCCTCATCCTCCTTGCTTGCCCATTTATATTTTGCTATATCTGATCTTGAAAACCTGGACATTTTCATCACTTTATAAAAAAACGGCCAGGACAGGACGTGAAAACAGGACTCTTGGTCACTCTGTATTATATAACATTTAACAAGTTGTTAAATGATCTGCTTCTGCATTGAATGTTCAGACCTTATTTAGCTTGAAGGACGTTCAGAAAGAGACCTGTAAAAATGATTGGATAAATGATGACTGGACAAATGAAGGCATGAATGAATAAAATAATAGAGGAATGAAGCAATGAATGGCTAGGAATCTTCACATTATGTGTTTTTTGATGTCCTATGATAATATAATTATACTATCCACACATCTGAGTGGAGAGGTTGATTTGTCTTGCTGTGAGCTAACACACTTAATTGCAGTATGCAAATGAGAGCAATTACAAAGCTTTTAGGTAAAGAGATGACAGCTGAGGTTGAAAGAGGAAGAGGCCTCACCCAAACAGTTGTCATGGTAACAATATGGAGTAACCTTACAGTCAAATAATTATACATGGGGGAGGCAAGCTGATAAAACCTATAGTAAAGGTTTGGTAATGCACATGCATAAAGACATCTGCCATGCATACAATGAATCTAACAAGCTCTTTATGCAAAAAATGCTTTCTTTTTACGCCTCTGTTAATGACCAAAACTTTTTTTTTGGTACTTTCTCTTCATTGACTTGCATGTCATAAAACCCATTCAGGTGCAAATAACAAACGTCCAGCAGTATTATTTGAGCAAGGAATAAAGCACTTACGTAATTAATGTTAACGGGAAACTTATTTCACCAGATATCAGACAAAAAAAAAAATTCACTGTGCACTTTCAATAAATTGTTATCATTGTCATTGCATTAAATCTAATATTCGATCAATCAAGAACGCAGCAATTTATATGACAATAAATCAATTCTCGCACATGCAACACAAATGACCAATCTGCTCTCAAACAAGTGGAACGAGAGCGTGATTGTGACTCAAGTACACTGTTTGAAATCATTTTCGGCTCCAAAAAAAAAAAAGAAAAAAACTATTCTTGCCGGCACCTGGCACAAGGGTTGCATTTCTCCTCTCTTTGTTTACCACAAAATGAAGGGGTGCGACATAGTGCTGAATGCCTCTAGCATACCTAATAAAAATTGTAGTCACAAATTGATATTTTCTATGGCAATTTATTTTACAATTACTCTTACGGAGGCTTTCATGAATTAAATATGAGTTCTGTCTGGGAATTAGATGTTATAAAGGTAAATTACAAGAGGCAGGCTGTAATTGAGGTGGCTGCAACATGGGCCTACTGAACTAATCCCTGGCTGGGTCATGTGATAGTCTGTCCTCCAATGGCAAGAGGCTTTTTTGCCACAAAGCCCGAGCAGCTGAGAAAATTGATTTCTCATCTGAGCGCTATTTGATAGCTTTTGAAATCAGAAATTGAAATTAACTAACCTACGCCCCGTCATTACAAAAGAGCAAATTAAAATTGCAACAGTGTTTCCTATTGGCAGTGTACGCCTGCCAAGGTAAATTTCTAAATAGATTTTAAGATGCTCCGCTTGCACGCCTGGCTTACTCCCTCACACACACAAAAACGCTTTATCTTTACACGCAAACAACACGTGGCACGCACACACCTGCGCTAAAATGAGAGGGAGGATCTTTTCACTGAAAACTGCAGATCACTGGCGGATATTGTGTACGCCGCAACTGAAATCCCAGAATTTACATGACACTGAAATGAATTCAGTTGTGAGTGAAATATGCATGACGTCTTTGATCTCTAAATAAAAACAGATTTTAACAAAGGCACCTGTAAAATTATTTTCCATGGGAGGGGCTTAATTTCAGTATGGTCAAAAGATTGTTTTGTTCATACATTAAAGGGATAGTTCACTTTGAAATAAATTTTTGGTATGTTTTAGCTCACCTCAAAGGCATCCAAGATGTAGTAGGTGTCTTTGTTTCCGCAGTAGTTTCAATTTTGATCTTTTTAGGTCAAACCGTTCGTATCTCTCAGTCATATAATGGAGGTCTATGGTCACCACCTCAAAGAGCATGCACAGAGAAGTCCAAATTAAACATGATTTAATGACCCGTAAATGTAAGTACACATTGATGGCCTAAGACACGAAACGAGCGGTTTGTGTGAGAAAACGAACAGTATTTATATCGCTTTACCTCTTGTAATCACAGTCACAAAGCGCCCGCGCCCTCAGACCACTTGGACGTGGCTGTGGTTAAAAGAGGTAAAAATGATATAAATACTGTTGTTTTCTCACACAAACCGCTCGTTTCGTGTCATCAATGTGTACTTACATTTACGAGTCATTAAATCATGTTTAATTTGGACTTGAGGTGGTGACCATAGACCTCCATTATATGACTGACAGACAAAAATATCAAAATTGAAACTACTGCGGAAACAAAGACACCTACATCTTGGATGCCCTTGAGGTAAGCTAAAACATACCAAAAATTAATTTCAAAGTGAACTATCCCCTTAATTCAGACTCATCACAAACCATGCAGATTTTTTTTTTAATGGTTGAGTTTGCAAATAAATGATCAACCATAGTGGTTTTTGAAGCAGTGAGCAATTTTTCCCAAACAAAGACATCAGCCGTTTTTCTCGTTCAAGCAGGTGCTTGACCTTCCCAACCCATCGTCTCACGCAATCCGAGGAGCGAAACTTCGGCGACGTGGTGGGAGAGTTGTCAGCGCAAAAAACAAAAACAAAAAAAAAACAAAAACGAAGAAAAAAGTGGATGTTTGTTTGACAAAAGACATGGAGGAACAGATGTTAACGCAGGTGGACACACAGATCAATAAGCGGTGCCGAGCGGAGAGCTAGTTACCTGAGCTCGAGCTACTTGTAGCAGATGTTAAACAGACTGATGCCTGAGTAGGCAGATCAATGGACAGCAAGCAGATGGAGGAGAACGGGCCTGTGAGAGGGAGAGAGAGCGGCGAGAAGCACCGCGTACACCAGTCCTCCGTGACGGGCAGATGGGCTCACATCCACAAAGAAAAGTTTACTCTGCACCGCCGCAAGTAAACAATGGGCTGCCGCAGAGGAAACTTTCCGCCATCTGTGGCTAAGCTATGTTAAATGCCCAAATCTCTGTGTACCGTCGCAATTTGTCTGTAATCGTTCTTAAATTGCATTAAGCCCAGTGCTGTCACTGTTAGACATTGTAGAAAAATGTTCTGCCCCAACTGATTACTTGTGCTGTCAGTCACGCTAAAGAGGAAGCGCTTTATTAGGCCGGAGGAAGCGCGACTCGGCCCCTCGGTCCGAGCTTTGCTAACTTTGCTCATTAACTGTGCTAACAGGTTTGAGTCAGGTTCGCTCAGTCCCTCTCGAGTCCCATTAGTGTCTGAGACAGGCAAGCGGACATGATTATGACTTTGCACTTCATCACGTTATCGCCGCCGTCTCTTGACCATTAGCTACCTGGATGTTTTGCTCAGCAATTATATCACATCGCTGAAGTGAGAAAATCCCACTTACTGCTTTCTTGTGCCTGGGCGCGAGGTAGAATTTGCGAGAGGTTGTGTGGGCGAGTCATTTTATTCTTTCACACCCTTCAGAGCAGTGGTATTCTATTACATTAACAAGTGGAGAGCATTCATTGGCTGAAAAGAGTGATTTTTAGTGTGTGTGCGGCGAGGAGATGAATTTCAATATGGATTTTTTGGGGGTTTCGCTAATTAGCTCAGAATTCGCAGTACTTGACAGAGGTTATCTGCTGAAGATCAATATTTTTTTTTTTACATGTTTATTGTCTGAACGAAGCACAAATGCCACCCAACGTGAGAGAGAAAGAGAACAAGGACGCAAATTCCCTGACAACCCGTCCCAACGGCCTTGCTGTCCGAGGAGCGGCTTGAACCCGGGCGATAACCCGATAGAGTTATCTTGTCTTCTCTGGGCAACACTCTTCATTGGTTAGGCATTTCTGCAAACCCCCCAGAGCCCTAACCTTCCCGCGTCTCTCTCCTCGGCCCCCGCTGCTCAGGCACCCGGGGTTGGGAAGATCTGACAGTAGCCTGTTGCTTATTTATGGTCCTGCATGTTTTATGTCTGTGCGAGATATGACGGCCGTGACACAGTGCTGATTTCAATCAGCCCTCGGCTCGGCAGACGGAGTGACGGCAGGCAAAATTGAGAAGTGCGAGAGATGGGAGAGAGAGAAATAATCTTCGGAATAGTCATTGTCTTGGTTCGGGCTTTGGCCTCGTCTCCGAGCTCGGAATCCTCCAGCCGCTTTTAATGAAAATGTTTCATTCACGTCTCAAATGAAGGTGCCTGCTGCCTCCACGGCCGACGAATTCAATAGAGAGGAATAAAAAGCGGAGAGGGGAGCGAACGGGGGGAGATAGAGTAGGAGAGAAATGTGCTTTTGTCAGAGTGAGGAGGCTAGAGGAGAAGGTGACCCCTGAGCCAAAGGTGCTGACATTGCATCAATCCCTTTAGGGTAGAGGTCTGCTAGACCAAGCCTTGCTGAAGATTACCTCCAAACATCTGAGGGATGACGGCTCTATCTATTACACACGTTCCATACACGCACATTCTGGACCTTTAAATTAAGTCTGAGATTGTTGCATAGAAGCAGGGGCCCTAACGCAGGGCTGGGGGATCTGTTTCAAAGGCTTTGAGGGACAGCGCTGTGTATTCCTGGGATGAAATTAAGAAGCATCTCCTCCCTCTTATTCTCCCGATGAGAGTAAGTAAATTTATGCCATCCGTATAATCACAATGAATCTCTCTCTCTCCCTCTCGTCATATGGAGGCTCATGAACGCTTATCCTGCTAAGATTCTCCCACGCGGCTTATACACAAACACACGGCATGCACTTCGATCTGGAGTTTGCACTTATAACTTTTAATGCAGGTAAACAAAGAGGATTTTGTGGTTTCTGTCATTTTTAATCATTTCAAGTGAATATTTATTGTAAGAAAGTTTATAAATCAGTTAAGTTTACTTTATTACCTAAATAAATGATTTAAAGTGAATTACCTAAATAGAAAGTATACACACACACACACACACTCACATAGGTTATTTGCAAGTATATTATATTATATTATATAGTGTAAAAAAATATTTTCAAGATTTGTTATCACAACATATTGTCTTTTGTCAAATCAACTTTATAATAATTTATTTAGTTGAGATAACTTATTATTTTGAGTTTCTGATGGTTAAATTAATCTACTTCATTGTGTCAACTCACTTTTTCCAGTTTAATGAACTTAAAATTTTAAGGCAACCAGGTTACTTACTTTTTTAAGTTAAACCATCAATATTTTTTACAGTGTAGTCAACATTTGAATTGGATCAAAACCTTTCATCAAAGTTATAATATAATATAATATAATATATCAAAAGATTTAGTACAATAGGCCAAATATAGACTTTTGACAATATAAATCAAGTTTATGAGTAATGGTTTAAATTAATGGTTAAATTAATGGTTAAATTAATCTACTTCATTGTATTAACTCACTTTTTCCAGTTTAATGAACTTAAAATTTTAAGGCAACCAGGTTACTTACTTTTTGAAGTTAAACCATCAATATTTTTTTACAGTGTAGTCAACATTTGAATTGGATCAAAACCTTTCATCAAAGTTATAATATAATATAATAAAATATATCAAAAGATTTAGTACAATAGGCCAAATGTAGACTTTTGACAATATAAATCAAGTTTATGAGTAAATTTAAGTTTATTTCTGAGAAGTAAAAGTTTTAGCACACTTGAATTAACTTATTTCTTGTGTATGGGATTCCAGTTTGTAGACTTTAATTGTCGTTCCTTAGTAATTATTTGTGAGTTTTACTAACAAATTCTGAGTGAAAATTGTTTCAAAGTAAATCCAACACCAACTTTTTCATATTGATCTTGATCAAATGATCCCGATCAGCTGCACTCACTCTCAAATTGATTTTTATTTTTATTTTTTTTTTGAAAATAACAATTTTGTACAAGCACAATCCTCTCACTATCACATGTAACGTGACGTCTTGCTTTTCTAGCCTTTATAAGTGTCTTGGAAAGGACTCCTGCCGTTCGGGTCGCACTCGGGTGTTAAGTCAATACTTCACGGCTGCGTGATGTCTTAATACACTGCCTGTGTTGTTCAGACAGGAAGGCCATGCGTGTTGGAGGAAGGCTACAGCTCCAGCTATTGTGAAGCTGTCATGCCCGCCCCTCAAAAGCAGATGAAGCCGTCAGATTATTAATATATGTATAGTGACAGGCCCCTTCGCCCACCCCCTCCGAAACATCCCACCCTCACCTCTTTCTGAGTCCCTCAACCCAAACCCAATCAAAAAAAAATATGCTCACATTCAAAGCGAAGGGGCGAGAGGGTGGACTCTGAGGGTCACAGGCCAAATAAATTTTGAAAGCAAATTCTTTTTCCCTTGCAACCTGTTTTTTCGCTGCTGTCCACTCCCCTTCTCCTGTGTGTCCATTCAGCCACGACTTAAAGCTGAATTGGCAGCCGCTTTGAAAGTGTCTGGCAGTGGGGTGATCCCAGAGAGCTGTGGGGCTGACATCTCTCCGAGCGTGTGTATATGGCAGGGTCAGCCATCGCCGTGACTCCTAGGCCTTCGCTCACTCAGCCGCTACCACCAGTCAGTTCTGGGGAACTGAAATTACAATGAGAAAAGCTGGAGGACTGCAGGCATTCTTCACCCCCCATGGCATTTCTCCTTTCTCATGACAGTTCCTCTGAGACTGCTTTTTTCTTTCATGTTTCATTTTCTTTCTCTTTCTCTCGCTCTGATTATTTAACAACGTAGAAACAGGACTGCCAGGGAGCGAGATGCTTGATTGACAGCCGGAGGGAATACTGCAGTCAGCACAGGGTTAAATTCGATTTTCTGCATGTTCACTACTGTTGTCTGGAGGCATTTAATGCCTGTTGTGAGCCTTTTTTTTTCTTTTTTTTTTTTTGATGGATCAATTATCCGTTTTAACATGAAGTGTAGCTAGAAACCAAACAGATGAAATGTGAGACACCTGTCAACATTTGCTATTAGCAGGAGGAAATTGAACTGATCCAATGACAGCTAATTAATTCTCTGTTCCAGTCTGTAATAGAAGCATTAGCGAATTTGAATGTTTAAAAAAAAATGGAATTAAAAAGCAGAACTTGGATAATGACCCAGGATGAAAATCTTGTTCATCTGGAAATTGAACCAAACAAATAAATATGATTTTAGGTTGTTTTATATATAAAAAGGGAACTTTTAACACTGAATTGAAGGTAACATTTTAAAGTCTACAAACTGGAATCCCATACACAAGAAATACGTTTATTCAAGTGTGCTAAACTAAAACTTTTACTTCTCCGAAATAAACTTAAATTTATTCATAAACTTGATGTATATTGACAAGTCTATATTTGGCCTATACTCGTACTCAGTCTTTTGATTGAGATACCTTCAAGCATAACCAAGTATGCTAAGGGCTTGTAGTGTTGACTATTTTGATTGAGCGGTCTATTAAAATAGTTTTACACACTGTCTTATAAACTTACATTGTTTGAAAATATTGATTTATGAAGAAAACGGATATGTTCCTAAATCTGAGTATCTGAATTTTTGTGTAGTCCACTGGTAGTGTACATAGGAATTTACTTCAAGTATAAAATGAATACCTAAATAGGAGCATAGTAGTGCACTAAAATACAAAAATAATATATAAATAGTAATCATGCTAAGTTCACAAGTCACAAGTATACTTGCAGTATAACTAGTTTACTAAGGGTATACTTCAAACTAAAAAAATAACCCTATAGTATGTAGTTAATTACTTTTACTCAGTACTTACATGTGTAATTACATTGTAATGGGACACATTACAATAAAGGGTTACTCTTAATAGTATATATTTATATATTTAAGTACTGAGTAATATTAAGCAACTACTAAGCAGTGTACTTACTATGGGTTTAGGGTAGGATTAGGATTTGCATGAGGGTTAGTACATGGTTGTAACATATGCAACGGACACTGTAAAATAAAGTGTTACCAAATAAACTAACCAAGTTCACTTGTAAAATAGTTTCAATACTAATGAAAAACTTAGTTGTAAACTAGTTGTGTAGTCAAAATTTACTACTGTTACACTATACTTAAGTATGGCAATTTACTCCCAAGTATTGAAATAGCACACTAACAAGTACTTCTTGTTTATTGATATTACTTTCTAATACAATTTAATTGAAGTACACTTATTGTTTGTAAGGGATAGTATTTTCTTCTATAATGTACTCAAATCTTTGGTTTATTTACAACATGTACACTGCAGTCTATTTAACCATTTAATAAAACAGTAAAAAGTTTTACAATAAGAACACTATATGCATATTTAATAGTAGTATTTGCCAAGAAAAGTTAATAAATTACACTCATATTGTTGCTCAGATAGCCCACCGAGAGAGAGAGAGAGAGAGATAGGGAGGTCAGTGGGAGCACAGGTAATTGAGTAGTCCCCTCCCTTTCGTTTTCTAGTGAGCTCCTCAACCCAGTCCCTCGCCCCCGCCCCAGCCACACAGCGGGCACAATTACGCTCCCTATCACCTCTCCAGCTGGCCCCCATGATCCCGCTCTCCTCAGCCGGCTCACCTCGCCTGCCCCTCTCCCTCTTAACCTCCTGCCAGTCTCTCACAGGGAGCCAGCATTAGGCTCAACAAACACTGCGAGAGAGAGAGCCAGTTTAATTCTAAATACCAGTTCTGTGAACAAAGGGTCAACTATTCTCATACTAGTGCTGTGTTTTGCATTATTTTTGCTGTGGGTTTTGTGTTGCCAGGTATGCAAGTCAAAAGGGTGTGATGTTTATGGGCTCTGCATTTAAAAATGTGGACAATCTCTATAGAGATGAGAGCATAAGTGCTGCATCTTTTGGTTCACCTTTTTTTATAAAAATGCTAATAAGACCAACATTATTCCTGAATATACTGTCAGCATCTAACGCATGGTGATGGCAGTAAGTAACAAACTAGTCCTCAGTGAAGCAGGGTTATTAGTGGTAAAACTTTACAAGAAGGTCTCTATTGGTTAATCTATTAAATAATATTAACTAACAATGAGCAATATAATTGGAGTAATTATTTATCGACTATTTTATAAAATAGCAACATGTAATATAAAATAATTATTTATATTAACATTAGATAATAAAATATAACTGTTCATTTATTGTGCATGTTTTATCAAATACAACTTTTGATTTGAACGTATTAGTAAATGTTGATATTAACATGAATAAATGCTGTAGATGTACTGTTCTTTTTTTCATTTTAAGTGATGTAATGTTAATAAATGAAATCTTATTGTAAAAACCAAAACCATAAAAAACACTTTTGTTTAATAACATATGAAAACAAATTATTTAAACTATTTACCAAAGAAACATTTTCATGTACTAAAATAACAAAAGGTAAAACTGAAATAAAAATGAATAAAAGCTATATAGACAAACTAAAACTAATAAAAATGACAAGTTAAAAAGAAAAGAGAAAATATGAAAACTAATTGAATAAAAAACCTATATATTATATTAACGATTTGAAATCTAAATATAATAATAATGTTGATGATGATGATAATAATAATAATATAATTAAATTAGAAAAATAAATGATTAGACTGTTAAAATCTAAAATGAATGTAAATATAATATAAACAGTATTTATTTGCTTTTTCCATAAATAATAATCAGGTAAAAAAAAAAAATACAGATGAGATATTATATAGTATAGAGGCTATATGGAGGCTCTCTAAAGCATAGGTAGAGGAGAGGCAGAATATTTTTGGTTCTTAAACGAAGGTCCGCCTAACGCCTAGACATGTCACGCACGACATGCTACCCTCTGCACATCTGCTCCGACAGCAAAGTATTTCAGTGCAATTGCGTTTGTACCTCAGCTTCCTAATTAGCATTTTTCTGTCTCGTCCCTGCACAGAATGTCTTGATGGACTGCGCTCTCTCAGTCTGTCCCCTCTCGCCTTGACGAGGAAGACACCTCTCTATCCCGTTCGCTATTACCTGAGATAATGCCATATGGTAAAATGTAAACAACATCTGCATATTCATGTCGTAATTTCATCTGTTTAATTAGTTCCAGCAAAGCAGTTTAGCCTCTGAGGCCTGGGCTGTCAGTGCGGTGAGGCTCAAGCCGTGCCCTGCTGTCGACGCTGACAGTCTTCCATTGTTCAGCCAGCACCACCGCCCCACCAGTTTAATGCCAGGTGCGTCTGTACAGGGCGTGGGTGGGGTGGGGTGGACACAATGGCCCTTCTCCTATTAGATGCCAATTGACAAAGCATAAGCAGTTATTTCATAGTGGCGCTGACATATGTACACAATACCTTTGGGTAACACTTTAGTTTAGCGTCCAATTCTCAGCATGCATATGATTTTGGCTGTTTATTAGTACATTTACCTTTATTCATTTTTGTAAGTCCCTTTTATCCAAAGCGACTTACAATTGCTACATATGTCAGAGGTCGCACGCCTCTGGAGCAACTAGGGGTTAAGTGTCTTGCTCAGGGACACATTGGTGTCTCATAGTGGATTCGAACCCGGGTCTCTCACACCAAAGGTATGTGTCTTATCCACTGCGCCATCACCACTAAAGCCCTATTCAGATGGTCACTGCTTGACATGGTGGGGTAAGGCAAGTGCATTTTCAAGGGGGTGTAAGTGATTTTATTGGCACCTAAATTGGACACGTCTGTGTTTTTCTGTCACCTCCTGCAAGAACATTTCTGGTCGTGTGGTAATCATATAGGAAGCAGGAATTAATCGACAAAAAATCAATCTACAACTTTTTGACCACTGCCAAGTGCTGTACAGTTGCATTAAGCTCTAAAGTGTGTAATTCTGGTTCAGTGGATGATTGTATCACAGACATTATTCACATAAAGTTCCAATGCATCTCTAAATTGCATAAAATATACCACAATGACAGCAACGGGTATGTAATAAAATGTAAACAAATGCCAATGTAATATAAGCACGTTATTTACGTTTATACACTGTAAAAATATTGTTGGTTTAACTTTAAAAAATAAGTAACCTGTTTGCCTTGAAATTTTCATTGTTCATTGTTCAAAGTTCATTGAAATGGAAAAAGTGAGTTAATACAATGAAGGGGATGGATTTAATCACCAGAAACTCAAAATATTATGTTATCTGAACTACTTAAATTATCTAAGTTGATTTGACAAAAGAAAAAATGGTGTGATTACAAATCATGAAAATATTTTTTTACAGTGTTTACCATAAGATCAATAAGTTATGCCAACATATGTTTTTACATTGCTTTAACCAATACAAGATTCGGCTCATTTTTAAGGTCAGTTTAATTAATGTAGAATTAAAGTAGAAATGACTTAAACATATAACCATGTATTCATTTATTTATTATCTAAAAGTTGTATCACATGGAGTCATGCAAAAGGTTTATAGATGTCACTATTTCCATCCAAATAGTGCTTTTTTTGTGTGAATTTTTTTTTAAACTACACTGTAATTTTTTTGTTGGTTTAACTTAAAAAAAAAGTAACCTGTTTCCCTTGAAATTTTAAGTTCATTGAAATGGAAAAGGTGAGTTAATACAATGAAGGAGAGTGATTTAATCACCAGAAGCTCAAAATAGTATAGTTGCTATCTGAACTACTTAAATTATCTAAGTTGATTTGACAAAAGAAAAAATGTTGTGATTACAAATCATGAAAATATTTTTTTACAGTGTTTACCAAGATCAATAAGTTATGCCAACATATGTTTTTACATTGCTTTAACCAATACAAGATTCAGCTCATTTTTAAGGTCAGGTTAATTAATTTAATTTGAGTAGAAATGACTTAAACATGTAACTATGTTAAAAATGTATTCATTTATTTATTATCTAAAAGTTTTATCACAATGGAGTCATGCAAAAGGTTTATAGATGTCACAATTTCACTGTAAAAATGGTTTGTTGGTTAAACTTAAAAAAATGAAGTAACCATGGTTGCCTTAGTTTTAAGTTCATTGAAATGGAAAAATTTAGTTAATACAATGAAGGAGATTGATTTGATCATCAGAAACTCAAAATGTGATGTTGTCGGAACTACATCAATTATTTAAGTTGATTTGACAAAGTAAAAAAAATGCTGTGATTTACAAATCATGAAAATATTTTTGTACAGTCTCGACTGTGGCCCAAATGCCCAAAGCAAATCCAGAAAGTGACTTGTTTTTCACTCAGCCACTCACTGGATACTTGTTAATGCTTCAGCATTACTACTCTTGACCTTATACTGGCCGAACAGTGACGTGCTTGGGGAAAAGGAAAGAAAAAGAAAATATCGAAGAGTCAGATATGTTTTAGCCTCTGTTTCCTGATGCGTGCCCCTGATGTCGCGACCCGCTGGCGTCTGGCTAATATGCTAGAGTGAGCTGTGGCATTGTTCTCAATCAATAACTAATTATCAAAGTACTGGCTCTGGCTGCCGTTGTCCGCTTTAGCCCTGGAACCCTTCGTGGTGGAATGACAACAGTTGGAGGCGGGGGCGACGGATGCCTTTTGGCTGCATTGCAGCACTGCAGTACATGGTTGCAAGCCTTTCAAGATACAGTGAACTGTCAGCTTGAATTACTGTCCCCCGACTAATTGAAATAAATTAGAAGAGAAGAATTCTTGTTGCTGGCAAAATGTCAAAATGATATCCTCAAAGTAATTGCAGGACAAGAAGGTGAAGAGCACAAAACCCACACGCAGACCCCCAAAAAAGGACAAATTGGGCTGACTCCTGTAAGTGACCCAACAAACTCGATGTGACACGAAGGAAAGAGCATTAAACAAACATCTGACTGGCCATTTCACATTCGTCCTGTACAGAACCGATTCAAATACTGAGGTACCTCTCTTTCCCCGAAACGATATTTTTGCTCGAATTACAATTCTGCGTTCCTTTTGTGCAGACTCTTTGTCGACATTTTTTTTTTCTTTCATAAGCCGTCACAGTTTGTCATTGTTCTCCAGAGGCGAGCTGTCTGAAGCAGTATAGTGCTGTGCGGAGATGGCCTGGCTGGGCGACTGGGTTGTGGTGCCGGCCTGTCTCTGTGAGAGCGTAGCCCAGGCTCTTCCCACATGCTGGCCCCTGCCCCCCGTCCTGCCCCCCTCCTCCGTCCCACCGCCTGGGCTGTGGGTGCCACTGGCACCGGGGTTGCGGAGGTGGTGGTGGGGGGGGGTGGGGGTTTAAGCTAAGGGCCCGAGGAGCCTGCCAGGGTCAGGCCAGGGGAATATCCTCTCTTCGGATGGGGGTCAAAGCCACGGAGGGAGGTTCTGGGGTGGAAGCTTCGTAATCCCTCGGTGCTGGCATGGCAGCTGGAGCAGTTTGCTCAGCCCATGTAATGATATCGCTTGCACTGGAGATGATGTCTGACCTCATTACCAGAGTTTAATTGGATTGTTACACAGTTTCACTTTTTCTTTCTCTCTTGCCTCTTCCAATTGCTTTCTTTCTTCCTCACCGTTTCTCTCTCAGCCTGCATCTGACAGCTCTCTAAAAGCATTTGCTTCCTTGTTTTGAAAGCAAATGATTTATTTCTTTATGCCTTGTGTTTTTTTATGCTGTTAGACAATGCAACCGTTATCATTACAAGAGTATGTCGGATGATTGAGTGACTTTTAAACGATGTCACAATTAAATCTCACTTGTTTATGGAACTTTAGACATATAATGTTATGTTGCACAGGCGGCATTTGCATGTGGGACATGTCGATTTTGTTCCCGTCAATGAAAAAATCGAACTCGTAGAAGGCATACAGAAAAAGCATCTTCCTGTCATAAGGTGCAAATCCTGCTATGCACTTGCTGTTTTAACAAAAAAAAAAAAAATCAATAAATTGATGTTATATAATTTCAATTCAATTCAAATTTATTTGTATGGCGCTTTACACAATACACATCATTTAAAAGCAGCTTTGCACAAAATGCATGAGTCCACATTACAATTTAGACGGATTTATTATCAGAGGAAGTTGTCTATATTCCGGAAATGTACATATACAATCACACAGTTTGCTGCAATGTCACAATTCCATATTACATGTGGTACTTTAGACACACAATATAATGTATGATGCACAGAAGCATCATTTTCATGTGAGACGAATGACGATTTTGTCCCTGCTACTGAAAAAAAAAAAGAAATTTTACTTGCCGAAGGCATAAACGACACACAGAAATAGCATCTCTAATATGTCATTATTCATAAGCAAAAACCTTGCCATGCACATTGTTTTACCAACAACAAAAATAAAAAAAATAGATGTTATATTTTTACAGATTTGAAACAATTATTTATAATTCAAAATCATTTGTATAGCTCATTTTACAACATATCAGCCATTTGTAAGACTGAAGATAGCAAGACAATGTTGAACCCAAGTGCTGTTTATTTTAAAAGGAACAAATGTTGACTGTGATGCCTGATCAAAACATATAACATTATCACAATAACATGTTCTAATCGTAAATGGCTTCAACTAACTAAACTAACTTTAACTTAACTAAGCTGGTAGGCTAGGCCATAGACATCATATAGATAGACGCCCTATCGACCGCTACAGCCAGCACAGACGAGCCGTGGGGCCGCCATCTTAAACCGGTCATCTGCTCCGCTCAGTCTAATCTGTTTGGCAGGTGAAATGAGCTGTCAGCACATTTAATGAATCCCATCTCACTGAATACCGAATTGATTTTCACGCAGGTTTTTTTGCTGCAAAGGTCATACATGTAGCTATGATACAGGACACATGGGATATTTTATTCACAAAATACAAACCTTAGTCAGGTTTAGTCAAATGTTAAATCTACTTGTGAAAAGTATTTCCCGAGCGATAGTCCGACGATTCGAGTAGGAATATGCTTCACAGTGCTCTGGCATCTACTGCTGCAATACAACACAATAGGAATACGACCGGTTCAAGATGGCGGCCGCATTTCTCAGTGCCCAGCAGCCAATAGGAAATCTAGTCTCTATGTGATATCTATGGGCTAGGCTGTTAGCCTGCTAACCAAAGGCTAATAGAAAACACAAAATGTTTCATTTGATCAATTTTAGGATTGAATAAGCTACTATATGGAATTAATTAATGATAAATACACTGTAAAGCATTATTTCTAATCCTGCATTGAATTTAATACCCATTAAAAAGTTTCCTCAGCCAATGAAAAGACTATGAGGAGTAGCCCAACACCAGCATTAACATAGAGATGTACTCAATGCCCCAAACACTAGGGAATATACTCTAAAAACCAATCAGCAAGGAAAACTCACAGAGTACAGGAACCAATCACAGGAAACACTAGATTTTCATTTAACCTCCTGTCGTCGTTGCAGCATGAATAAATTATGTTTACTGCTATATGATTTTTTTTTTAAATTACTCACATAGCCATCAGTAGCACTCACAAGATGAAACGAGATATAACTGAGATGTTTATTGCAAGTTCAGTGACACTTACTGTGGTTATCTTTATCTCTGGTAGTTCTGAATGGATGAGCATCAGTTGTTTCAGCAGTCAGAATTTCTTGTTGTGCCTGGCGGATTAGTTATTATATTTAAAAGAAAATCGTACTTCTATGTTTCTGTCAAGTGACAAAACACCAGATTAATGAGCCACTCATCTGGACAGCCACACCTGTTGATGCGATCTGGGATAATATGAAAATCACAGCACACTTTATTGGTATAATAATAACTTTACTCCTTATGCATAATAATACCGCATGACTTAGTGATTCAAATACCTATGGAGTTCTTCACACTTATAATTAGACATTCATTATAGTTCTAAACACAGAAAATGTGTGGTGTTCATTGAAATTTCTAAGGATCATTGATTCCACTTTTCCATTGTTATCTGAGAAGCAGAATCAAAATAAATCTTTTGGGTTTCATATGCGTTGTTCAGCGTGTTCTTGATTTTGAGAAAAATAAATCAGCAGGATGGAAAGCAGCAAACCTCAATGACACAGGGGCAGCTCTATTGAGAAACCGCTATTCCATCAGCCGCCATGGCACACAATTCCTCATTCAAGTCATGATGGCACATAAAATATGAATTAAATCCCCAAGGTGACGCACAAATTGCAGCATGATGGGGGAATCAGTGTAGAATGTAGATGGCCTGTTCCCTGCTTTATGTGTGTGTTTTGTCTGCTTACCTGTGTGTGGTTTTGTGTGGCCGCCGTCTCTTCTCTTTCACAGAGCTCACCAACCTTGCACACCTCTGCTCAGCCGTGACTGGGCTGAAGGTGGCCGGGGTCACTGTGGTAAATGGGGTTGCGCTTTCAAAACGTTGGAACACAAGCAAATGGGTCACGCCACTGTGTATTAACCACAGTCAAAGCTTGGATAAATGTAAGGAAACGCAGGGACGCTCATAGAGATGTGTGTGAGACTCTTCCAATAGATTCTGTTGTTCAACTGCTCTCTCTGTGCAGGAATGACAACATAAAATGATATTCTGGGTTCATATCATTTTGGCCTATCCATAATTTTCTTGTGGAAGCACTTTTTTAAAGTGAAAAAAAAAATAGTAATAAGTTGTTCATTTTGGAGGATTTAAAAGCAGATTTGTGAAGCACTTACAATAATACTTATGGTAATACTCAAATATTATTTGAGCTGTAAAGTTGTTTTAGGGGTTTAGCCATTACATTGTCGTGTTGTCATTGTCATAAATTACACTTTTTCAACAGTGAGCATTTTAGCATTTACGGTTTGGTCCCAAATCACTTCAGTGTTATTTTAGGATTATTTATATACTTTTTTTTTTGTAATTTTGTTGTTTTTCATCTAATATATCTTTATTTCAATTAAAAATTTTTTTAAATAGTTTGAGTTTTACTTTTAGTGAACGGCACCAGAATATTATTATTATTAATAATTTTGTTTGCACTTTATTTAAGGTGAAGTTA
Source organism: Pimephales promelas (assembly GCF_988280905.1). Taxonomy (NCBI): domain Eukaryota; kingdom Metazoa; phylum Chordata; class Actinopteri; order Cypriniformes; family Leuciscidae; genus Pimephales; species Pimephales promelas. The sequence goes on from NC_142778.1 coordinate 32,120,471, forward strand.
CATACTTACTAACTACTACTAACTACTTATTATAGAATTACAGTTAGGGTTTGGGTTGGAATTAGTTATTTTGGTAACACTTTATTTTACAGTGTCATTTGTTACATATGTTACATGTAGTTATTGTAAAAATAAATTATGTAATAAACCAAATCCAACACTAGAGTTACTTAATATTACTCGCTACCTAAATATATAAAAAGACACCTTAAAATAAAGTCTAACCATTATTTGTAATCAAGCATAAATTACTGTTTACATATAGTACTACCATACTCTTTTTTTTTTATGAAAAGAGGGGTGAGTTAAAATTACTTGCGTTACAATATGTTCCTTAAAAAAATAACCTCAAATCATTAGCACACTTTTGGATTATTTTTCAACTTGAATTGCAGTGCACTCTATTCTTTTCAATTCTATTACTCTCTCAACGCACTGAAATTAAATCACCTCGAATTGCATTGACAACAAACAATGTGACGACTATTCAATTCTACTCTATTCTGTATTTTCTATTATATTCATTTCAATTCTATTTACATTTATGCATTTGGCAGATGCTGTTATTCAAATTGACTTAGATTGCATATCATGGAACACATTTATATTTTGTATGTACTGAGTACATACAACTTGCTTTCCCTGGGAATCGAACCCATGACCTTGGCGTTGCGAGCGCCAACACTCTACTATTTGAGCTGGGGTACTCTATTCTGAGTACATACATCAGGGTTTGAGGAATAGGGCAAAGTCTTTGCAAACAAAGCTACAGAGAAAGGGAGATTTGAGTGAAAATGTGAGTAAGTCTAGGCTTGGGAGAAAGCAGTCAAACAAATGAGAGAGAAGACAGCAGTGTGTGAGGAAGTATAGTAAGGAGTACTAATCCTCTATTAGGCTCTGGTGATCTAATGAGGCATCAGGCAGAGCTCTGTCTCCAGCTCAGTAGAGCCCAGCTGTGGCTGTGCGCTGTGGATAAGAGGTCAGTCTGTAATGGAGGGCTCCATGGCGAACCCTCCAGAGAAGGGAGGGGCCTGCTCGCGTTGACCCATTAAGTCGAATTGCTCTCCACTGACCCTCCAAAAAGATGGGAAGTGGGCGGCTGACAGGCTCCAGACTCCCCACACATAGCAGGCCCCTTTCATGCCCACAGCTATGGACCAACCGGCCGGCATGCAGCAGGGAGACAGGTCCCGCGAAAGATGTAAATTGAAAGGAATAGGAGCAGAACTTTAACCTATGGGCTATTACGCGGGCGAGTGAAACCGAGCTGCCGTTCGAAATTAAAGGACAATGAGGAGGTTCAGGCTGAGGGCATTTACCCAACGGGCTGCGAGAGTATCACATCACAATCTAAGTGACATCGCTGACCACCTCCTTGCTCTAACGCTGATCTCTGGTGGCAGCGCACAAGACACCGAGAAAAAAACAAGGGAGAAAACAGGGTCTACATGATATAAGCTGGCAGAAAATGCCGAAAAACGGAGGAGAAAATAAAAATGAAACCCATCGTGTGGTGCAGAGGGGCAGCAAAGCTGTGTAAATAGTCACCGGCGCACGCAGTCAATAATTCTTGCAATCTGGGGGGACAGAAAGCTATAATCAACAAAAATCCATAACATGGGTGAATGCCATAGTTTTTTTCCAAATGTCAGCGGCGTGTTTGCGGAAGGGCAGCAATGACAGATGAGGTGTGTAAACCCAGTAGAGTATTTGAGCCTGATGAGGTGCCTGTGCATGCGTCCAAGCTGGGAACATTGGAGGCTTCAGGGATTCATCCAAACCGGGTGCTAGAAATCTACGTAAAGCAATGTTCAGTGAATTTAGATGACACTCCTGTTTGCAGTGTATGCTGTATTTTGCATGTGTGTGTGTTTGGTGATTGAGCCGTGTTAAGTTTGGCCTGCTGTCATAATATTCCTAGCCTGTTTGACTACTTTTACTTGGCGGAGGTCCACAGGGCAAAGATTTTTTGGTTTTCCTCTCAGACCGTGAGCTCAACAATCTGCCAGTGCTCTCCATCTCGACGTGAACCGTGTTGCAGTGAAATTGTGGTGTTTTATGTTCAATTTCTCTCAACTCAATCATTTTGAATGAGAGAAGTCTATTCCTTTTTCCCTTCTCTGAGGTCTTTTAAGTCATTATGATTTTTTTTTCTCCTTTTTTCATTTTTGGCTTAGTCTGCTTGAATGAAATAAGTGCAGATTTGCTGGAAATCAGAGGCTTTTGTGTGTGGCTGCAGGAGCATGGTGAAATGTTTGGACACTAATACCCATTCATTTCAGGGAGCCCCATAAATAAAAGCAGCCAGCTATGCGGCTTGCCGTGAAGTGGTATTCTTTGGTTCCCAGCAGGACGTCCTGTTCACATTAGCCCAGCGGGGAAGCAAAGCGTCCGGAACAGCCAGACAACTAAATCAAGACATTTTCAACTTTTGACAAAAATTACTAACGGAGAGAGCCAGGTTTAAAAGGGGGGAGGGATTTGGATAGGGGGGTATTTGTATTCAATGTGTGTGTGTGTGTGGGGGGGGGGTTAAAGATGATGTCTTTTCAGAAATTTTGTATATTCCAAAGAATACCGTAAAGGAAAGCTGCATGTGGTTGACATGGCAAAGGAAGTATTACCAGAACGTGAAATACAATGCCTTGAAAGATATTTAGGCTGATGTATTAAAAAGACCACAGCTGTGTATAAAATTAAGTAGACAATGGGGAAAGAAATACAACAACAACAAAAGACCATCAGACTCCTGCTCAGTTTTGTTCCACAGAGAGGAACTACACTTGACACTGGCACTGTTGTTTTGATTTTGTAATTAAATATAAATCTGAATCCTTATATAAAATAGTATTTCATTTAATATGTTCAGAATCCTTTTCATATCATAGTTAAAGCAACACCATGTAACTTTTCCTCTGCGGTCCCCCTACAGGTTGGAAGCGGAATTGTCCATTACCGCTGTCATAAATCATTTAGCCTAGCGCAGCCTACTGTCAGAAACAAAGAAAAACTAAATAATGACTATTGTAACGCTTGACGTAAAGCAAGTCAAATTTGTAGTTTTCTAATGTCTCATTAGAACTACAGAAACGCGACCCAATTTGGCAATCTTACATATGGTTATTGGAGAAATAGGACCGCAAAGTGAAAACGATAAGTGCCTTTCACCTTGTTACGACTTGATGAACCACTGAAATGATTTTGGAAAACATTATTTTAAGGTAAAAAAAATCGTACTCAGTGTTGCTTTAAGTTACATTTTAAAGTGATCTTACTGATTTATTGTTAATGAATAGTAAGTTAAAACATTTGAACTTGAAAAATATTTCATACTTTTTTTTAAGCCAAACATGTTTCTTTATATATATATATATATATATATATATATATATATATATATATATACATATACATATATATACGAATAAAAAAATAAAATAATATAAAATAATGAATGTGATACACATATTTACATTGTTTTATTTATTTATTAGTTTGTCTTAAAAATGTATATCTTTTCAAATTAAATTTTTGTTTTATCCATATTTACCCAAACATGGGTTGGAACATCTCAACATTTTAGAGTGTCGTTTGAAAATTCATTCATCGCCGAATTAATTGAAATCGAATTAATCGTCAGTGTCATTATGTGTAGCTCTGTTTGCAGGTGGTCAGTTGCTTGTTTCTTTTTGGGGTTCAGTTGGAGAGGATCACTGTCCAGTCCCTCCAAGACCACGTCTGGGACGTGCCACGGAGTGGCCATCTTGATTACTGCGAAGTTGAACCTTCTGTATTTAATTGAGAATAAAATGAGACAATTGTGCTTTAGTTTACGCTATTGGATTTTCAAAAGAATAAAAGAGATAGTGTAGTGCATCGTCCCTCCCTTCCCCCACACCGCCAAGCACATATTGTATCCAGTCTAGGAAAATGAGGTTTGGCAGTGCCACCACGAGGTTGGGTCTGGATTTTATTTGTCTTGAGGCAAACTGGAGCCCTTCCAGCCCTTCTCTCCTCCCTTCGTTTTCCACTCTTTTAGAGTTCTGTGAAGTGGAGTTGAGCGAACTCTCCCTCTCTCGCTGCCATCTCCCTTTTGTGTGACTCGGCTTGCAATCTTTGCTGCAGGGTTCAGTGGACCTTGAGAAAACACCAGCAGAATCTGTCACCATCTCCCCTCCCCTGAAGGACAAAGTTGGCCGGCCACTTCTGAAGCAGCAGTGACCCGAGGACTGAACCCTGCTGTTCTCAACTCCCTGTTCGACGTCAGCACTGGGATTGCCTGACCCTCTAGAGCATCAGTAACAGGGCCATATCAAGCCAACCCCTGCCATGCTGTCATGTACATATCCTACTGTACAGGATGATGTTTAAATCTTTGCAGTCCAAAGAATTTCACAGCCCCAAAAACGATTCAACCTCTACCTAGCCATTGACTGACAATTATTATCATGACTTTGTTATCATGAGTGCAATAATTCTGGGAAATTTATGCCAATTTGTCCTGGCCCAGATGGCTCTTAATTGGTTGGCAAAAGCAGAGAGGGAGTCCTCTTTGAGGCGTGAGGAGGGATTGTTGCAGTGAATGGCTGGCGGTGTGATATAGGGCTGAAGTGGGGAGAGAGCAGCTTGCACAAAGGGAGCACCAGCCATGCTCACAGGGGGTGGGTCCCGAAGAAAGACTGCCCGAAAGGTCTAGATCTGCAGAGGAGAGGGGACCGCAAGTGTGTGGGAATGTATCCTCCCCACAGACTTCAGAGAGAAAGTGTGATTTGATAGACTTTGTATGAGTGTGAATTAGCTATAATGTCTATATACCCTGGTAAAAAAAAAAAAAAAAGCAAAAAAACTTATAGCGAAATCTATTTTATATACATTAAATTGACATTCAATTTATAATTAAACTTTATTTGGAGTATTTCTGTATTGCGCAATGCACATTTCTTAATATTATGCCTAAAATATTTTATTATCATTATTAATAAGGATTGTATGATCTCTGTATAATATCAGTCTTTAAAAGCAAGAAATTTAAAGAGTACCTATCGATCTATCTATCTATCTATCTATCTATCTATCTATCTATATATCTATCTATCTATCTATCTATCTATCTATCTATCTATCTATCTATCTATCTATCTATCTATCTATCTATCTATCTATCTATCTATCTATCTATCTATCTATCTATCTATCTATCTATCTATCTATCTATCTATCTATCTATCTATCTATCTATCTATCTATCTATCTATCTATCTATCTATCTATCTATCTATCTATCTATCTATCTATCTATCTATCTATCTATCTATCTATCTATCTATCTATCTATCTGACCGACCGACCGACCGACCGACCGACCGACCGACCGACCGACCGACCGACCGACCGACCGACCGACCTACCTACCTACTGTACCTACCCATCTATCTAGATACCTACCCGTCTATCCATCCATCCATCCATCCATTTAAATTTACTCATTACATGGTAACACACACTCACACACACGCACACACACATGCTCTTGTGGTCACCAATTATACTTACCTCGACCCTTACAATAATATAAACTGAGCCGTCTCTGACATGACACTTTTCATCTTGACTTATTGCTCATTTTAAATAAGAGACAAAAGACAAAGAAAGAAAAGAAAAAAGACAGTGGCCTTACATTGCCACAACACATAGAAGTCGATGTTTTTACAAGCACAAGGCAAAATTAACCCGTGTCAACTTGATAAGCCTGCGGAAACGTTGAGAGAGCCATCGAATCAGGACTTGTGCGATAGCAGATCCCATTATAAATGACACAGGCAGACCTGGGTGCAGTCAGAAGCCAGCAGCACGGGAGAACTTCTGGTGTGACTGGCTTCATTAGAGCCCTGTTTTCAGGTGAGGTGATGGCTCTTCACTTGTCCTGAGAGGGGTGAGAAGCGAAATCTCTTTCACTCCTGCCAGCACCTTGTCACTTTAATTTCTTTTCTGACGCTCGGCTTTGACACCTGGGAATGCTATGAGACAAGAGGAGTAGACCAGGATCATGGGAAGGTCCTATTTAAAGGCAGTGCTTGACACAGATGACATTTCCTCTTCTTTCGTCTCAGCTTTTTCATCCTTTCCTTATTAAGAAGAGAAATGTGTCACAGTTTAAGGCATGATTTTTCCAGATACTGCCCTACTGACAATAAAGCAATGAATTGTTTTTGGCTAGACTGAGGACAATCTTTCTTTTTTAACATATTTTTTTTTTTACCTTTTACCTTACCCTTGAGGTAAATCATGCCAAAAATTAAGCATCCCTTTAACTCTAACCCATGTTAATGTTGCCGATATTAGTGGGTCTGTTTATTTTCAGTTTAAATGAAAATGCTAAGAAAAAACACACTACACTGTGCACAAATACACTGGCAGCTGTGGTTGCTATAAAAATACAATAGAAATGTAAACATATTAACAACCTATAAGTTTTAAAATACATTTTAAATCAAAAGCCCTTCATTAGTAAGGCCATACTGCTTCTAAAATGTTTTGAACCTTTAACAATGACCGGCAAGTTGACATCCACCATATAAGATAATAATTGTCACATTATTTGGTATTTTGGTTCACGTTTTTGTTTTCATGTCTTTTATTTTGTAGTCATGGTTCCTTTGATTCCTAGATTACTCATGTGATTCCCTTATCCCATCATGTGATTCATTCATTCATTCTTCCCTAGTGTTGTCATGTTATTGGTTAGTCTTTATTGTTCACAGGTGTTTCTTGTTAATCTTTAGTCCTTGTGTTTAAACAGCCCTCATGTTTCCATTGTGTCTTTTTTATTTATGTAACCCGCTGTTGGTGAGTTCATGTTTTTGTTCAAGTTTAGTTCAAGTCAAGTCATGCTAAGCTGTTTATATTAATAAACTGCCCATGGGTTCTTCAAATTTGCCTTCAGTGGACATTTATTACAGTAACATTAATCAAAGTTCATCTTAAGCTAAAAACATTGTTACACACAGCACCAAAATAACAAAAACTAACAGGTTCAAACCATAGTGATTTTACAGTGTTTTACAAGAAGTGAACCATGACTTGACTAGAGAAACAGTCAATTCATCATTGATATCATCATTGACGTCAAAAAAATCGAATAAAAAGTGGAATTTCTATATCTTGAATTAAAAGCTCAGGCTCCAGAGCAACCACGCAGAACAAGTGAACTCGATAAAGTTGACAAGCCGTCAATGGCATGTTAATACAATATGCTCTCTCTTCCTCAAGGGGGTGCATCTTCACTATGCGGGTCAGTGACAGTATTGAAGAGGTTAAGGGTGGGCCATAAATTTATAGTGGATGCTATAGCATCATTGGAGCTGGAGCACTAATGGATGACCTTGTGGCTAGGCTTCTCCATACTCAAGGAGATCAGATCTCACTAGCTTCCATCCAGCAGGATGACCTCCTTCCCTCACCGGTCCCGGCCTCAACCTTTAACTTGCTGATCTTTGACCAACTTATTAAGCAGACACCTGCTTTCCGGTGTGGCTGTAAAGGGAGGAGAATGTCTTTAATTTGATGTAAATGTTTGGTGTGACAGTATCCTTCCGACTAGAGGGATTCCATCTGTGCAACAGTATAGATTATTTACTGTCTTTACAGCAGAGAGCTGCTCTTCTCTCCTCATATGCCCTGAAGTCTGTGAACTCTGATCTGAGGGCCTAGTACTGCTTTGACAACAGTAGTGCTCAGGGAGGTCAAAACATAACGTGGAAGTAAAAATATGCTGTTGATTAGCTTTACTTTGGGCTTCCCTATGTCACTCTAAAATGTATTTAGCAGATTACTGTTTACTTAATTAAAATTGGCAAATGGATCACAATTCTTAGTGGCATTCTGTGCAGTCCACTTACAGTTTTGAAATAAAAGGCTACTTTAGATCAGGGAACACTATTGGTTATTAGCATGCATATTGCTAGCATATTGGCTGATTATTGGTACTTATAAATCACATATCAATGCCTTATTCTGCATGACCATATTTGACATCCTTTAACTCTAGCCCATATCTAAACTTAAACTTAAAAAATAGGAGTTTATGGAGAAAAAAATATTGAATGTGTTCCCTAATCTAAAGAGTTACCAATTAAACTTTATTTATTCAATTTATGTTGGGACTAAATAAATGGTGTCCAATGAGGAGAGAATTTCTGCTATTCTGGGTTTCCAGCATGCATTAACTTGAGACTATAGGGAGCCAAAATGTTAAAATTAAGTGTTGTGTTGCAAGATAAAAAACAGGAAGATATGTTGGAGTTTAATGTTTTGTTTTGGGGCTTACTATTGTGCAGCGTGGAGCTTGTGATTAGGATGTGGACGGGTCAACAACTTACTGTACACTCAAATTGAATTGAATTGCATTGAATTAAATTACTTTAACTAAATTACTAACTGGGTCGAGGATATGGATAATAGATGCAGTAATAGTGTTATTGTATGCATTTTAAGCTCGTTCTCATCCCAAGGCGTCATCTAACTGACGCTTTTGACCATGCGTCAACATCCGACGCACATGGCACCCTTTAGGGCCGTTACATAGTCAACGCATCGGTACGCATACGCGTCCGCATGGCTATGCATCGCTACGCTTTGGCCGCCATTATGCGTCGATGCGTAGCCAAATGTGTCGTCCTAGTTTTTGATGCGCGACGCACTGATGCACGCAATACTATGCGTTATCGGTGGGGGCGACATTGCAAGAATTGTACATTAATTCAAATATATCATGTTAACAGAAGAAGAAGGTTTGAATACAATGGCGTGCGAGGAGGAATAATTATACGAGCTTATACCAGCATTTAATATCATCCGCATTTATACGACAGTTCACCACAATTAGTACACTCAAATAAAATTGCGTTGGAAAATGCCTGAGAGAGGTTGCAATCGCGATGGGAAAGACAGAATCAGGTGAAAACGGACTGGAAAAGTGCCCGTGACAAATTTACCAGCCTGGTTATATGAATTAATGATTTATGGATATGAATTAATGAATTAAAATTCCAAATTAGTTAAAATGTGTAATGGTTTTTACATAATTTAAAAAATACCAAATAATAAAAAATGTGTAATGGTTTTCACATAATACCAAATAAGTTAAAATGTGTAAAGTGTTAAATAATAATAAAAAACTCATGCTTCAAATCGAACTTTTATCAATTTATTTGTCAGTGCTACCCAATCGTAGCACACTGTATTGGTGGGGAAACACGCCAGCATCTGATAAAAAGTAATCAGCCAGCTGCTCCCTTACAAGTGCCGCTCTCCGGGAGGGTCTGCTGCTGCCGACCGAAAACCGTGGTCCGCCCAACAACGTGCTGCCTCCACTCCACTCTCTAGGCTGGACCTCTCCGGTGTCAGGCGTCGCATCCACAAAGGTGGCGGGCATGTATCTGGCACGTTCAGTGGATGCCAGAAAGTTGTGGAGAGCCACGCACGCCTTCACGAGCTTCACCGCTTTTTCAGGTTTGGTTTGCAGTGAAAAATCTACTACCCCCTGTTGCGTGACCGGTGTATTGCATTTTACGCATCGCCCGTGACGCTTGCGTCTGCTTTAACACTATGAAAGGAAGCGCGTCGCTCGCGTCACTCGCGTTGCTTTCTCGCGTAGCTCGCGTTGACTATGTAACGGCCCTTAGCGTCAATATGAGACGCGCCTCCTAGTGGTCTAACCCTACCCCAGACCTAAACCTACGCGCGTCATCTAGCTGACGCTAAAGGTTGCCATGTGCGTCGGATTTAGACGCATGGTGAAAAGCGCCAGTTTGATGATGACCTAGGATGAGTGTCATCTAACCTACCCTATCTCACGACCAATTCATACGAATTCGTACGAGTGATTGAAAAGTGGCTAATTCGTACGACCTCACTCGTACGAATTCATACGATTTGTCTAAACCCACGTGATGGTTAGGTTTAGGGGCGGGGTCAGGGGTAGGTCATTCATACGAATTCATACGAATTGCCCAATTCGTTAAATATGTGCGATTTAGCAAAATCGTACTAATTTGTACGAGTAAGTTCATATGAATTGTTACGAATTAGACACCTCGTAACATTCGTACGAATTCCTGTGAGATCGGGTTGATCTAACTGACGCTAAAGGCTGCCATTTAGACGCATGGTCAAAAGTGTCAGTTATATGACGCCCTAGGATGAGAATGCGTTGGCATTTTGTATAATCGTTGATGTTTAAGTGTGTATCTTGGTATTTAAAGGAGTTATTTTGTATCTAAAATAAATTTAGAAAAAAATATTAATAAGTTGAGGGCTGGTTAGTGCAATTTAATGTTGGATCTTTAAAAAAGCAGTTACTGTTTATGTCAATCAGTCATGACAATTTCTTCCTACAGAATGTTGAAAGAAGTAAGAGTGGGCTTTTGTTAGTTAAAGAATCACTGATTTTTAACCATCTTTGAATCGTTAAAGTCTGTGTCGTGTATGTAAATGAACAATGTGTGTTCTTTCTCTCCGTTACCATCACCCAGATCCTTTTTAGTTGTCAGCAAACGTCTGCCAGATGATGCAAAATATATTTGATTGCTTCAGGGCTTTTGATAAAACACAAACAAATTTTAATTCTCGCCCATGGGCAGTTGGATCAACAGAGGGGTGGCACCAAAATGGAAAGTGAGGTATGGGTTTTGAAGTTTTTGGCAAAAGGGAACGTCATTGCTACATGACTATAGAAAAGAGAAAAGGAGCTATGACTTTAGAAATGCTTGCCTTTCTACTGCATAGACAGCCAATTTTGTTAAAAGTGAGCAGTGAATTATGTATTTTAATAGTTTATATATATATAAATCTATAAATAATACAATATATTTCTAACATGTAAAATCATTGTCCACAATTTTATCATTTATCGTTTTTTTTTGTGTGTGTAGGACATGAGCCACCAACGTCTACAGACTACATCCATTACACACACACACACACACACACACACACAAACGTAGTCAAACACCTTTACTGTGACATTCTATTTGCTTGGACAGCTCTACGGTCTCGGGGACAGGTAGTTATACGAGATAAACTGTGTCCTCTTGGCTATGGACTCCAAGGGCATTACTTCCTGCCCTATCTAATGTGTAGTGAAAAGTAAATGCGATGGCAGGAGAGGACGCCCAGGTGTGTGTCTGCAGGGCAAAGATCCACTCTGTATTAAAGCAGCTCCTAGTGGCTTCTGACTTCAGTGCGTAAAACAATTCAGACTGGATATAGTGGCATTTGTTGGTGCAATTTGTCACTTTTGTGCCCAGGGAGTTAATATTAGAGGACATGTTGTGTCCATGTACAGTATAAATAAGCTGTTGTGACCTCTCTCTGTACATTTGGATTAAAATATCACAGAATCTTAGTGAAGGATGTACCGAAAGCAATAAAACACGGCGGACGTTCTAAAGTCGTAGTGTCATTATCGCATTTCACAGCCTATGTGTTGATGATTGTGGAGTGCATTAGGAATCTGCATCCCTCATTTACAGTTTACCCTTAAGACCTCATCCGGTTATAAAAGTCAGGCTGTTTGCAATTGTTAGTGACATGTCGATGGCACGGAGGGAAGTTATGATAATTGGTGCTATTATACATCCAGTTGAGGATGTAGTCCTCTGTCAAGGACACAAAGCTAGCAGCACCTAAAGACCCCAAAGACCTCTCGGTATCCCAGGGACCGGCCTGTGTCAAACTTCAGGCGAACAAAGAAAACCCAGCCCAGCCATTAAGGTATGGCTTGGGAATGACACTGACCTAGGTCTGCCATCCTGTATTGTCCCGCCATCTGCACCGACGTGAACTTTGCCTTTAAATCCTGCCTTCTCAATTAACATGTCCAGCTGGGTGGAGAATTCCGCCAGCTCCCTAATATCATTACTATGGCGGCAGAGTGGGATATTAATATTAAAAAAGTGCCCAGAGCTCTTTCTTGGGCTCCGGGAAGGCCTCTGCTTCTCACGGCGTAATGAGGTGCACATACACAGCGGTGTAATTCTAGACGCCATGCTCTTATTAGGTTCTGTTCAATGGGAGAGGGAGGGGAGAGAGAGCGAGCTAGAAAGAGAGACAGGCAGAGAGGGAGATGTCTCAGACTGTCTTTGTTTGTTATACTCTCACAGATTCTTCTTTGTGCTCCACGGAGACAAAGAGCCATCTCTAGCCTCTCGCACCTTGATCATGGACAAGTGGCTTCCCTCGTGCCTCTATCTCGCACTCTGCCGCCAATGTCACAAACGCTGCCGTTTCCGGCAAGCAAAGTGCGTATCAAAGAAAAACGGCTATCTTTCAAAGCCAGCCTGGTGAGGTCTCTTTTTGATACCGTCCGATTCCATAAGAAGGCCGCTCTGATGCCCGTTTGGTGCAAGTGTACATCTTTAGGTGGGGAAAAAAGGACTGCTTCTTAAAACCAATGAAGTCTTTGAATGTAGTACACCGCAGCTTGGGACAGTTAATCTCCCCCCACGGTTCTGCAGACGGTCGTGGATTTAGGGAGTTGGCATCCTTGCTGACCGGTGCTGTTCGATTAGATAACAGGACCTACTTCTGACGGCATCAATGGTCCACCATGCTGAAATGAAATGGTTCACCCAGCGGTCGCCGTCCAGTCAGCCTATAGCATGATGGGGGAACCGCTTGCCCGTCTGACACACTGCGCTGCCAAGCTGGCGTGGCTCTGCCGAATCCATGCAAAGGCAGCAGCTTGCACCAGATGCTGGGAATTAGCCGGTCCCTGTGACAATCAGAGCTTGTGAGCACCTCTCTCTTCTTGGGACAGATTGTGCGGTGTTGCTGGGGAAGCCAGTATGCTTTATTCAGACCATCTTCGGCATTCTTTCTTCCTATCTTTCTCTGCTTCACGTTTGAAACTGTGGCTCTGTCGGAGCTGTTATTATCGATAATGCTGAGTGGCCCAAAGGACGCCGCCTGGCTTGCTCATTATACTCGGTTAACATGTTGACCAGATCAAGACCCCCTCTGTGCCCTTTTGTTGCCAGAAGAAGTCCATTCACTACTGGAAGACAATGAAGAATATTGACACTGACTTGAATCCATCGAAAGGCATTATTGGATAGAGAGGTGAATCATCTTGATGAGTTTAGCGAAACCGATCAAATTACTGTAGTATCAGGCGCTGATGATTTTGTAGAACAGGCTGTGTGAATTCAGAAAGTATGTGAACCATGCTTCTACGCTTGAAACAAAGTTGCTCTGGCCACAACAGTCGAGCCATGCAGCTGTGCAAACAATAGGACAAAATGTAAGAAAGTTTGATTTGTTTGTCTAATCGCCAGGAGCTAAAGTCAATCTTCCCTTCCTTTAGATATAGACATTTCCCCTTCTTTTTTCCTCCTTTATGTTCATATTCTAGGTTTAATCATTTTTGTTGTTTGTTGATTTTCCAAGACTCTTCACCCTAGCTCACAAATGCATGAAGGTTTTCAAAATAAGCAGTTTGTTAATCTTAAAGGAGTAGTTCCATTTTTTTTAAAAAAAACTTTTGCTGATTATTTACTCAGCCCCATGTCTTTCAAGATGTCCATGTTTTTCTTTCTTCAGTCGAAAAGAAATTAAGGTTTTTGATGAAAACATTACAGGATTTTTCTCCATATAATGCACTTCAATTGACCCCAACCGTTTCAAGGTCCAAATGAGAGTTTCATTGCAGCGTCAAAGGGCTTTAAAAGACACCAGACGATGAATAAGGGTCTTATCTAGCGAACCGATCGGTCATTTCAAGAATGAATAAAAGTTTAGGTTTTATAAGCTCAAATGCTCGCCTTGCTATATTCTGTGATGCGCGTTCGTAACTCTCCTGTTCGAACTCGTTCGTCAAAATGAACAAATCTTTTTGAGTCATTTGGTTCAATCAACGAACGAAGTGAACGAAATGACTCGAAAAAAGATTCACTTCCGACCCCTTTCTATTTAAATACATTTTACTACTAAAGTGATATGACCGCATAATGCCCAAAACCAACATTATGCCACAAATCATGTTGATTAAACTGAACTGAACTGAACCAAGAGAATCCATTTAAATTGTGTTTATTGTTGTCTTACAAATGAATAGATGAAAATGTATTAAAGACTATTTCCAGAGAGCCAAATTCAAAGCGGGTTTGTCTTTTTGGTCCTTTGTGTACAAAATCTTTGCACTGTGTATAGATTTAAGCATGTGCTGTTTTTGTGTCATAGTGGAACTCACATTTGGGGTCCTCATGGGGGAAATAATGTACAACAATGATATCTTTGATCATTGTAAGAAGTCCGGCAGCCCAGGAGCTGTGTTGAGTGTGGTTATCATCAGCCCATTTTCTATCCCCCGTTCTCCACAAACACATACACACACACACACACAAACAGCAAGCACAAATCATTCCCGGCCTGCTCCATCCCATGCGCCAGTGCGGGGCTTCAAAAGCAATTTCAGCTGAAAAATAAGGTGCTTTTCTTCAATTTTCGAGCCATTTGTGCAAGGGTTAGTCTTGTTTACCTAGCCAGTACACTGGTATTTACATACCTCTTTAAAGGGAAAGGAAAAGATGGCCAGTATGATTTATGGACTGCAGCAGAAGCACAATTTTCCATGTTGTGCACCTAATCTAAGAGGCCAGAGAGAAAGGTCGCATCGGCCATACAAATACCAAGGACCCTCTATGGAGAGGGGGAGAGCATATTCAATCCCTCTGAAAAAAAATTCTGTGGACCTTTTAAGGTGTAGGATTATAGAATGCATAAAGCATCGGAGTTTCATATACGGCTTTGAGGTAGATGTGCGACGGAGGAGCCGTGTCGCCATTGGTAAAGATTATTATTATAAGAAGTACACGTGTTCTTGATATATATGAAAGCTAATCTTGTTTGAGTAGCCTGTTATTATATTATTATTCTTTTTTTTATGTCCATTCTGGTATTGTTAAAGTATATACAAAGGATGCAGTTCTCAATATTCCATATAAAAATAACCAAAATATAAGATGATAAAGGTCCACTGTAAAGATTTGTTATCACAACATTTTTTCTTTTGTCAAATCAACTTAAATAATTTATTTAGTTGAGATAACTTATTATTTTGAGTTTCTGATGATAAAAACAATTTGCATTGTATTAACTCACTTTTTCCAGTTCAATCAACTTAACATTTTAAGGCAACCAGATTACTTACTTTTTTCAAGTTAAACCAACAATATTTTGCAGTGTCCGTGCATAACCATTTCATTATGACTTGACATATGCAGATTATAATGCAAAAGAAAAGATTACAGCAGGTTGGCCTTACCAAATGTGTTAATTTCATAATTTACTCGGCTTCATGTTGCTTCCAAACCTGACTTTCTTTGTTCAGTGGAACACAAAAGAAAATGTTTTTTTAAAAAACTGCTTTTATCCACACAATGAAACTCAATGGTGTCCAAAAACGACATCGTCTGTGTTCTGGTTTGGGAATGACATGAGGGTGACAGAATTTTAATTACTGGGTGAACTTTCCCTTTAAAGTGAGAAAGAAAGATGGGAAAGACAATGAAAAAGAGAGCGATGCCCTGTGTCAAGTTCTGATGCTCCATAGTTCTAACCTTTACCCCGTCCCTTCCCTTGGAGGCTACATGCTACCATGGGATTGAAATAGAGAACGAAAGTACATTTAAAAGTACTTAGTGAACATGATACCGCTTTAGGCCTTTCTGTGTATTTATTCATTTCCCATGCAAGCACGCTGTGTGTGAAAGAAAGCTATCTTTCTTTAGCAATGCTTTGGCTTGAATTTGATCTGCTTGGCAGGGGTTGGGGGCAGAGGTTTGTGGGGGGAATGACCTGTACTCAGTCTTTTATGATTTATCAAAATACCAGTCACAAAATGGATGGCATCCCGCCCGAGGCAGTGGTTTCTGAACATGCACAGTTAACAATCAATGGCCGGTCTCTCTAATTTAATATCCATTACAGGCTGACATTCCTTGTGTTGCTCATTAATATTTACTCTGTGGTATTACCATGTGGCATGGACTTAGGTTTCTGTTCCTGGGGAAAAAAAGGGGGGGGGGATGAAACTCATGAAAAGGTCAGAGGAATCACAGAACTGCTGCAACACTCGACAAAATAATAAAGGGCATCACAATCAAGCTATCGTATCGGGACAAGCCACCGGTGGCAAAATGACAGCAATCTCACTTGCATTGAAAAGCCCGGAATAATGTATGCATTATTTCTCATGAAAAGTATTGTTGTTGCTGTAGGCTGTAGGTACTCTATGACATTTTAATGGCTTGATAAAAAACGGTGACAATGAGGATAATTGGAAAAGATTAGCATCTTGACAATTATGATTTAAATGGCTTTGGTTTGGGTAGACACATCGCTAGTGGGAAACACAATCACATTTCTTTCATACTATGTTTTTGCACAGTATCAAAATGCAATATTCACAATATTAATCTGCGCGTTTTTTCTTCCCTTTCAGCACAACTGTACAATATATAACCACTCATTAGCCCCTGTGTCCGCCCTGTACCGACCCACTGATCTCTCTTCGTGTTGAGGAGGATCAAGTTCAGTCCTAATGACGACCCAGAGCTGACCTCGCCAGAGAAAACAAATGGAACCTCAAGGTGATGTTTCAATCCAGCTAACCACTTGGGTGTCCCAGGGAGGCATGAACAGATGTAGCTCTAAGGATGGGAAAGGGGTGAGGTGCAGGTCAAGGTTGCCATACGCCAAGGTTAGGGTCAGATAAGCACGGCTGGCTTGGGGTCTTCACATGCCCAAAGGCCAAAAAGGGGAGGGAGATATTGCAGGAACTGTGGATCAAGTGTTGGTCCTCGGAGACTGGGTGGGGGCATTTGCTGTCATCTGTGAAGCTTCAGAGTAGCAATTCTCAGGGTCAGGGTTTAAAGACACAGGATGCTAATTTGAAGATGCGTAGCTAGCTGTTGTTTTCAAATGATAACTTGTGCACTGATTCATTTGGCTCTGTTTCAAAAGACAATTGCATCCAATGTTTTGATTATAACGCTACCTTGTATTTGACTTTGCATGCTCATTAAGATTTTAAGATTAAGATTAAGAGGTGCATTAGTTAATACATCACTATGTTTTATGATATAAGAAAAGTCAAAACGTACCTGCAAACAGTTGTTATGGCACTTTAACTGACGGAAATCTAAGTCTTGACTGAAGAAAAACATGGATGTGATGGTGCAATTAAAAGATACACGTATGTATCTTTAGACGGTAAAACATCAGTTGGAGATGTCGGTCCCAGGGTGTTTCTACGGAATATATTAACTCCATGCATTCTTATTTTGACTTAATTAATAAGATGGCTTAAGTGATTTATTTGATTTTCCATGCCTGGATGTTGCAGTAATAATGTACCGGGAAAGTGTGAAGAATTCAGCCCTGGAATAAAACCGCAATTAATGTCATCCTCGGTAAGAGGAAGACTAATAAGGAGCCTCTCATTCCGCAACAGGTCCAATCAAATGTAAATGTATTCTGTCAGGTTGTGTCTCCATTAATTAGAATGAGCTAGTTGTTTGTTAAACTCCTTTAGCACCACTGGCTGTCACTTCTTAGGTAATTTACTCCTTATTTCGGCACAGTGGTGCCCATTTTGTAACATTTTAGCCTGTTAATAACAAACCTAGGTGAAAGCACCTCTGTAATAGAGATAAAATGGTATAATAAACACATGTTAGCATGGCTACGGTGCACATTTCTGAGGTGTGCCTCCTCTGCAGTTGACAATGTGAAAGAGATTCATTGCACTCTTCGTTAAATTGAACGAAGCCGCCATGTAATTTTTTTCTCCTATGGTTTACTTACAGTATAATGAGCAAAAACTTTAGCTTAATCTTGAGTCATGCTACACAATTATGCTTTAAGATAAATTCAAGAAATGATTGTAGTTTCAGCAGGAAACTGCAGATTCCTTGTTGGTCTGTAACACTAACATAAACATAGCAAAAATACTAAATATTTAATGGAGATGGAGATACTGGAAACTCATTGAATTTCTCTCACATTAACATGATATGCAACGGAAAACCAGAACTAGAATAGACAGGCTGCTGGATGTTATCTACAGTATAGACCCATCTGAAAACTGCGGTGCATACTTCTTGACTTGTCACTCTAGATGTGATTGCAAAGTATTATTCTTTTGTCTATATAAGATTTCTGTTGAACATTGATGGGTTTATAACTGTGACCTTAACAGTAACGGATCATATCTTACAAAATCACAACAGGGAGTTCTATAATTGTCAGTCAGTGATTTCTTGTGTTTAAACAGTTTCTGATACCTTCTTTTACATAAATCATTTAGAAATCATATCCCCTGGCATACCCCCATACCTCCACAGACAAGACTTGAATTTGTTTTGGGCTCTTTTAACTGAAAGCAACTTGTTTTGTCTCAAGATGCACACCAGTAATGTTTAAAGAAAGGTTAAAAAATTTACTTAAATGACACAATTTAAATAAGGCTTAATCTTAGTCTAAGCCCTGTCTATGAAACCAGGCCTTAACATTAATATTTTTTTTTTATTTATACACTGTAAGAAACATGATATACTGTATGATAAATAAGTTATGTTTTTGCATTGTTTTAACTCATCAGAATACGTTAAGCCATTTTCAACTATTTTATAAGTAGATTCAACTCATTTAAAAAAAAAAATCAGTTTATTGCAATTTAAGTGGAAATGACTTAAACATCCAAATTGTACTTAAAGGAGTAGTTCACTTTAAAAAAAAAAAACACTTTTACTGATAATTTAGTCAGCCCTATGTCATCCAAGATGTCTTTCTTTCTTCAGTCGAAAAGAAATGAAGGTTTTTGATGAAAACATTCCAGGATTTTTCTCCATATAATGGACTTCAGTGGGAACCAAACGGTTCAACGTCCAAAAGACAGTTTCAGTGCAAACTGTTCAAAGGGCTTTAAACGATTCCAGGCGATGAATAAGGGTCTTATCAAGTGAAACGATCGCTCATTTAATAAATATACAAAGTTTAAGTTTTATTACCACAAATGCTCGCCTTGCTCTGTTCTGTGAACTCGTTCATCAAAATGAACCAATCTTTTTCTGTTTGCAGTTTGCACTGAAACTGTCTTCTGGACCTTGAACCGTTTGGTTACCAGTAAAGTGCATTATATGGAGAAAATCCTGGAAAGTTTTCATCAAAAATCTTCATTTCTTTTCGACTGAAGAAAGAATGACATTGACATCTTGGATGACAAGGGGGTGAGTAAATTATCAGCAAAAGTTTTTTTTTTTTTTAACGTGAACTAGTCCTTTAAGGTAGCAAATATGTGTTATTGATATTATTTATAAGAACATAAGTCAGATACAAGGTATTGTAAGCTGTAATACTTTAGCAAAAATAACATCTTAGTGCAACTAAACATTCAGTGGTTACACTTTGCCACTTTGGTGGAGATCGGCTGTAGTTTAGAGGAAGACTCATTTAAGAGAAAGACCGACCACTGTGTTTGGGTTCACTAATCATGTGATTAAAAACTTGTGAGGCAATAACAACTAGGGTTTAAATAAAAGAGAAAAAAATAGAGCACGGTATCATTAGCACCAGCAATAAAGAAAGGCCGACACAAACCTGGAGCGAGAAAGAGAGCGAGAGAGAGAACGTGCTCTTTCAAAGGTCAGTCCTTCTTTGTAGTCAATAATTGACATTTAAACGTGCGTTTCAGACGTCACTGATAATGTTAGGCGAGATAATGGGGGAGAGCTGCTTACACTGCCACGTAATTATGAGCAAAATGAGATGCAAAAATGCAAATGGCTTTGAGCCCACTCCAGCCCTCCTTTTGTCCGGCACGATGACGGTTGTGCTGGATGATAGATACCACGCCGGCGGTGGCAGACTGCACCGTGACATGTGGGAGTGGAAGCAAGCAGGGAACAGAATTAGGGCAACATCACCACACTCCTCCTTAAAAAAAAAAAAAAAAAAAAAAAGCATGCTCGCACATGCACAAACACACACAAACACGACGAATTCACCAACGCCACGGCGAATGTCTGTGTGAACGCTCACCAGCACGCCACTTTACAGATGACTAATTGTTACAGGCTGAAAAGCCTTGGAGTCAATTTATGATTTGTGAAAACGCCAAACTGTGAGAGTGTGGAAAGCTGTGGGGAGTCAAAATCAGCGATATCCTTCTCATCTTGATTATGCATACAGCTACTGTAAACAGACTATATGGTGACCTCATGTGCAACCAACACATAAGCAGAACGCAGAATTATGCAGAGGGAAGAAGTTCCTCCCGTGACATCAGGTCACCGGCGGGGTCAGACAGTGGGATATGGGCGGCTGTGTGCTAAGCACAGTGCAGTGGTCAGATGCCCTGGTCACGCTAATTGGCGTATGAGGCAGACCTGCACGGGACGGGGGCCAGAAAAACACAAAGCGCAGGGAATACAAATAGTGTTTGGAGAAAACTTTTCGAGTTGGGGAAAGAATCCCTGACGTCTGCATTCAGTTTTCAAGGCTTTTGAGCAGGATAATGGCAACATTTTAAGCGATTATGCAAAGTAATATTATGACACGAGGTTTTGCTCGAAAGCACGGGGCGCGTAAATATTTATGGCTTGACCAAGTTTTTAATCAAGCTGCGTGGTGTTAAACACCTGAAAAATACAATGAAATAACATAATTTTCCCGCATCACTGCAGGTTGTTTAGGCGGCCAGTGTCCTCAGACACAATAAAAATGGTAATGAGCTTCCTTTCTCCAGATGAGGCGTGTAAACCCGCCGCCTCCCGGCATATGTTTTGATAACATAAATCACCTTAGATCAAGTATGCCCTAAAACATATTGCCTTGACCCCCTACCCGGCCCGCCAGACCTCTCCCACCCTTCCATTTTGGGTAGGTAACGGAGTGGCACAGACTGGCTGTAAGCAGTCATGCTGTTTGTTAGCGGCAATTAATTTCTCTGCTGCTTTTGCTCTATTCAGCTAGAAGCTTTTGTGCTTTAAATCCTGCGCCTCTAAGCCTCCCCTCTTGTTAAAAGGGGGGGGGGGGGGGGAAGTGAGTGAGAGATGAGAGAAAGTGAGGTGGGGGACAGAGAGAGAGGAGGAGTGTGAAGCAGGTAGTGAAAGAAAAGGCACACAGTAAGCTAAGGATGACAGATTATCTTGGTCCAGTTAAGCATGTAATTGCTTAAATTAGTTAAAATCCTTTCAAATATCTTCTTTGCACCTCATCTCACTACTTCTTAGACTCAAATATTTGACAATGGAAGAAGATCAACTGAAATACGAATCTCCATTAATTGCCAACCAACCACCAAGACAGACATTCCTCTTCCAGAAGGCCATTTTCAGAGGATTTGTGAAGTGTTTGACACCCGTTTTTTTTTCCCCTCTTTCTCTGCCATAATGGACTGAACTGTGTCTATGGCTAAGCATATCCATTAACTCGGTTCTTTTGTGTATAATATGCACTAAACCGTCGTGCTACCTTCAACTTTTAACTTAAAGTTTCCAATGTTTATTTTCTCAACAGAACAACACCCGTCTGTAATCTCCCATGACTCCGCCATGATCAGGGCCGACGTGCATCGACTCTGACGAGAGCGGCGTGCGGGAAACAGATTGGACGGAAGTGATCGGAGATGTTTGTGATGGAGTAACAGAATGGATGTGCCTTAATTCCTGAGACTGGGAGATTGTGATGGAGAGTGACAGACACAGCAGTCCGCACAAGGATCTGGAGATTGTGTGCACAGCTTCTGCCAAGCCTTTACACATAGCCACTGTTGCTCTAGGTCCGTGTGGATGGATGCCCACCCCGTGGAGGAGGGGCTTCCTCGTGCCAGTTTAACTGGGAGCTGTTAGGTAAAAGAGAGCAATTGACTTTCACCGTAACACTTTACAATAAGGCTCATTAGTTAACTACTTGAGGTAACATGACAGTTTTACAGTTTTTATTAATCTTAGTTCATACACTTTAAAAAATGCTGGGTTGTTTCAACCCAAATTTGGGTCAAATGTGGACAAACCCAAATGTTGGGTTAAAAATGCAATTTAAAAAAATACGGTTGAAAGTGAAAGTTGAAGTTGGGTTCAAATTTGAAATTACATTTTTCAACTCAACATTTGGGTTTGTCCATATTTGACCCAAATTTGTGTGTGATAATTAGATACATGACATTGTAGAAGTTGACATTACATTAAGGTTCATTAGTTAACATTACATTCTAAAAAATGGTGGGTTGTTTCAACCCAAATTTGGGTCAAATATGGACAAACCCAAATGTTGGGTTAAAAATGTATTTTTAAAATTTTAACCTAACTTCAACTTTCAACTGTCTCAAATTTAATTACATTTTTAATCCAACATTTTTGTCCATATTCGACCCAAACAACCCAGCATTTTTAGAGTGTAGTTACTGTATTAACTAACAATGAGCAATACATTTGTTCGTTTATTTTTTATAAATGTTAGTAAATAAAAATAAAGCTGTTCATTGTTTGTATATGTTAATTCACAGTACTAATGTTAACAAATGCAATCTTTGATTTTAATAATGTATTAGTAAATGTTGAAATGAAAACACTTTAAACAATGCTGGGTTGTTTCAACCCAAATTTGGGTAAAATATGGAAAACCCAAATGTTGGGTTAAAAATGCCATTTCAACTTTCACTTTCAACTGTATTTTTTTTTTAAATTGCATTTTAACCCAACATTTGGGTTTGTCCATATTTGACCAAATTTGGGTTGAAACAACCCAGCATTTTTAGAGTGCATGGTTTAGGTTTTTACTTTTACCTTATTTACTTTCATCAAATTAAATATATACGTAAGTAAAAAAAAAACTAAAAATCTAAAACCACTGTTTCAGGTAATGGTCAGCAGATGCAACGGCTGTCCAGCGATTGAGATTACCTGACAACGGTGATGAAAACGAACACACTTGACTGCGAATAAAAAGGTAACAGTGATGAATGTCATGAGGTGGGAGGGGGAAGGTTTCGAGTTTCGCCAGGTGTATTTGGGCCTTGCCAAATGCCACCTTCGGAGCAGAGAGAGTGAGCTGTTTTGCCGCCCGCCCAATGAATGCTAATGAGAGCATGTGTGTGTGTGTGTCTAAATGTTATTCACACCGGATCAAACTAAGCCTACAAAGAGGTGCAAAAGCGAGGCTGGCAGACTACCAAACCAAAACACCCTGGAAGCACGTCAATACATTACATTTACTTAACACATGTAGCAGTGGAAAGTGTGTCAGCCACAATAACCATCAGCGCATAATGGCTTTTTTTTTTAGTTTTATGTTCAATTGCATCATAAACTGCAAAGCTAGCAGTGGCTGCTCTTTTTCACATGATTGGAATTATTGAAACATGCCAAGGTTTACACGGTACACCAAACGCGGCACATTGTGTTTTATTTTTTATTTTAGTATTGGCTGAAAGTTGGTCTTTAAAAAAAAAAGCGGTCCTTTTGTTCCCGTAAAGTTAAGCGAACTGAAAGATCCCAAATTTTGCTGTCACCTTCTCGCACACCTCCTAAATTGATATAATTTGCTTTTGAAGAAGTGGGTGGAATGAAGAGTATGTGTGGTTTGCCTGAAGTTTTCCTACAGATTTTTTTTTAAATTCATTTATTTAATTCGTTCTTCAGCAAATGAAGGCCGGTGCTGTTTGTAAGAATTTCTCATAACTTTTTTTTTTTTTTTTTTTTTTAAAGGTGGTCATGTGTCTTGTCCTATCCATTGTTTTCAATGTCATTCAATGCAGAATTGCTATGCACAGGATCTGGATGAGAGAAATGTATTCTGAATAGGAGTCATCTGATTGGCTGACAGTTGACAACCTGACAAGGTCATTGGATGTACAAGCTCTCATTAAAAAAAAAAAAAATAGTCATTTTAGCAGGGCTGGGGTTAGTTGGGTCTATCAGGACTGTCAATCAATTAATGACAATTATTGAGCAAGGACACCCAGGGGAGGTGAGAGGGAGAATGAGAATGATAGTGGCAGGAAAGAACAGAGAGCAGGATAAATTAAGGAGATTGGAAAATAATGACGGAAACCCCAAGGATGATCAGGCCACACATGTAGATATTATTCATTAGAGTTTCAATTTTAGTTTTGTGAACCGATTTACACCATTTGATTGATTTTGTATCATTTCTATTGTCTGATGTTACAGTACAATCCTGTGAAACACTTAAATCAAAGAGTGATTAATTTGCGTCAGAATCATATCAAATATACTGTATTAGTAACTACAGCGATGCCAGTGTTTCTTTTGAACTAGCACTGATAGTAGGTTAAGTGATTTAAACAGAGGGCTCACATATTTCAGTATGAAAGGAATACCTTTTGATTAATGAGAGGGCCTGCACGGAAACCTGGTTAACCCGTTTTAATGAATAAAATAAGAATACGAATACTTACGAGACTGTTTGTGCAAGAGAGATATAGTGAGAAGAGTGGAGGCCATGGAAGAAAAAAATATCACACAGAGCAGAACACACTTTCTCAAATTGAAGCTATTGAGAGAGTAAGAAAGACACAGAGCGAGGGAGAGAAAGCTTTTTGAAATTCTCCAGCTGGCAGGCTTTAATTTTCCACCATTCTAATTAAAATGCAAATTAAATTTATAATTAGCAACCACAGTATCCGAGAAACCACCTTGTGTGCAGCCCAAACATATGGGCCAGCCAGCGGTGGGTAGAGCTGGGTGTCTGTGGCACCGGGGGTGGGGGAGTGGAGGGATAGAGGGGCATCCACACCCTCTCAGCGGGTCTGGAAAATCGAGGTGGGCAGCTTAGATGGCGAGCTCAGGCTAGCCGCTGCTATGTTTTCCTGGGTTCCCCAGCTGGAGGACGTCCAGGCCCCTCGAGGCACACGCAGAGCGGTGAAGGCGAAGACCACGTTCCACACTACTGTCACTGTCTATGTCACAGTTCAGCGCCTGGGTCATCAGGGGCCCGTAGAGGTGTAAGCACTGTTGTGTCCTCTCAATCGAAAGGTCCCCGAACAAAATTAACCTCTGTGACACCCAGATAATTAATTTTCACTCACGGAGAACAACAGCAAATATCTGGAATTGCACATTCTTCTGGAATCATTTGGGAAAGGAGAATGACTTGGGCCTCAAAGTATTTGGGCATTTAAGCCTAAATTAAATCAAAAACACGCATAATAATAATAATACTTGGAAAAATTGCTTGCAAAAGTGAAGGTTCTTTGGAGATTCTTCCTGGTTTGATATTTTGGGATGCAACGACATTTAGACCGTTTGAAGAATGACTGTTCAATGTCAGTAAGAAGTCTCCTATGCTCACAAATTGCAGTAATATTGTGAAATGTTTACATTTAGTATAGATTAAAATACATTATAATATAAAGTGTTCCTTTGAGGCAAAGCAAATTTGCAGCGTCATTACTCCAGTCTTCAGCATCACATGATCCTTCAGAAATCATTCTAATATGCTGATTTGGTGCTTAAGAAACATTTCTTATTTGTAATTAATATGGTCGTTGTGGTTAATATTTTTGTGGAACCCATAATACATGCTTTTTTTTCATGATTCTTTGATTTTAAAGGGATCGTTCACAGCCACAAAGCACCCTCAGATCACTTGCTGTGGTTACAAGAGGTAAAAACGATATAAATACTGTTCGTTTTCTCACAGAAACCGCTCGTTTCGTGTCTTAGGCCATCAATGTGTACTTACGTTTACGAGTCATTAAATGCTGTTTAATTTGGACTTCTCTGTGCATGCTCTTTGAGGTGGTGACCATAGACCTCCATTATATGACTGATAGACACAAACGGTTTGACCTAAAATTATAAAAATTGTAACTACTGCAGAAACAAAGACATCTGCATCTTGGATGCCTTTGAGGTAAGCTAAAACATACCAAAAATGTATTTCAAAGTGAACTATCCCTTTAAGTAGAATTTTCTCGTAACATTATAAATGTCTTCACTGTCACTTCTGAGCAATTAAATTAAACATCATGCTGACCTCAAACTTTTAAATGGGAGTGTTTTCCAATTAATTTTGTCATTGGCCCCGTACACACAGCCACCGGATCTCTTGTGTGTACTGGTCAATATTTCATTTTCTTTAAGGTGACCGGTCTGAACACTGATGCTGGCCAAATGGCAGCTTCAATCTCTCGTCAGCTGTCAGCGTTGAAGTGTGGGGTCAAGGCTGGTACATGTCAAAACGAAAGCCACCTCTCCCCATGCGCTTTCAGTTCGGACAGTGAGACTGACACGGGCTCGCCGCAGAGGGACCCGCCGCCAGATACCCAGTCATTCTCTCCAATCAACCTGCCCTGTGTGGAAGTAACCAGTGTCACGTACGACCTCCTCAGTGGCTGTGTCAGTTTGTCACCTGTGTGAGACCTTTGGTCCTGTTGAGCGCTAAGTGTCTTAGTTTTGTTCCCAAAACCAGACTTATCTTGCTAGCCTGTCAGGTCATTGAACAAACAGGCCTCTAGCTTTCGACGGACGCTTTGACGTCGCCGGGTCCTTGAGGTTGCTTACGGGGCGCTATTCACAGCCACATAGGCATCTGGGACAATGACCAGTTAAATAATTCACCCCTTATCTGAGGATTCCTTCACTGAAAGAGGTATCCTGACTCAGGGAGAAATTTTGGCATGGGTTACTTCCCCTCTGTTTCCCTGGCCAACTGTTTTTATGTTTCCTTTTGAACTCCACAAAGAGTTTACAAAGATTAATGCATGTGACTCTTTAGTATGCATCAATCTGCGGTGGACCTTTAAGAGAAGCCTTTCAAGAAGCAATGCTACTGATAACCACAGACCATGCACATTCAGAAAAAGTCAAGATGATGTATGGTTCCACCAAGGTGGGAGCCATTTTCAGACAAAACGCTTTTCCTCTGCACAATCCCTTACATTGTCTGGCCCCTCTTTTGCAATATTTCCCCTTTTGCTGCGTGGCAGTGCCACCTGTTGCCCCATTAATCATGCAGAGAAGATACTCATAAATCATAAACATTCTGCAATTAATCAAGCTGTCAGGTCTGGGGTCACAGGTCAGCCTCGCAGGAGCCAAAGGTCGTCAATGGGGTGCGAAAGGGGTCGCGGTTGTGTGGCATCTCTCATTCTCGGGAGATGTCAGAAAGGAGACCGCTAGAACAAAGGAGAAATCAAAGTCCAGGGGGGAGTAAGAACAGACCTGCTAGGGTCCAGATCACAAAGCCAGTCAAATTGACCTGTCATTATATCAAGGGTTTCTCGCCAGACTTCGGCACTATCGCGCTCCGCCATACCCGCTCGAAATGACAGAGCTCCTGTAACCTTCCGGGCTCCTCACTTTGCTCTATTTACATAATTAACAAGTCCGTTCTTCCCTTCAGTTGACTTACATTCATTTCTTGTGGTAATCAAATGAGTTGGCACCTGCTGTATGATATGTGATGTGTTTTTTTAATGAGCTATTAAAGCAACATTGCCGTTTAATAGAAGTTAATGCATGGTTGATTACCATAAAACGTTTTTGACTTGTTTCTGTCAAACAAACAAAAATACACAAAACTAAATTCTTTAACTAGAAAGTTACACTTATCGGTACAATAAACGTTAAAAATACTCACCGTTTCAATGGTAAAACGAGATGTCAACAACATGCACATTGACATGCCGAGAGAAAAAAAAGATCTCTTGTGTAAATTTAGATCCAATTTACAACTTTGTTATCATGGCAATGGCTAAAATTACCGACTTACAGCTCAGATAATACTGTAACTGAAGAATTCAAGTAATTTTCATACTATGAAATTCATATTCAAACATATAATCTTCATATACAGTATATTTCTGTTTTTAAATCTGGCCCAGTTCACCTCCACTATAAGTGCTGTGTTTTAGGAACTAATCAAAATTAATTTTTTGAAAAGTCAGCGTTACGCAACAGATTTTGTTGATTCACCTTAAGCTTAAATTAACCATGAAATCAAAATTGACTATTCTAATGTAAGCCTCGTCTAGAGGGTTCGGATACTCAACTTAAAGGAGAACTCCGGTGCAAAATTTTTGGTCTGTACCTAGTCAATCGTTCTTTATGATTTGTTTTCATGATAATGGAATGTAAAGAGTTTTATCCCTAAAAACTGTTTAGCGTATTACGCAAGTAATGGGGCATTTACTAAGTAAAAAGAAATCGCTAGTTTATACCACTAACAAGGCTTAAAATAGCCCCACACTAACACAATAACATAATAAGGGTCCACGCATGCAAAACGAAGCATTGAGAACTTTGTAAGTGTACAGACCGTTTAATAAGAAGATACTTTATAAAGACAGTTCACTTCGTGTATACAGACAGAAGCCATCTTGGAAAACAGTCACGACGAGTCAAATCTGACGAGTGATCTGAACTATTCAGCAAACTTCTGAACTATATGAACGGCGTTCAGGGATCGACTTATCGAGACTAATTTCTAAGATGGCTCTTGGGTAAATCTTGAGTTTATATTGTCTGATAAAATATTAAAAACTGTCCGTGGAGGTTGAGTCGGGCCCCGCCGGCGGCTCATTGGCTGCAGAATATTTTCTGTTTGTTTCTACAAAGTTCAAAGATGTAGGCGCAAATTTAGATTTTATAATTTCATTCATTCATTTGTTGACATGGCTGGTGTACCGGAACCACAATGAGCCGTTTTTTAGTGGCAGACTGTTGATCTTTGAAATATCATAATAGGCCTACCCATAAACACCCCCGAGATCTCTTTTTTAAAGGTACACTATGCAAGATTTGTACCTTAATATAACAGTTTCAAATAGGTATCAGGGTGTGACTGGCATTTACGACTGTAATGTTAAATACAAGGACTCCACAGCAACTCTGGCGGTCGCTGTTTGACAAAAACAGAATTCCTGCATAGTGTGCCTTAAGGAGTTAATATTAGATCGTTTCAACTTGTTATGCTTGTTAACACTCACCAAGATTCAAGTTCACACCTGAAAGCTTCAAATCCAGTTGGTTAAGCATTCAAGGCGATCTTAATTATTTTTTATTTTCTGTTTTTGTAATCTCTAAAACAAGGTCTTGTAGAATAGTCAAATCTTCTCTGCATCTGAGCGGCAGTGCATCTCCTTACTCTCTGCTGACAACAACTTTTTTTCCTGCTACCCCCAAAAAAAAAAAAATATGGGCGGGGCTTCGCGATCTCCACTAATTGCAAATTTCTATCTGCTGAAACACCCTAGTTTCCTTGACATCAGGGTTTAAGGTGACTTAAGGACACAATTACTGAAAATTCATTTCATTTCCAACATCATTGATTTTTTTCCAACATCATTGACGGGTTACGCTCAGTTTTTATTATAAATGATATAGCTGTGCATATATGTCCAATAATCCCTCCTCTACAGCAATCACAGCAAATGACTCAAAATCAAATCCTATTTGGATATATGCCATAATCGCAATTTCAAGACAACAGCAATTTCCATTTTATGCCACCTTTAAATTCTATTGAACTTTAAAAAGTGCATAGTTGTCTTGTTTTGATAAATCAAACACTTAATAGCATACGTTTATAAAATGAACAAAACAAAACAGTATTTCTAGATATCTCCGAGTCATACATGCTGTGTTATGTCTACCACCTCTCTTTGAAACTGTCTAGCTTGACTTACCAAGCACCATTTCACCTCTGGCAGCCAAGAGTTATTATCTGGCACCCTTTCTCAAATGGGAATGCGGGTTTGCAGATGGCGACCTTGGCATGGATGACGGCGAAATTAGCCCACATCACAAAGCCACCGTGGCATTTGTGCAGTGCCTGGCACTTTCCTGGCAGTGCTGCAGTTGTAGGGTGAGGGTCTGTCAATGTCCGTAGTTAAAGCTGAAGCCTGTGAGGGCGTATGTGAGAACTGACACCAGGCCTGCTGTTACCTGCTCTCTGCACACCTCATCTCATCTCCCTGCATCATCACACTCACCCCCCAGCCAGAGAACAGGACTTTAATAGGGCTCTCGCAGGTGTGGGGTCCATAAGAAGCCAATGGATTGTGACGAGCACCTCTGAAGACTGCTTGTAGGTAGTTCTTCTTTAACAATACGCGCCGCTCGGGGAATGAGCGATGCATTCATGCATATACGTGAGTGCAAAGTTTGGAAAATAGCTCTAAACAATGTTTTAGCCATGACCACCTGCATGGCTCAGACTCAGAGTAGTCATTGACATCCATTTCTATATCGCATTTGTCTTTTACCCTGCTAGGGTGTCCAGAGGGATAATAACAAGGCAGGACGGTCTCTCTGTTCAGCATTTTCTCAATATTTTGAAAATGAGATGGACTCTTTCAGCTCAAATCCATAATGCGGAAAACAACACTGTGTTTGTTGGAAACTTCACACTGGATAATCTAATCTGTAGGCTCACAGGGGAACTACACTAGACTATTGTGTACATGTTCTTTTTTTATACTGGGAACTTTTGTTCTTTTTCGTTGATGTATTACAAATCTGAAAATGTCAGACATGGTGATTGGGCATCATCTAACTGATGCTTTTGCGTCATTTTGCTCATTTTGCGACAATGCGTCTAAATCCGACGCGCATGGCAACCTTTAGCGTCAATATAACATGTTTCGGTTATGGGTAGGTTTAGGTTTTTACTACTACTACTACTAATAATGATAATGGAATTAAAACAAAGTACTTGTACTTAATAATAAAATAACTCATACATAATATGATTCATAATATAACACAATATGATTTTTTTTGTTTCATTTCATTGTACATGTTCATTTAAATACGTATAATAAATGAAATGAATACATTTAAATGAAACATTTTAAACTTGAAGAGATTGCATCTTATCTACAAGTGCTTGGCTTTTAATGCCATGTGCATCAAATGTGAACTCTGAACAGCTGAACACATCAATCACTTCTCAGATTGTGTTTGTCGTCGCATTAGTGAGCATGAATGACATTTAAATCTTACAAGTGTTGCTGCTGCCCTTTCACAGGCTACTTACGCTCTTTTAACTGTATATGATTCTGTCAATGACTGAAAAGTGTTTGCCGTGCGAACGCTAAGATTGTCAATTGCTACTGTACTGAAGTAGGAAAATGGTCTATAATTGCAGGTGGTCTCCCACAATGCATTTCATGTGCATATTAATGAGGATAAATTATGGTAAAGTGAAGAAGAAAAGAACGGATTCAAAGAGCAGACTCGAAATTTTCTTAAAGAAGCTGATGGTAAAATTTGAATAATTGGCATATTTGCCACTTTTGGTTTGAATTATTAATGAAAAACGTGGAAGGAAAGTGATTTCACCTTTACTAATATCTCCAATTACATAAAGGGTCACTTTTGTCAAAAAGAGAGAGAAAGGGACAAAAAAAAACTTAAAAATATACTTTTTTGTTGAGTGTATGCACCATTACAAATAGAGTCTGTTTAACAGTTTGATTAAATACTTTAATCAATCACTATCTGGGCCTGTTTATTAATCACTTTATCAAGCAGGTGATGCATTGCTGCTTTTAATAGACTCCATTTATTTTGATTTCTCTCCCCTTTGTCTTATCAGGACACTCTCCCAATCTGGGGCAGATAAAGGGAGGGGCACCGGTGGGGGTGTGTCGGTGTACAGGAGCACACCCGAGCCCAGTCTCCTTAACTTCATTACCATCACCGCACACTGACTTAACCAATTTATTAGAGGCAATATGTTCCCTAGGCAAGTGCTGAGTAAACCACACAGCTAAACTCAGATAAACAGCGGGCCATTCGTTTGCCTTTTCACCTGACACAGCGCAGATACACAACCCTAATAAGATTAATATCCCCTCATCTTCATCCCCTCCCTTTTTCAATAGAGTGCCTCTAATGTTCCACCTGGACAACCGCGGCTCTAAATACGTTAAGAGCAGCGTCAATAATGTATTTATGTGCTTTTAAGTAACGCACGGCAGTTTACGTCTTTATCGCAGGTAAAACATTTCCAGCTCATTTTTTGTCATGCAAAAGCACTCTCAGAAATCCGCGTTCTCTGCTTCACGGGGCTTGGGAATGTTTTTGGAGTAGTCCTTGAACTTGTCAGGCTCTGGTCAGAAATGGCCATCATTAGCAAACAATCCAACCCTCCTTTTGTAGTCTGACCAACCCGGACTTACCTACCCCCAACTAGCCTGGCCGCCTCGCCTATCCTCAGCACTCAGGCAGATACCCCCATCCGTATCGGTCCTCTGTCTGCCTCTTCCATTCTCCTTATCACTCTGTTGTGCTATTGTCTGCATCATCTGAGGCTCTGTGTGTGCTCACCAGGCATCAGTGGAGGACAAAAATGCGGAGAACACAGGTTGGACCGGTGAATAGAAAATTGCACTTAAGTGGCCTTCGCCAGCCCATCACCCAGCGCTGCTCCTCTGGCTCCCCACGAGAGGGGCTGTGGGCTCAGGCTAGCCAGGGGGGCACAGGCAAACTTGAAAGCTGCCATACATTTGCAGCACTCTCAAAAACAAGCGTTTCACACCTGAAGCCTTTCACGTGGGGGCCTCTGAGTGTCCCCCTTCAAGGTATTTAATTGGCTATTGCCTCTGAGCTTGTTGAACGGGGCCATTATGGTGAGGCGACAGGCAGCCAAGTATGCGGAATGAATGGTCCTTCTCCCAGATGGGCCGGGGTGGGATGGGGTGGGGGGCATTAAAAATCGCCAGATCACTTCTTGCTGTTGACTGACAGAGAGAAGGCACAGTTCATGTGTAGACACAACACAACCTCACCTGAACAGAAGACAAGGCGGCGAGGGTTGTGTGAAGGTGCAGCCTGGTGTACGAAGGGCGTTCAAAGGGATTTGTTTTGACATGCATATTCGGCTGTTTTAAAATGACCGTGAACTTGATTGCACGCTCGCTATTTATTACAGCAACGCGGGGAGAGTGATTGAGGTGGGCTGCGGTGCAATACCCTGTTGCCCGTTTCTAAGAGGTGCTTGTATACAAGCAGTTAAATGCCAGTTGCTTAGTTGAGCAATTCATCCAGAGGGTAGAAGTGAAATGTACATGGCTTTGATGAAAGGCGTATCCATCTCACCCCTGAAAAATAATTATGCCTGTTTTTTTTTTATATGCAGGAAATGTATTAAAAGCTTTGTGTCAGACCTACGGTATACCTCTAAGATATGTATTTTGCGTTCCTGAGCCATCTGCCTCGTTCATTCACTCTCGGATTTGCCTGCGGCAGCAGGTCCCTCCGATGGCCTTGCTATTGGGCGAGGAGAGGGGGGGGGAAGCGCAGGGGCATGCTGACTCTCTGGACAGCCTTGAGGCAGGCCAGTGAAACTAGGTGCTAACTCTCCTCTACGAGGGAGGGGCTGCGGGTTAGGCGGTGCAAAGGCTCATGGGAAATCTGTCTCACAACTGATTCTGACTCGATGCCAATATGTGGTATCACAAACTTAATGGGGACAATTTTTTGTTTGATTAGTATGATTTCTCTCTCTCTCTCTACATCGGTGCCAAAAAATGTGACTACAAAAAAAGCAATAAAAATGAACGGCTATTGTGCTTACATTGACTAGAGCCAAATTCACTGTCCAGGTTTTATGTTAATTCAGATCTTCCCAAGTATGACAGCGTACATCACAAAAGCAATTTCCAAAGTCACTTTTTTTGGAATATTAAAGGTGCCTTTCCATCCGTGGTAACTTTCAAAATCAAAGCACTATAATTGCCTTTTAGCAAAGGCACAGAACAGATATTGAGAGAAGTGATAAGTCTAAAACACTTAACTGAGAGAGAAAGAAACCATTCTGCTCAAATAAAATAATGTACTCTCACTCCCGTGCTGTAGAAATCAAGAACATGTGACAACACCGTCTAATTATTCTGTCCATATTTCCCCACCTGCCAGTCACACTTTTTGGGGACTAAAGCTTAAAACACGTTAGCTCACAAATGATCTGTTGTATTTACATTAACACCTCAGCTGGTTGCACAGACGGCCCCTGATGGAAAGCAATTCATTAGAGGCATTGCCATGCTGGGTAGGCACGTTCGTCCCCATTTTTATGGTAAATGGCCTGGTCTTAAATGGAGAAAAAATATATATTTGGCTCCAAATATGGTCATAACATTTCAATAAATGTCCTTCGCAATTGTCTGACTATAAACTGAAGAGTGGACGGTGCTGATGGTAAATCAGATTGTCTACCTCATTACTTTTATTGCACTAGTTGTTTTCAATGTTAAAAGACAAAATATTATAAAAGCTTCACAAAATCGCACACACACACATAAAAAGTACAAATAATTCATACAGCTTTTCTAGTTTCATTGGATGTCAGAAGGTTTGGGCAATCCTTCTTAGATCTTACAAGAGAGAGATCTAATATCATGGCACTGCATTCTGGTTGGATTGATGCGCTTGTTGAATCGGTCACTGACACAGAGTAATGTGATATCAGAACAGTGGAGTGTGTGTGTATGTGCATGTGTAACTGTGTATTCAAGAGGCAGTGCACTTCCTTAGTCCTCATTTTTCCGAAGGGTCAGACTACAGTTGCGGTCAGGGAGGTGGAATGGTGACGAGAAGGTGGCAGGTTCAAACCCCCGAGTGAGATGTTTCAACGAGACGATTAACCTGGCAGACTACAATAAACATGCCACTGAATAAATACACCAGCTGTAGAATGTCAGTGCATGCGTAGGGGAAATGTAGTAACCTAGAGGAAACTCTCACCTTTTAGAGTTACCTAAGTTAGTTCAAATTGATTGTGAATGTGTTTTACAAGTAGCCAGTCACAATGCTAAAAAAATGAGGGAAAAAAAAAGTTGAAAGAAATTTGTATATGCTATAAAAGCATGTTTTAGAGATTATTTATTACAAACTGTAAAACTAATGAAATGAAAAACATCATAGCCTACGATATTGTTCTGTTTATTGGCATATAAACGTGTACTGCAGTTTTGTCTTCTGCCGCTTTAAAGGAGTAGTTCACATTTAAAAAAAAAACTATTGCTGATAATTTACTCACCCCTATGTCATCCAAGATGTCCATGTTTTTTTTTTTCTTCAGTCGAAAAGAAATTAAGGTTTTTAATGAAAACATTACAGGATTTGTCTCCATATAATGGACTTTCCATGGTTCAAGGTCCAAAAGACAGTTTTAGTGCAAACTGTTCAAAGGGCTTTAAACAATTCCAGACTATGAATAAGGGTTTTATCAAGCGGAAAAATCGCTCATTTAAAAAAAAAAAGTTTACAAATGGTCTCAAAATATAAACTCAAATGCTCGCCCTGCTTTATTCTGTGATGCGCGTTCGTGACTCAAAATGAACAAATCTTTTCCCGAGTCAATTCGTTCATTTTGTTCGTTGAATGAACCAAATGACACAAAAAAAGATTTGTTCATTTTGATAAACGAGTTCGAACAGGAGAGTCACGAACACGCATCCTAGAATGTTTCCTGGAATGTTTTCATCAAAAATCTTAATTTCTTTTCGACTGAGGAAAGAAACACATGGACATCTTGGATGACATGGGGGTGAGTAAATTATCAGCAAAAGTTTTTTTTTTTTTTTTTTTTTTTTTTTTTTTTTAAAGTGAACTACTCCTTTAAATGCTCAAGCTCTATTATAGCTATTGCTCTAGTGTGAACTCGCCTTGTATGTATTTACATATGAGTAAATGTATTATTTATTTTTCATTTCTTTATATATATATATATATATATATATAACAGGAATAAAATGCAGAAATGAATGCATTTGTTATTATTATTATTTATATAAATTAATACATGTATTCATTAAAAAGAAATAACAAATTTTTGAGAAATACTGCATGCATAAGAGCAAGTGGGGTGAGGCGTTTAGCTGTATCTGCCCTGCACTGCACATGCCCCCCCTGCTCTCCTCTCTCTGTTCCTGGTTCAAAGCAGGACTAATAATAAAAAAAAAAATCAATAAAGCAGCAAGATGCCCAGTCTCAATAGCTTTCATTTCAGATTAGATATGGTCAAATAAAGAGGGGGGAGACACACATAATGACTCCACTGAATTATAGCATCATAATCAAAATCCTGATTGATTGGTGGACAGTAAAAGTGCAATCTTACCTGAATCTGAAATCAGTGGCCCCCTGAATAGATATTAACCAGGGTGAGAGGGGGGGGCAAGGTTGGGGGCGGCACTGGCTTAAGTGATCTGGCAGGCAGTATGATGCCCTCCCTGTCAGAATCGATCAGCCCTGCTGAAATTAAGAGCCAGTAAGTAAACTGCATTTAATGTAGTGTTTTATCAATGCCCCCTTCTAGTGCTGGTGGCCTGCCCCGGTGCTCCAAAGAGGAGGGTTCTCTGAAGGGCCACGGCCCCCAACCGCCGAAAAGCCAGGGCGGGAACACAAATGTCACCGCCTCTCTTTTTTGCCCAAGCTTGCAATAAATAGAAATGTCAGAGTGCTAGCATGGTGCAAAGTTGGGCTACTTTGAAATATTGAGTAGTGTTCTGTCGTGCATTGCTCTTTGTGATTAGGAGACACGGGACAGAGCACCACCTCTCACCCAACAACAAACTGCAATCGCTTCTCCTTGGCCTAAAGCAATAGTCTCCTCTGCCCGTAAATGTTAAAGACTCCTTTAAAAAAAAAAAAGAATATGTGTATGGGTTCCCCCATCCGCTTCTTTTTGCTGGAAAATAATCTGCTTACATCATTAGGCTAAGCTTGCTGAAACTAATTACCAGATGTTGTGTTCCTTTTTTTCTCTTTTTTTTTTTTTTTGCATGTGTGGGTGCATTTAAAGACCTACTACTATTCTACCCTTGGTAGCGCCGCCTCCTCCTCTGGCACTTCTATACAATAAAACCATTTGCAAATAACCACAACTGAAGAAAAAAAAAGGGGAATTAGAGAGAAAGAATGAAGACAGATTGGAGACCTGTCTTGTGCTTTTCACCTCCCTCCCCCTTGTTTTTTATATGGTGCAGTCATGTGGGGGCTAATAACCTGAACTGAGAAAAAGGAAAATACCTGAAAAAAAAAAAAGAAAACAGAAAGGACCAGGGCAATTGGGGTCCCCCTGTCGCATTTACACTTAGTAGGAATTTTTAAGGGCCTATAGTCTAGCTTATCACATTAGCCAGTAAGAGACATAAAAAGCTCCCTGTGCTTATTACACCAGAGGCCCGCTGAGCTTACAAACACCTCTTTTATTTCTTCTCAACTATTTGGAACACTGATGTCCCTTTCACTCAACCACAACATTCTTGAAAATGTAAGATTGTATTAGAACCTCAGAAATACGAGAGAGAGAGAGAGAGAAATCTGAACAGGTTGATTTCAGAAGTCAATAGGCTAGTTCTTTTATTTTATTTTTATTTTTTTATTTTGTTGTTCAGCATATGTGTAATTTTTAATGCTAATATAGCCTACTAAAATATATAATCGAGATATTAATTTCTCCCTAATATGAAAAATATTAATTTTAAAATAATTATTTTGGTGGCAAATGTATATTGTATTTTAGTCAACTGTTTTGAAATGTATTGTGAAAAGCGCTGCAATAATTTTTGACGACTATTAATAACCATAACTAGGCACATGGTCGTGTGCTATTAGACACGTCAAATATATAAAATGAATAGGCTACGCGAAAATATCAACACTTATTTAAACAAGTGTTATGAGTGTGATCACAGCACAATAAGGTCTTAATCTACAAAGAAAAACGAAATCATTTTAGTATAAAATAGACAGTAAAGTCTAGATGCATGGTCGTTTGTTTCTTATGTTATTAACAATAACAATAATAATAATACATCGTATAATAATAGCCTAATATTAATTATTATTATGTATTGTAATAATAGCCTATAATAGGCTACTTTTAAGCGCAACATTTTCCCGCCTAATCAGTAAAACACAGCTGACTTTTTTTTTTTTTTTTTTTTTTTACTTTGATAACTAATAGCTAACTTTATATTGCAGAAGTAGCCATAACATGACAAAACCTGTGACAGTGTCATTATACACTATTGTAGAACAGACAGCAAACACTGGATCCTGGCGATGTTACAGAGATGTTCTTTTCCCCAGCCTGTAAAAGAATAAACAGACAACATGCTCTGTCTCTGAGAGAGAGAGAGAGAGAGAGAGAGAGAGAGAGAGAGAGAGAGAGAGAGAGAGAGAGTCAGAGAGAGAGGGAGAGAGAGAGAGAGTCTTATCGCAATCCAGACAGCGTTATAGTGATTCATAGCGGTCATTTAAGCGATAATACACTCATTCACAATACTAACAAACACGCGCCCACAGTTATCTGTAAAGTTAAGTCGGTTGGACGCAGGGCGCGGAGCAGGAGGGAGAGATTCAAGATGGTGGTGACTGAGAAATTGACAGGTTAATTTTGGAGCCGATAATAAGAGTAAGAGCACACGGGCTGAAAGGAGAGCGCGCGAGACTGTGCTCTACAGCTTGGGTGCAGCGCCATCTATCTTTAGCTTAGAGAGGAGCAGCTTTAGCCAAGCACTTGTGTGTTCACCAACATTTCAAATGTGACAAGTATTATAGCTTACTAGATTAAGTTCATGTTTTATGAAGTACCACCTAAATAGTTGTTTAATTTTTTTTTTTTATTTATGTAGCTTTTTCATTATTATTGAGACACGTTAGGCTATTAATATTGTGGATGTCTTAGGAATTCGGGTTATTTTTAATTTACTAGCCAACATATAGCCGACTGCAAAGAAATTCAAATGTAATTTCACATTTCTTCAAAGTTATTAAAGATCGATTTAGTCTAACACTGACAAACTTCACATGGGCTTCTTAAAAGACGACGAGTTAATATAATTAAATCGCAATCAAAATGAACAAAAATAGTTCGAGCAAGTCGTTTGGCGTTTAAGGGTTCATTAAATTCACCGAGACTAATATGTTTATAGCCTATACGAAGTGCGTAAAATACAATTTTTTTCTCAATAGCCTGTTTTACAGTGTTGATTTTTTTTCTTTTGTATGTGCTTGTGTGTTTTTCCATAATCATTTTACAGGCTGTATTTTATATTATTGTATTGTTTCATTTTCAAAAATTTTAAGTGCCATTATCTCTAATATCATGATTTAAAAAAAAAAAAAAGTTTTGTCAGTAGCCTAGGTTAGGTTATAACCTAAACATGACTCACGGACTAATACAGAAAGGGAACACAAATTCTTTTCTTTTTTTCCCCTCGTAATTTTATTTCTGGAAAGCATAATATTTATGCAAGCATTTACAAAATCTTAATTGTTTGCAAGTTATTATGAGCACAAATGTAGCTAGTTTATCTAAACAAAGTGGTGCTTTTCATGACTTTGTGTGTCGTGTGTGATTAGTAGCGTTTACATATATTTTTGATCCATCAACTTTGTTTGTGATGTGGAAATTATATTTTCTTTGATTAAAAAAAATCACTGTCATATAATTTTGATCTGCAAGGGTGCAGTTGGCAAACTAGTCAAGAAACCTGTATCAGGCTTAATTAGCAGCTACAAACTCTTCGTCTAGGTGGGAGAATGTTTCAGGAAAGGTTAGAGAGGTTTCTAAATCTGACACATATTTCTGCCGCTTGTCAGTACAATGTGCAGAGTCGGCAAGCTTTCCTAATTAACTCTCCTCTCTTCATGGCTTTATATGAATCAGCATGCAACATTATCATAATGATATAGTATTATTGTCGTCCCTATACGTTTCTCTGTGAAGAAATAATTCAAGGCCTTCCTTTTTCTTTCACACAAACTTGTTTACGCGGTTTTGCGTGTTGTTGTTTACATCTTTTCCCTCTTATTATCGCAACGGAAACCGCACATTATGTGGAAAATAGTTGTTTATTGAAATATTAACTTTGCTTTTTGATCATTTGTATAAGTTTGCCATCCACTCCAACTTTAAAAACATAAAAAACATAAAACACCTAAAATTGTTATCGTTGTAGATTATTAGTTTTTTTTTTTTTTTAATTAGGCTAAAGCAATAACCTATTCGTGAGGGGAAAACGCTATCGAAACTTATACGAATATCATTGTGTATCGAAACGAGCTGTGCTTGGGCGCAGTGAACAGTACTTAAAAGGCAACCTATTTTGACCCAATTAGTGTATTTCTCTGGAGCTTGCCTGTTGTACAGCTCCCAAGACCACGATCCCTTCTGGGTTCTTCTGAATTGAATTTTCTGGCTCTTAGATGCCTCTGCCCATCTCCCAATAGCGTAGCCGTTGGCTGGGAAACTCCAGTTCTAAGTTCACTATGCTGAACCCTTTGGCTCTTTTGCTGTGCTGTAAAGCTGTCAGCTTTGTGATCATGAAGACCCATGTTTCCAAAGCAGGTTACCTCTCTAATAATTTATTTCAAACCCCTTGAACCAAGCTCAAGAATATGGACAATCTTTTTTTTTTTTTTTTTTTTTTTTAATTAGAGATCATACGTGACAGTGGTACGTTTTATCGCCTGCGATTAGTTTTAAAATATCGTTTCAAAATTTTAAATGTAAAAACAGCGAGTTAATTAGGAAATCAGCTGTTAAAAATTTGTGGAGCTTAATCTTTTTTTTTTTTTTCGACCACATTTCAAGCGTTAGCTGGTACTAAACACGTGTGATTTTAAAAATTGCAATAAAAAAAGAGCCTGATAAAAAAAAAATTAAGAAACCATAGTTCATTAGCTTCATTCATTTCAAGGTAGCCCTTAAATTGCATTCTTTGTTTTGCCTGTCTGCTCTGCATGGAACCATCAGCCTATACCCAAAGGGGAATTACAAACAGCAGAGCAATTTGGCATCATTACAAAGCAATGCTACCTGGGTAGCTTCAGTGTTCAGACACACTCGGCTTGTGTCTTGAAGGAATAGAGCATTCTGATGTGACAAGTGAACAGTGTCCCAGGAGTAGAACGCTCTCTTGAGCTTTTGCCAAGTTGCACTATACTTCAACTTCTTGTTACTCAAATGTTCTTCCAGCATAACTTCCCACAGAACGCTTTATTGTTTTGCCACAAACACAGAAAGAAAAGAGACAAAGACATGTAAATATCATCCTACCTGTTCTCAGTGTGATTTTTTTTTTCTCCCTCTGAATCCACTCAGGGTACAATATCCCTGTAAATTTGCTATTTAAATTGCATGTAGATGCTATAGATTTGCATTAATCGTACAGCTGATTGTCTTGAAGTGGCAACGAAACAGTCTGATCTCTCAGGCCGTGCAAGAGAGGTGAAATAAGCGCAAATCATAGACAATAAGTGACCGTTCCAGACTAAAAAGAGGACGCAAAAATGGCATCATTGAACCGACAGCACGATTGAACTCTGACCCCGTGCCATACGGTGCGGGATGCCCGCACGCTGACATCAACTTGCCCACAAAAAACTGATGACCCACTTCATCTCAATGTAGCTGTAACTTAAACTTCTCCCATCAGTCAAGCTCCAATCAAGTACTCTAGTAAATTTCTCTCACGCCTGGCCTCTGATTACTCATCAGCCATCTTTGGTCCAGTGTGAAATGGCTTCTTGAGACTCGTAAGTTATGACGAATGACCCAATTATCTCAAGGGTGTTCTAAAACAGAAGACGCTGAATAAAATTGAGCCGTTTTAGGAATCGTCATATCTGAAATCTCTCTGTTAAAGAAAATGCTCGGAGCACTATAAATGACCTGCAAGACAGTAATGGATTCATTTGAGTGTGTTGAAGTCGACGTCCATTGAATATCTCTTGTTGCAGGTGTGTCACAAAAGCAAAATGGCCTCTGTGTTCCCACTCATTGTCAGAAACCAAACCAAACAGACTCATCTCAGAATGAGCGATGAAGATGTACACTCTCAGAAAAAAGGTACAAAAGCTGTCATTGGGGCTGTAACTTTTCAATAGGTAAACTTTTGTCCATTGTAGGTGCAAATATGTCCATTTCATGAGCTAATATGTACATTTTAGGTGTTAATATGTACATTTTAGACGATAATAGTTACATTGTAGGTGCTAATATGTACCTATTAGGTGTTAATATGTACATTTTAGGTGCTAATATGTACATTTTAGGTCCTAAAATGTACATTGTAGGTGGTGTTTACATTTTAGGTACTAATATGTACATTTTAGGGGCTCATATGTCCATTTCATGAGCTAATATATACATTTTAGGTGCTAATATGTACCTTTTAAGTGTTAATATGTACATTTTATGTGTTAATATGTACATTTAGGTGCTATTATGTCCATTTCATGATCTAATATGTACATTTTAGGTGCTTATATGTACATTTTAGGTGCTAATATGTCCATTTCATGATCTAATATGTACATTTTAGGTGCTAATATGTACATTTTAGGTGCTAATATGTACATTTTATGTGTTAATATGTACATTTAGGTGCTATTATGTCCATTTCATGATCTAATATGTACATTTTAGGTGCTTATATGTACATTTTAGGTGCTAATATGTCCATTTCAGGAGCTGACTTGTCCATTTTAGGTCCTAATATGTACATTTTACATACTAATATGTACATTTTAGGTGCTAATATGTACATTTTAGGTGCTAATATGTACATTTCATGAGCTAATATGTACCACTAAGGTGCCAATATGCAGCCTTTGGGTACAAAATTGTACCTTTTGAAAAGGTACAGCCCCAGTGACAGCTTTTGTACCTTTTTTTTCTGAGAGTGATATCATCGTAAATCAGGAGTAGTTTAATCTTCCATTCTGATGGTGTTAATTCTCTTGTTGGTGAGGAGCAGCTTGGTGTCACCTGGGGGTCCAAACGGACGCCTTTCATAGCAGGACCCCCGCCTCTGACAGACAGACAGCACAACAACAAACCGCCATTGACTTGGGAAGGGTTGCTGGGGACGCATCTTTGAACGATCATCCCGAGCACCAACAGCTTGATCTCGTGTCAATCTGAGGGTATATGACTCTCCTTTTGTCTTTGAAAGCTAAATGGTTAATTGTAATGGATAAAAAGGGGTTTAAGTGGGAGGCGTTTCTCAAGAAAAGAGGCTGGATGCGAAATAAAGTACATGAAAAGCTACTGAGGATAATAAAATTAGATATGGGGGGTTTAGATTTAGAAATGAGCAAGGCAAAAATAGAGCAAGAGCGAATTTGATGCACTGACCCATATCATCGATGGTGAAAATAGGAGATTAAAAACTGCGCCATGCTAATTTCCATGGAGATTTTTATTTTATTTCTTCTTGTCCGTCCTGCCAGACCCCCACCCTCCAGAGCGGGAAGGGTGGCCTGCCCTGTCTCACCATTGGCCCCTTGCTGTGCCCAGGCATCCTGAGATTACTAGAGCGAAGCTGACGTCTCTATCATTCCGCGCCCCACCATGCCCTTCTCCCATCTTTCTTTACCACACACACACACCTAGATCTGTCAGACGACGGCTTGATCACTCTCCGCAGACTCTCACCAGTTTTCCACTCTCTTTTTTTCTGTTTTCATCATTCTAACATTTCATAAAACTGTCCCCCTCCCCTTTTTCGTAGACCTTTTGCTACCGCTCTGCCTTTTCCCCAAGAACTCGCCGCCTGCTCTGAGCTTGTGCTTGCCACATCAAAGGAGAATCAAGGGTCACAAAGCCACCGGCATGGAATATAAATGCAGCTAGCAGCATGGAAGTATGGGAAATCAATCCTCTAAAGATAGCTTCATCTACTTCATCATCATCCTCCATCATGTGCACTATAGATGTTCCTCCATGAACACTTGCATTCACGAAAGCAAATGTGGAAGATTACAGATATTGTAGAAAGGCCATGTTTGTTCATTTTGAACTTGTGTATGCTCGTCTCCTAACATTGTGTCCAGATCCACCAGGGAATCAATGCAGATTCAATAGACATGAGACATTAGACTTTACAATAAGGTTGGTTAGTTAACATTAGTTAACTGCATTAGTTAATATGAACTAATAATGAATAGCACATATACAGCATTTGTTAATCTTTGTTAATGTTATTTTCAACATTTACTAATACTTGATTAAAATCTTGTTAACATTAGTTAATGCACCATGAACTAACATGAACAAACAATGAACAGCTTTATTTTCATGAACTAACATTAACGAAGATGAACAAATGCCGTAACAAATGTATTGCTCATGGTTAGTGCATGTTAGTAAATACATTAACTAATGTTAACTAATGAACCTTATTGTAAAGTGTTACCAAAAAGGATTTTTTGTTTTATGCTATGTAGGAAAAGGGGTGGTTCTAGAATTTCAGTTTTTGATGTATTTGATCTAGAAGATTTTGAAGTGAAGTGCACTCACTCACGCACACACACAAACACACCTGTTGGGTGTCCATGTTTTATGGGGACTTTCAATAGACATAATGATTTTAACTGAACCCTATCCATCACAGAAAACTTTCTGCATTTTTATTCAAAAGTCAAGCTTTTTTGGAAAAGGTGATTAGCCACATTACAAGGTACTAAAAAGTAATACACTACATAATTGAGACAATACCTTTTTTTTTTAAATATAACTTGATGGTATTATTTATCACTTAATTAGGCAGATTTTCTGCCACAACCATTTTTAATGATTTAAAAAATAAAATAACAATCCAGTCTCAATTAGAGTGATCAAACATTAATATATAAATGTACACTATACATACAACAAAACATTGCTGAGCAGCAGCATTAATTTAAATTTGCAACTGGTTTTAAAATGATCCGTGTTAAAACAATTCACTGAAATGATTCAGACTTTCCAATGCACATTTGAGAGAGAGGACAATTTAGGAAAATGTGTTGTATTATTTATTTTTTTTTCAGTTCGCTCAGCTAATAACTAACAGTGTGACATTAACAATACTTGTTAATTAATCCAAAATGTGGATTGTAAGGCAAATTATAAGGCGAATCTTGTGATTTTTATGAAGATCTATGGTTTAG
The DNA here is from genome assembly GCF_988280905.1 of Pimephales promelas. Classification (NCBI taxonomy): domain Eukaryota; kingdom Metazoa; phylum Chordata; class Actinopteri; order Cypriniformes; family Leuciscidae; genus Pimephales; species Pimephales promelas. The sequence continues at coordinate 32,165,455 of NC_142778.1, forward strand.
CACAGACGACTTGTAAAGTTGGCTGCATAAATAGTGGATCGCACAGTAATTTCAACTCTTGTCTGTTCACTTTAGCTTGGACAAGTCACTGACCAAACAACACAATTTCAATTCATATATAACAGTATGAATAAAATATCGGCAAACGGTGGCCAGGATCAGCTCTATTCATGCCGCACAAGCTTGAGCCTCTCATCACAGGAGGGAACCCGTGGCTTTGTGCTGTTTCTGGAATCCTGGGAAAAAATGTCAGACAGTTTATTGAGCAAAACACTGTGGTGGAAATATGTAAACAACCTTTGTCGGAGGCCCTCGGCAGAAGACTACTGCCAGCAGAGTGTTCAAGCTTCCCGCTGTATGTCAATATCATGCTCCACTTTGATTTAAACATCTGTGAAATAGGCCTGCATCCTTCACCATGGAGATCGTCTCCTTAGAAATGTTTGATAACGCTTCTGGGTTCTTGTTTTCTTTACAGGAAAAGAGTTACGCAACCTAGCATGTAATAGCGATTGTGTCCAAAAGATAAATCTCGCAACCCTTCTGATTTGTGAGGTCCGCTAGCAGCCAGAGCAGCGAATCGTAAATAAAACGAAGAAAAGTGAAGCTTTCGCTTGTTGCCAACCAGCCTTGTTTGAATGTGATGGCTCCACACGGAGGCTATTGGTTGCGGTTGCTTAGCGTTAGCATCAGATAAACACGCTGCCGGAAGATGTCAATGTCTCCATTAATGTTGGGCCTGCCACACAGGCTGTGCTTGAGTGACACTGGGGTTTGTGAAGTGTGACGGGGGGTTGTAAATGTTAACTCTTGCTGGCTGCCTCTCGCGGCCTGGCAGCAGCCTCGCCTGATGACTCTTGGGAATGAGGAACCCCCAAAGACACGAGCGTTAAGTGAACACACACAGATGTTGTCCTCTTGCTGTCTACTCGCACTCAAATGACTCAATACAAGCATCATGTCACATTTATAGTGTGAAAACTTACAGTTCATTAAGATGTTGACAGAGGCATTAAGTTAGGCTGGGATTAAGATACAAGATTGGAGTTGTCACAGTTGTAAAAGAAACGTTAGCTTAGCGGGAGTGTCTTTCTCCAGGGAAGAAAAGGGAGGTAGTGCTTCCACCCAAAAATATGAATGATAATATTAAGAACATTGACAGTGCAGAAATAAATCTAAACAAATATCCTTAATAAAAAGCATTTTAATATACCAACGCATTTTCATCCTAGGGCGTCATCTAACTTACGCTTTTGACCATGCATCTAAATCCAACACGCATGGCACCCTTTAGCCTCAGTTAGATGACAATTCGGTTATGGGTAGGTTTAGGTCTGGGGTAGGGTTAGGGTTAGACCACTTCTGGTCCACATATATCTGCGTTTCATATTGACACTAGGGTGCCATGTGCGTCGGATGTTGACGCATGGTCAAAAGCGTCAGTTAGATGACGTCTTGGGATGTGAATATACACATTCACAAAAATCTTTATTTGCTCAGCAATATACCAAAGTTAAAATAGTGTCTCATATAACCTGGAAACTGTGTAAACATTACATGGAAATGTAATGTTTACTGTCATCTCATTTCTGAAGTCCACCACACTTCGTTGTTACCCAGATGCATTAACCATTAAATGATAGATATCAAAGAGTCTGTGCATCTGGACAAGGTAAAGTGAAGCACATCAGCAAAAGTTGCAGTTTTTTGTGGCCATGTGGACATTTTTTAAACCATGTTTTATAACATAAGTGATAAGATAGGGCTTATTGGGCTTTGGCGAGTTATCACTCTGTACCACCTCAGTCTGAGAGATTATCCTCTTCCCATGGACCGTTAACAGCACTAGGCCTTCTCACTGAGCTCTTCAAGCCACAATATAAAAAGCTGTACATTCAGCACAAATGTAATGCACTTAAAGCATGCCACAAGTAAGCACATCCAGCGGCACAATGGGCAGGATATGGGTTTTTCCATGCTTTCACAAAGCGAACAGAGAGTTGTTCCAGTCAGAAACGGAGCCGCTGTGTCTGGGGATACGATACTTTTGAAGAGGAGTAAAAACACGTTTAATTAATTTTTGTTTGACCCTGGCCCTGTATTTACCATAACGATACAAAAAAAAAAAATTAAAAAAAGTTTTAAATGTGTGCCACTGTAAGATTATTTAAATTATAAAGCCAAATATACCACAAGAAACTAAACTATATGGACAGACTTTGGCTAAATATTTATTACTGTATCAATCAAAGAGTGAATTTACAATTCCAAACCATTACTAAAAACCAAAGTCATTGAAGTAATGAGAAAGCAGTATGATTGTATGATATTACATTTATGCATTTACACGTATAACTGTTCAATAAACAAGTTAATATTCAGACACTTTTCCCTTTGTCTTCCCTTTTTCCCCGAAACCCTTTTTCTGCTCCTATGGGGCAGAAGGCGCCTTCTAGTGGTCTAACCCTAACCCTACCCCAGACCTAAACCTTCTCATACTCCGTGCATGTTATATTGACGCTAAAGGGCGCCATTTGTGTTGGATGTCTATTGTCTACGCATTAGCAAAAGCGTCAGTATATGACGCCTTGGGCTAAGAATGCGTTGTATAACCACTGCAACACCAAGCAACAGTGTATTTCGTTGTTTTTTTTTTTGTTTTTTTTTTAAACAAATCTGTGAATGATTCAATTACTCAATCAAAAGATTGCCACTTTTGATTAAAAATTAGGAAAATGATTTTTGGTTTGACTTAAAAAAAATTAAGTTACCTGGTTGCCTAAACTTTGAGTTCATTGGAATTAAAAAATGTGAGTTAATTCAATGAAGGAGATTGGTTTAATAAATAGAATGTTATCTAAACCACAGTTGATTTGACAAAAGATAAAAAAAAAGTTAAAAAGCATATTTGTTTACGGTGTAGAGTTGTTCCTGAATTAATGCTTTAACAAATCCGGTTGAATAAATGAATGACTCACTCATAAATATTGCCACCACCTACTGGCGTAGTAACAATTAGATTCAATCAAATAAATGAATAAATAACAGTGATGATAACTTCAATAAAGCCTCTGTATTGAGAGAAACTGAAAGATGTACTGGGTTTTGATGTCAGTCTCCCTGTACTCTGTCCACCTGACTCCACATTAACCCCATTAACCTTCTGTCTTTTCAATGCTCATTCCTCTCTAGATGGAACCTGAACCCTGCAGGCCCAACACAATAATTAGCAAAATTCATATTTTTTGCAGAGATTGCTTGTGTGATAACTTTTCCAACACACAAAAAAGGCGTATTTAAATGACTGCGGTTTTGTTTTTGAGAATGTGCACATTCATTCATAGGAGCTTGTGCCACATAAGATACTAACCTGTATGGGCAACTGGGGAGCAGAAGGAAATAGGCATGCTTCCATCAGTCTCCGACTAGCCGGGACTCAATCAGACTAGCCCACTAAGAGCCCCTCTGTTGCCTGATGGCAGGGCCAGGCAGAGCAGTGTACCTAATGCCCCCGGTTTCATTGATCTTTCCCGTAACTGCAGCCCTCCACACAAACCCACACTATCTAGACTGGGGAGTGCTCCTGGGCACCCCCCACTTCAAAGGTGCATATTTACTCTTGGAAATTTAGAGAAAGTGCAGCTGTGGATGCATCCAACAACCACAATCAATAATGGGGCTGGTCCTCCTGACCCACCCTGCTGGCTAATAAAGTGCTTCTCAAGCTTGGTGGTTTTTTCCTGCCAGTCTTTTAAAGTTGGCTCCGAGCAGCACTTAGAGGTTCCTTTCCTTTACCTCTTCTCGTAAACAGAGTTGCGTGCATGGTTCATTTGTAATATTACTTTTACCTGTACTGTACTTGACAGCTCACCAGTCATGGTCAAGTGTTAGATGCTTTTGTGTTGTTTAGGGGATTTAATCGTATAAAGTTATGATGGTCTTCTCTTTCCCTATTGTGAAGTATAGCGGAGTGTGTCAGGGTTACGTCTCGTTTAATGCGTTTCTGTTCATGTGTCTCAGTTTCTTGTCTGTCCTTTCAGTTTAAAGGATAGACAAGAGTGGGGTGGTGGTGGCACTGTGGATAAGACACATGCCTTTAGTGTGAGAGACCCGGGTTTTTACACAGATAATATACAGTATGTAATCAGTAGCCTGGTTAAAACCAGACAATTCTCATAGGGGTGTAACGGTACATGTATTCGTATTGAACCGTTTCGGTTCGAGGCTTCCGGTTCGGTACGCATACAAACCGAACGATTGCTTGGACCATTTTTCTTGCCGGCAAAATTCGTGCTGACGCGGCCAACACAACGTTGCGCAACATCCAAATGGCAAGGGTAATGAAAGCAGAACGAAACTGCGCTCCTCGTTATGTGCTTCACGGATCGTTTATCAGTTCGGACCAGCAACATCTGTGCAGCGCGAGCTGATCTCGATCAAGCAACACTGTTACCACACCGCGCTAAGAGATCCGGAAAAGAAAACATTTGAATTCGCCACTGAGGTAATAACATCGCTGCGAAAATCTAGTGAGATGCATTCACATTTCTACGTTATTAACCGTAGATCTCTATTAGATCAAACAGCGCTGTCATGGAAACCAGGAGAAACATTGTGCCGTGAATGAACTAGTAGGCCTACTTTACGTCCACAGACCAGCAACATTCACCATGGATTTAATATAGTAAGACTAACTGTAACCAGTTTGGCTGGAATGGTGAAATGCTTTGAAGTACTTCACACATCTTTTTCCAGCACTTCAAAATTCAAATATTATATAAATAAATATATATTTAAATGTTATTTTTAATGTGATGACCAAAACATTATTTGTTCATCCTTCAAAGATGACCCCTATTTATAAACCTGAAAGTTTCAAGATCTAGGAAAACTCACACTTATTTAAAAATATTTTTTCTTTAAACAAATAGGAAATTTCTCTGGCATTTCTTTCTTTTTGCTGTATCGAAAACGTACCGAACCGTGACTTTAAAACCGAGGTACGTACCGAACCGTGATTTTTGTGTACCGTTACACCCCTAAATTCTCAGTTGTAACTGAGTTATGGTTTGGCAAAGCGTCATAGACAAATCATTTCCAGAGGGGCGTTACTAACGGACGTCGCGGGTAGACCTAAAACCAATCAGAGCGATGAAGAAGATGACGTGTGCAGAGCGGCGGCCGGCGGAGAAACATCTCCGAGTGTTGTTCTTTGCTCGGTTTTTAATAAAAAGGAAATGTACAGACGCGATAGCTGATTAGAACGAGTGATGTTTGACGGCGGCATCCATCTGTGTAAAGCCCACCCCAACGTTTCTGATTGGTGCCGCGATTTCGACGGATTGGAAATGGGCGTGAATGAGCTCTTTGCCAGACTAACGCGGAAGTTGCAGCCAGAGCAGAAGTTGTTTGGGTTTTCCCAGGCTATGTAATCAGGGCTTGATATTAAAGGAGTAGTTCACTTTTAAAAAAAAACTTTTGCTGATAATTTATTCACCCCCATGTCATCCAAGATATCCATGTCTTTCTTTCTTCAGTCGAAAAGAAATTAAGGTTTTTGATGAAAACATTCCAGGATTTTCTCCATATAATGGACTTCATTGGGAACCAAACGGTTCATTTGGTTCCTTCATTGGGAACCAAAAGCTCGATTTCACTTGTCGTTGCATCCTAAGTGTGCATTGCATTCTTAGCCTTAGATAGAATATACAGTTTGTAAAGTATAAAAACCATTATGTCTGTAAGAGAGTGTCCCCGTAAACCATGTATGCCTTTGTGTGTGTTTGCTTGATGTTTAATCCCACTATTACATAGTGAATTTAAACTCGAAATGAAGCTTGATATCTCCTGGTGTCTAAAGTCTCTCGATTGTCTATGAAAACTTATTACAAACGCTTAAATTTCTTTCAGAATTCTTGGATCTTTCTCACTCATTTTGAGTACAGTCTCATGCTGAGACCCATATAATCATAATTGTCCCCGACACCACTAAAACAAATGTGTATTAAAGCAGAGGATTGGGATGGGCCTTCTGCAGCAGTGAAATTGAGACAATCAAAATCTTTTGTAATTATATGCAACAATATTCTAATTACCGATGATTACAGATACTCCATGAAGCTCGCTTTCCCTCTAGGGCAACAATTAGAAAAATATATATCAGCTGTGTTTTTTGTCAATCATTTCATTTATAGTTGAGCCTGTTAATGTGGTACAAGTTGGAAATGTATTTTAGAACGATGAAAACGCAATTGTCCTCTTTATGTAGACCATGTTTAACTCTAATACACAGCGTGCTGGAGTCCAAATGCTAAAAACGGCATCCATTTGCATAGCTATTTATTTCCGAAGAATCCTGCAGCACATGTGAAAGAGTTTCCTTCTTTTGCCTAATTAAGCTGAAAAGATGTACCCACACCCCCCTATTTAGAAAGAATACAGATATAACCCCTATACTGTAAAACAACATCTGTCTGCAGATCTCCAGACAGAAATTCATAACATTGTCTTCTGTTTTTAGTTTGAGCCAGTAACTGCGCACCCCCGTGAACTCGTACGTATTTATATGTGGAGTTAACAATGTGTACTAAATGGACCATCATAGAGTTCTTTCAAGTGTGTATATGGATACTAGTTACCTTAAGGGAAACAGATCAGGGGTTTTTTTCTCACATGTGACTGAATCGTTTTACTGAAAACACTTAAGAGATTTAATTTAAGAGAGCGCTGAAGCTAATAGAGGCAAAATATATTTTCAGTTTACAGTGTCATTACGCCAGGCTCAGTCATGCGTCGCTATCAGTAATTCTGACTACTTTCTTTATCTTTTTCTTTATCACATCTCTCAATTTCTCTCTCCGTCTCCCCAAGCTTGTCTTACATGTTGACAGCCGCTTGTTAATAGGTATCAGTTTGCAGCGAGTGAGACTAGAGGGATGTGTGGTAATCATGTTCATCTCAGCACTGTTGGCAGGCTCTTCTCTCTCACTATGCCGGCAGACACTTGCCATTGAGTGGCTGTCAGGCAGAAAGGGTGTGTGGGATGTGGGAGCAGGTAGCACGGGTCATGCTCCTTTCTCTCCAAAAGCCGCTCCAGCTAAAACCTTAAGTGGTGTTTTAGCTACCTGCACTGTCACACAGCTGACACTCTCCACTTCTATAACGAGGAGACCACCGGAGCTGCGGCCAACTCTATTACCTCTCGGCTGCCAATATGTGTATGTCTGTGTGCATATGTGTGTAATGGCAGGACATTACTGTCACGTCCCCTCTTCAAACAAAACTGTTCAGTCGGATTTGCAGTCATATTAAAAAAGGAATTTAGCGCCAGTGGTCACCAGAATATGGGAATTTGTTGACTTGGATGTGAGTGCTAATGAAATTGACATATTGGAATGTATGTAGTGAAAGACTATACATCACATAAGTGATTATTTTTTTTCTAAATGTAAAAATGCAGAAAGTTTGTAGTGATGGGTAGTAGGTATACACTCTTAGAAGAAAAGGTTCTTTATGGAAGGTTCTATCAGTGCTACGTATTTCTATATGGAACCTTTTGGGTTCATTCATTATCATTTGTTTTGTCCTTTCCGGATTAAATATTTCATATTATTGACAAACATCAAGATCCTAAAATGTATTTATGAATTCATGTGAATGATCACAAAATTCAAGATATGGGGGTTTGAAAATGTATGTTGTTCTATCATTTTACGTAGTTAATAAATATCACACGAAGAGTGCCATTTCAGTTTTTCACCTCCAAAAATCAGCATGATTAAAATGTGATATTAAGTTACTACAACAGTTTAATAAACAATAATTGAATTACAATGACAAGATGTTGCAGAATAATGTAATATATGAATTAATAATAGCCTATAAAAAAAAAACTTTTTGCCAAAAGGGTTCTTTCTTGTCATCATAGAACTTTTTTTTAGCATAAAAGGTTCTTTGGAGTTGAGTAAAGAACCCTATGCTTCATATATAGAACCCCAATGAACCCTTTCTTCTAAGAGTGTAGGATCAATGTAATGCTCATTATATAAAAAATCATTATGTCTGTGGAAAGTCCCCATAAAACAAACAACATGTGTTTAAAATCTCCCTGACTGTAGATATCCAGTTATTATATATATGTATATATATATATATATATATATATATATATATACTGTATATATATATGTATATATATGGGTCAAATATGGACAAACCCAAATGTTGGGTTAAAAATGTAATTAAAGGTGCATAAACAATTGCCTGATGGGTTGAATGAGCCCTTTTCTGATTACTGCGATTGCCCCTGTAAATTAGAGGGATTCGGGCTTGAATTTGAGACTGGGCATGACGTCATGCGCGTTCACGCTCGCCTGGCTATGTCTGACAGGTTTGTTTATTCGCCGGCATCCTCCGACGGCATAAGACAACTCGAGCAACACAACTTTAGTCAACTTTCGACAAAAATAGAAGATAGATTCAAAGAGACTGGCGTGTAGTTCATTCCAAACCCCAACGCAAACTCCACGTAAGACAAAGAAAATTAAACTTCTGTCTAGTGCCAGGCGTCGGAGTAAGACGAGAGTCAACATCGGGAAGCTTTCAACAAATGGCATCCTATACAAAGTGATAACTTATATGGTTCATGAACGTGTTTCCATAATAATAGAATCATAAGTGGATACAGTAAGCACATAAAACAGTTCAACATGGAGATAGATGGAAACAAAAACGGAAGTTTTCTACCACCCCCGTTTCCCCCTCACACACACATAAGTGTGTAATTTACTCAAATGCCTTTCCTTTCATATATTTTAAATGACTTGCAGATTTATAACTTTATTACCTCATTATGACTGTAATAAAAGATGTGTGCGGCTGATGCTCCTTTGGTTATGAACAGCTCACACAAACGTACGTGTGTGTGTGTGTGTGTGTGATCCTTTTTACAGACTATGGTGTGATACATGAGTGCGTACACCTCTGGTTGCAGTTTCGCTTGTCGCCAGAGGGGGCGTAGTTCTGCAAAAACTCAGAGACTTGCGCTTTGTACCTTTAAAAAATGTACCGTTGAAAGTAAAAGATGAAGTTGGGTTAACATTTTAAATGACATTTTTAACCCAACATTTGAGTTTGTCCATATTTGACCCAAATTTGGGTTGAAACAACCCAGCATTTTATAGATTGTATATATATATATATTTATATATACATATATGCTCCATAGCCGACTGCTGTCTAACAATAAGGCAAAGTTTCACTTGTCCGGCATGAGCACATGTTCCCTTGACATAAAAACATTTGTCCACTCTCCCCATGTTTTATCATCACACATGGAGCCTGCTGTGGCGCTCGTGAATATATAGAGTGCAGGCTCGTAAATGGTTCACATCAACAGTCCTTCAGGCTTCAAGTCTGGAGGCACTGAGAAGGCTTAGTCAATGAGCAGGGAGTAAGTTATTGTACGGCACAATCGGAGGCACTCTGTCATCGTCGACTCTTTCCCAGCTTTGACGGATGTGCTGCTGAATAGCTGGTGGATCTGGTTAAACACGATGAATGAAAGATTTACAGCCACTGGTCAGCAAGGTTTACAGAGGTCCCTGCAATGCTCCACTGGTTTGTTTTGTGTTCTGCCCTGGGTAGTGTTAAAGCCCAGGCAAAGTGCTGAGGTGGTAATTGGCCCCGAAAACCCAGAGCAAAGGGTGACTTTGAAGGGGAAAAAAAGGCAATTTATTAGGATGACATTTTGGACTTCTTACTGATGGCTTTGTGGCTTTGAATTGACATTCATCTGCTGGCAATATGTTAGTCAAAATGAGTTAACATTTGTGTTGCTCCAAAGGTTTATGTGCTGACTTGGGCACACCAAAACCCATTTGCCAAGAAAGTTAGGAAAAGTACTTTTTTTTAAGATGGTGTTTCCCAAGTTTTATGTTCAAGGGTTTTATTTTTATTATACCTAACAAATTTAAATGCTTTAAATAAGCATACAAATATGAATTGTTAAAATTATTACTTAAAAATACGCATTATTTAAAAATAAAATAAAATATGGTAATCAACAAATGAACAAAGAGCACAATAGTTTTCCGACACAATAGTTTTCCGACACAATAGTGTTGATTTTAAATTAGGTGGGAATGTTAACTATTTTAAGAAAGGAAAAAGACTGACTTCCTCTGGGATGCATGCATAAACCCTGTTGAATCATAAAAAAAGTGTGAAAAATGTATTTCAAGAGTTTCTTTTTTAAAAGGATCATCCACCTGCCATGCACCGCAGTCTATTATGTATCTGCAATATGTTTCATAAATGACAATACAAGAAATGCACTTTGCGTTTAAAATGGATGTTGTTAAACTGCAAGCAACAGTACTAGAGCAGGAAAAACAAAGACATTTTGCTTGGATTTTTCGATGCAGTAGACACTCCCAGTGTTCCTGTTACTCCCTGACAATTATTCTGAATTAATGCAGGTTCTTCCCCAAGTTCAACAAGCGAAGCCCTCCTAGTGTATGCTGTGTTATCTGGCAACAAAACTAATTAGCAATCAAAATCTCAAGCTGCTCCAAGAGGTTATCTCCCTAAACAAAAACTGCATATGAAAGAGAACGGCGAGTTGTGTGGATGCGAATTGGCTTCTGCTCGATATGTTACAAGCTCTCGTGACCCAGACCCACAATCTTTTGAGGGATACCCTCAAGTTCACTGCAACAAATGCACTCAATCACTGAGGGAAAAGCATTTTCTCTCAGTAGACCAATTACTGCTTTCTAAAAGCCTGGGGCGTCCAGCAAACTCTGACACTTGGAAATAAAGACCAATCTGAGAGAGAAACATAACGGCTATTAAAATCTTTATAATTCTACAAATCGCAAGTGATTTGTTTTGCCCAGTGGCTTGTTCAGATAGATGCTTACCACTATTGCTGGGGTCATGGATGCACCGCAATGGAGGAGAGCAAGCTTATTTTTACCACTCAGCCTGAAAGGAAAGGCTGGTCTTTTTTTTTTTTTTTTTTTTTTTTCATGTGCCGGGTGCCTGGAACAGTCAAAGATCTCCTGTGTGTCATAATTGCCTGAAGTGAGGGAGCAAAGGCCCACCAATCCTGATAGAGGAGGGTGTCTTTCATCAGGGCGTCGGAGTCAGAACTTCTTTTAAAGGATCATTGTCCTTTGAGGATTTTGCACCATGTTTTGTATATAATAAAGCACTTTGAGAGAAATGCATAAGCGAGTAAACTCTTTTTCCTCTGGTGCAGATGCCCTTTCATTCTTAAACAAATTGATTTCCAACATCTATCTTGTTGTTGTTGTTGTTGCTTTCATTAGTCTTGCAAAGAGTTAATATTTCCTTTTAATTACTTGCATTTTACAAGTAAAACATTGCAGATACTATGTGAATTAATTAACCATTTGCATAGTGCCGTTAGATTACTTATCTCAACAAAGTGAAAGCCCAAAGTGCCAGAGAGGGTCATGCAATTATGTATAAAATCACTCCAATAAAACATTAGCATGTTAACTTTTGGAGTGCTCACACTCAGCTTTCAACTCCACATAATATAATTAGGAATCTACTTTATAAAAGCCCGAAATTAGATGCAGACATTAACAGTGTTTGGGCTTATCCTGTGATGGTTTTGGGTTAAGAATGGCACTCTAACTCTGGCTGGCTCGCCGCTGGAGAGCTGATAGGCCTTCTGATAGGCCCTCGGCAAGCAGATGAGGGCCCTGAATGAGGAGCCTCTCGTACTTCTCTCTCTAATCACTGCCACGTCCCCTGTGCCCAGCTGATGGACCACATGGGTCGCAGGAAGGGTGTCTCACCCATAAATCAGATGGCTGGGGTGACAGCGCACAAAATAGGTGAATTGTTCTTGGGATCCCAGGCCGACGACCATCCATGTCTTCGGAACACACGCTCCGCCCCCTGGTCTATTTATTATTTTTTTCGGGGGGGGGGGGGGGATCACAGATGCCACCAAACCAGATTTTCTTACCCCCTTTCCCATCTGCTCCCACCCCTATGACTCTGTTCAGCCAAGCACCAGCTATGAACTTCTTCCAGAGTCAGTTACTGGTGTAATTGAAAGTGCTTTGTCATGGCTTTCAGGCCAACACTGATGGATGTGAAGTTGAATGAGCTTTAGGTTTTGTACAGGGGGAAGTCAGGGGGAGATTTATCATCTCTGACTCGTGAGGCCACCAGGAGCCATTGAAAGCGCAACCTCCCTCTACCTTCCTGTGATCTGTTAATTATAACTTAGTTAACCTGGCCCGGTTAAATCACTGTGCTATATCTTGTCTGGTGAAGTTAAAAGGAAATATCAGCTTCTCTTTTTATTCATTTCATTTTTTTTTTCTTTCAACCCAGTGAATAGAGGAGCAAAAAAAATACTTTCTTTTGTGACAAGGACGACTTGTACAACTAATACAACATGTTAGAAAATGTTACTACATTGTGACAAACTATATTAGACCAGCACGATTAATCGTTAAAGGGATAGTTCACTTTGAAATTAATTTTTGGTATGTTTTAGCGTACCTCAAGGGCATACAAGATGTCTTTGTTTCCGCAGTAGTTTCAATTTTGATATTTTAGGTCAAACCGTTCGTGTCTGTCAGTCATATAATGGAGGTCTATGGTCACCACCTCAAAGAGCATGCACAGAGAAGTCCAAATTAAACATGATTTAATGACTCATAATTGTACTCATTGAACGAAACGAGCAGTTTGTGTGAGAAAACAAACTAAATAAAAACTGTAAAAAAACTAAATAACCTTAACGAAATATTCAATTACAATTTTCAAAACAATTAGTCTAGCAACAAGACAAACACTGCAGTAATTTTACACTAATATTATTGAAGTCTACTGAGGTCAATAACTCAAATAGATATAGTAATATTAACCGCTCGGTCTCATCCCAAGGCGTCATATAGGTGACGCTTTTGAAATTGCGTCTATATCTGACGCACATGGCACCCTTTAGCGTCAATATGAGACGCAGATATAAATGGGCCAGAAGGCGCCTCCTAGTGGTCTAACCCTAACACTACCAAAGACCTAAACCTACCCATAACCGAAGCGTGCCGTGAAAGGGCGCCATGTGCATCGGATTTCGACGCAATTTCAAAAGCGTCACCTATATTAACACATACTTATAGAGTTGCGGTTAGGGTTTGGTTTAGGGTTAGTTACTTGTAATTAGGCTTCGCATAATTTACTGTAATTACTAACCTTAAAATAAAGTGTTACCAAACAAATTCTTAATTCTTTTGTGAATTAAGATGTGTAATATAAAATGAAAGTCAAAGCTTCATATAGCCTGTGTAGCTTTGTGGGTGTTATGTCTCATTTGAAAAGCATATTCATTAGTTAAGCAGTTAAAAAGTACAACTTTCAGGACCTACAATGCAAGGCGCAGGAAGTCAGTGCGTTCTTATTGTCTCCTGATGAGAGCACGCCCCCAGCTGCCTCAGCCCTGGCGAAGGGCCAGAGCGGGGCCAGCTTTGCTCTGATCTGGGCTTCTTTGTGAAGCGAGGAGTGTAGAAGTTTTGCTGGGGCTGCTGTCCTAGAGCCATGTTGGAATGTTAGAACAGCAGAGGAGGTGCAGAGGAGGGATGTGACCCTGACGTGTGATGTCTGTGCAGGGGTCATGCCGTGAGGTTAGCCAGATTATAAATAAAGCCGAGCTTGATCTCTTTGCCATGGCGATGAGAAGACGTGGAAAGGTGAATGCCAGCGCTAGAAGCAGAGTTGTAAAAGCCCACCCGCACTTGCTCCAAACCCTTGGCTCAAGGCACAGAGGCAACATATGTGAGATGGATGTTACACTATATGGTGTAGTGAAAAACCCATAGAGGAGCTGTATCGAAAACGTTTCCCAAAAGTGCTCCAAAAGAACCGAAATCAGTTTAAGAATCATATCAAATGTTAAAGGTGCTGTCTGCATTAAAGATTTTGATTTTTCAATAGATAAGGCTTACAAAGAGTGTAATCTGAAAGAAAAGGGGCCTTGTTTTGGTTTAGTTATTGGCGCTCACGGGAGGGAGTAAAGTTTTTATATTCCATGAGAAACTCAGTTGGAATGCTAAGTCACAGAAGACTTAGACAGAAGAGCTCATTTGTTTGGCTAAAGGCAAATAAGTTGTGGGAGGTGAACGATTTTGGGTCACTGCATGCATGTAGCAGTTTTATCTGGTGAAGTTTATGGACAGAACCAGATAAAGAGCAGTATCACATTCTCCAAGTCTAAACTGACGGAAAAAGAGAGCAGGAGAGGCAACCAAAATGAATACCTCAGACCAACCTTCTAATTTAAAAACATTTTAATTCTTTAACCATATTTTATTGTAGTACAGTTTTTGACAAGCTACCAATTATATGCTCGACTTGCTGTCGTCTAACGCTGTGTTACATGTCATTTAGTCTGTTCTTAAGAATGACGAAATCCCCCAAGTAGAAATAGATAGACTGTTACCTTTGGGAAAATTAGCATGGTAAATGAATATTAACTTGCAGATGGTTGGATATAGGGCACAGCAGTAGCTCCTAACTAACAATTGATTAACTTGTAAATTCCCATTGCCCAGCTGTTGTTCAGGCTGTTTACCATAAAGAACAGAAAAAAGGGGTGCAGAGAGAGGATCCAGATGCTACGGGTACAGAGGCAAAGGCAATCTGTCATTGTTGAGAACTAACACTGATGGATGCTGCTTTGAATGGGTATTGGTTTTAGTTAAACATGACAGAGTGAAGGATGATATGTCATTGGTCACACAGGTCTGACAACAACTCGGCACAGGGTTTATTTTCCACCGAAGACTTCATGACAATGGACCAGTGGCAAATTAAGTCAATACAGTTTGGATGAGTTTAGGTAAAGGGAAAAAAAAATAATGGTGTATCATGTTTATTATGTTATATTTTTCATTTTTCATGAGCTGAACTCAAAGATCTAAGACTTTTTCTATGTACATATAAGGCCTACTATTTCTGTCTAAATCTGTGTTAGTGAGCACTTCTCCTTTGCCGAGATAATGCATCCACCTCACAGGTGTGGCATATCAAGTTCCTGATTAGACAGCATGATTATTGCACAGGTGTGCCTAACATAACTCCTATGGTTTTCAAGCTTTTGGGTGTTTCTCAAAACCAAGAATGCAAAGAACGGACTTGTGTTCTTGGGGAGAACGCTCTTGCTAGTTGTTCTCGGAAGAATGAACTCACAAGGTGACGAGCACACAGAACGCAGCTGACAGTTTGGGACGATGTGTTCTTGCTGGTATTGTGCAATAATACCCCCAAACAAACATAACAAGAATTATTGATAACAGCCAGGCTGCATTGCATCTCGTTGTCTCTTCACTGTGGGGTAAAACGAGTCTGTGAGCAAACTGGCCGGTTGGCTCGCTAACTTAACACCCGCAGGCGCTTATGGAGAATCTCACTTCCGAAAACGTCTGAGCACATTTTTATTTCACCATAAATTTTCGTAAAATGCCAATATTTGAAATCTACACAGTTGATTTCTCGCATCAAATGTTCTCAGAAGTGAATTTAGTGATGAAACAGTGTATGTAATTGTAGAAAAACGAATTGCTGTATTGACCTGCCTCGAATGCCGAATTGAATCCTGGGATATTTCTGCCGTCAAGTTCACAAAAGTTACCAACCGATGCATCCTCGGTAAAATGGGCGTGTCAAGAACAGATTCGGGATTTTTAACCATTCTTGCCAAAATGCAAAATTGTGTATTGGGACAGTGCTTGGGCCACAAAAGATGACGTTTCACAAGTACAGACAAGAACACACAGTGAGAAAGACCCTTAAACCTTATCCACCTTAAACCATAGTAGTTGTTTTTTACAAAACAATAATGAAAGTTTTAGAAGAAATACTTTTATTCAGTATTTTGCATTATTTATAATGCATTAAATGTATCAAAAGTGAATAAAATGCTGGAAAACATTCCTATTTCAGATAACTGCTGTTTTTTTTTTTTTACTTTTTATTAATCAAAACCACCAGGTTCAACCAAGCAGCAGCAGCATTGCCAACATAGGAATAAATCATATTTTAAAACATACAGTTTTCCTGTCTTTTTTTAATTTAATAAATAAATGCATCAATAAGGATAAGAGAAATTAAAAAAAAACAAAAAAAAAAAAAAACGTACAGACTCTTTGAAACAGTAGTGTGTGTGTTGGTAACAAACTTTTTAAATGAAGGAAAACAGTCTTAATTACTACCCAAACCCACATACTTAAGCTATATGCACATTGCTCAAAAATCTACCCTGAACTCAATACATGGTAGAGGCAGCCCCCTAAAAATACTGAGCTGACGCTGTGCCTTATAACACTCTCATGGGAAATACAGCATTTGCATGAAACATCAGCACAGCCTGGCTTCCAACAAGGCCAGAACGAATCATGAAACATTGGATGGTCTGCTGCACCCTGACTCTCTGACCCTCAGTGCCTCAGGGTGAGGCCAGGTACATGTGGACCTTCCATCCAGCTGCACAGGATCAGACGTACAGCATGTGAGAGACACCGCTAGGGACCCTGCAGGACAACAAACCAATCCATGACCCGACAGGCAGGCCTCCTAAGCTGGCCCCAGGTGACGTCTGGTCAGCCAAACACAAGGGCAGAGTCTGGGGAGTGTCTCTATGGGTTTGAATAAACAACACTTCGGAAGAACTCATCTCCCACTGGCTGCCAAACCTTGTTAATGTTTAATCTCCAAACCATTCGAGTATCAGGAATCATAACGCATATTTCAAGGAAGAAAAGGTATATATTTATTATGGACTGTAATTTATTTTTCTTGCCTTTACGATTTTGGACTATTGAAAACACCCAGGGCACATTGTTATGTAGTTTGTGAGGTCCCCTAACAAGAAATCAATTGTTTATCAAATTTAAAAAGACTTGGGTATGAAAATCCATTGCTACTAGCGAATGAGTAGGTTCTCGTTTTCTTAATACATTCCAATTAGCATAAAAGGATAATCCATATCACTTTGTCGATCTGTATATCCCCCCCCCCCCCTATATATATATATATATATATATCGCATCAAACAATTAATGTGTCTATATATAAAAGCTACATGGCAGACGTTTATTCTATTTGTATGCAACTCGAGGTGTCCATTGTTTAAATGAGCACTGTCAGGTCACATTTGAGGTTATTGTATGAGGTTACTATATCTGTTTTACGTTTTTTTTTATATTTGTATTGTTCATTGTAATCTTTTATTGTTGTTCATTTTAGGTAGACAATTTTAAGATCTGTCCAGGGACAACAGATGAAAAATAGCCTTTTGGCTAATTCTGGTGCATTTACAGTAATGTCAATTAATGTACATTGTCCCTGTCAAATAACTAACTAAATAAAAATAAAATTGGAAAAAGGTCGAGTAAATGTTAATTCATGTTAATATGGCAATTACATCAACACAGCTAAAATCCACAGTAGATCATTATTCAGTTATAGCTTGTAAACCACACATTTCACACCACAGTACAACGACAACAGAGTGAAAAACTATTTCCCTTTTCTGCAGTGTACTGGGAATTGTACATTGTCTCGTTATAAAACAGTATGACATTCCTTGCAAATACATATGTTTTCTACCTAAACAGTGGGGAATTAAATATGACTAAGTAGGCCCGATCTGTAGGCGGGCAATGAAGCCGTTAAAGAGCGAGAACCCTTGAGGCTGCACTGCTCTCGGACATAACCACCGACGCTATAGGTGAAAGTGTACAGGAAGGAGGACTCAATGCTTTGGTCAAAAGGTAGACGGTTGAAAAAAGAAAAGCCGTTGAGAAGCTTTTCAGCCGGTGAGCTTCAGATGGGAAGACCCTGGAGGAAACAGGAGAAAGCCATTAATAACCACAGTATCACGGTGATCTATTTGCATGGATGAGCTACAAACGGATAATGAACTAGCCGAACTGTTTTTCCTTTTCTCTGCGTAGCTGTCTCTTCGCTTCCTTCCAAGCTTGTAGCGCACCACTGGGAGAGCTCTCGCCTGTACAGAACAGCATGACAAATCAATGCCTTATTCCAAAATCAAGGGAAAAGGTTATTCTCCGTCTCCACGGGATTCAGCGCGCCCCTGTATCTTTTGCCCTCCCCTTCTCCATTTAATACCAAACAAGTCTATATGGACACTCCCTAATTAAGAGTAGGGCAGTGGGGCGTTTTCTTTTTTTGTCTTTTTGGTTATGCTAGTGCTAGTGTGGGGAGTGTGAAAACAGATCTGATGGACTGCATGCCCCCGACTCTACTCCGCCCAGGCTCCAGCAGGTACGGCAGCATGATTGACAGCTCTCAGGTCAGCCACCCATCTTCCAGACTGTGGTAGGGTGGGCGTTAAAGAGATTTGGAATGCCTGGGACCCTGATTGCTTTATAGCTGGGCTGTCAGAGCCATTGTATGGGTTGGTATTATTAGGGTTCGCCATCTCTCCCCGTCTGGGAGGCGTCGTGCTCGCTGCTCTCAGCATAAAGAGGCAACACCACACCATTTATATCTCTTCTTTCTCTTTGGCTGAAAGAAAGAGAGAGGGTGAGAAAGAGAAAAAAGACGAAGGGAAACAGAATCGTTAGTGTCTCTTGGGAAAGCAACCAAATGCGGTGGAACTCACACCAAACGTTCTTTGTCTTTGACAATACAGAATTTTCAATCAATACACTGCAGCAGCTTGTGGAAAATACACAGGTTCAAGTATATGAATTTGTATTACATACTGAACAGATAAAGAGTTAACAAAATAGGCAACAAAAAATATAATGTGTCCTCACTCTAAATACCATTTTAGTTAAGAAGAGGTTTGTTGAGCACACAGAAACGTGATATTTCTTGTCAAACTGACTATTTATTAGTTATTTTAGAATTTTATTCATTTAGTCATTATTTACTTAAAACATTCATACAATCAGCAACAAAATAAGTTATGAATGTTGCATTTAAATAGTAACAATTAAGAAAAGCAAAAAGCATTTCATGGAATAAACATTTGTATTACTTTATAACATGCCTTTGGCGCATGTTTCTTCAGTCATCTCATTCCCGCAGGTAAACAAGTGTGCATCCGCTAAGAACAACAAGCAAGAATACAGTACATGTTCTTTTCCCCCCCTCATCTCTTCCCTCCCCTCTTAACTCCCCAGGCGGGGATGACAGACTGACAGGTTGCTGGAGGTCAGTGGAGCGGTGGCCCTTCTCTCCCTTGGACTGGGCCGATCTATACAGTCTACACAGGTCCCAGACACTCCTGGCTTCCTCGTGTTTTTTTGGCTGGAACCCTGCCGATGACTCGCCGGTGTACCAGCCTCCTTGGAGACATGAAAATGGGCGGGGTGCTGCGTTGCCGACTCACACCTTTCTGGTCAACGCCTTTCTGCGTCCCAGTGGGGTAAGCCGGGGCCAGCACTACTCACTCAGTCAGTGTATCCACCCCCCTTTCCCGCTAGCACGTAGGACATCCCAGCTTCAGTCGGGCCCCGGCGCCCTGGCGCGGACGGCCCTGTGAGATTTGCCGGGATCCGGCGCCTGAGACGTCGGTTAAGACCTGCGAGCCTGGGCAGGGCCTGAGAGGGGCAGCGGCGCGCTGGGACGGTACAGACTGAGGCTGCAGATCATGCTCCATTATGTTTGGACTCAAGGGGTGTGAAAGCACTGTGGTCCCCAACGTCTCTCCTCCTAAAAGATCATCAGTTGGCTGTAGCTGGAGGCGAGCGCGGCCCCTAATTCACTTCATTATCCCCGTTTCTTTGTTTGGGCTTTTTAGGATGTGCTTTTGTGGTACATGACTACACCATATATACCGTAACATCTGAACAGGCGGTAGAGCTTCCGGTGCTGACACCGGTATTGATTCGAACAAGTCGTGACTCCTCCGCCATGTGTCTGTGTGTCTTCTCATCTGAGAAATAAGTGTTAGTCTCTTCCTCACTGTACTCCATTGTGTCCTCAGCAGTTGCCATATTGATTTAGTTTTTTCTTTGAGTCCTCCCATTGTCTGTGCCCTTTACCGCTGGGATTAATCTAATTGTTTATCTCTGAATCTTTTTCCTGCCTTCACTCCCGTCTGCCTCATTATGTGCCAAGATTTGACAAGTTGAGTCTCCACACTCTCCAATCGCATTTTACAACATGTCGATCTTCAGAACACTACAGATGGCCTGCCTCTCAGCAGACCCTCCCACATGGAATGTAACAAACATGACAACGCTGCACATTCTAACATGGCAACACGCATACACGTTCACACACGTACACAAACACACATCCACACTGGCATATACTGTTGGATGCGCTCGAGCACACACATGCAAGCGTTCGCACAAGCAACACGTTGCGAGATGCAGACACGCACAGACGCACTGACCAACCCTTCGCGTTAATACGGGATAAAAAAGAAATAAATCTGCTTTTCCTCACATCGCCGGGAGTTTTTCAAGAGAAATTTCAGCGGGTGCAGTCGAGGAGATGACAATATGTGCAACGTCTCCTAACGCTTGTCAATCCACGTGGTACACTCAGAGAAATATATAAATAACGGCAGCCAAAAAGACACAACTGTCAAAGAGCTTCGTCTCTCCAGACTGAGGGGACGTACAGGCAGCGATCTTTTTCCACTCGCTTTGTGTTTCATCTTTTTTTTTTCTCTCCCGTTGTTTTTTTCAACAGCAACCCAAACGCTCTTGGGCCCATGGAAGCCCTGTGGTCAGGTTTTATCAGTGAGTTAACTCTACAGAAGTGGGCCAGATCAATACAAGCATTCTCTGAGAGACGGGGTGCAGTCGGAGCCTTGTGAATGTAGATATGTATGTGTGTGTGTGTGTGTGTACGAGTGCCTTCAGGAGCAGATCGATGGGCTGACAGGGGCTCCGCTTTGTTCTCACACAGTGCTCAGATGTTCGACGTGCTTTACATGATTGCTTAAAGGTTTCTGTTTGCCGTCTTGTTTGTTTGCTATACTTTTTTTTTTCTGTCTGCTTATTTTTTATTATGCACTTTGCTAGCACAGCAGAGTTAACAACTAGTTATTGTTTTTATTGTCAGATTTCCTCTGTGCACACTTATAATAATACAAGACTTCATATATTCAGCTCTACAGAACAATGGAGAACGCCTGTAGTTTAGGAAATCTGAACAAAGTGCTGTATATCAAATGATATTGGTAAGAGTGATAAACAATAGACTCTTCACTAAACCCTGTCAAGTCAATCCAACATTAGCAACTGTTGCTAACCGCCAATTTTCTCAGACAAGCTTTTGGTCTTTTCTGTGTTTGTATAATTTTAAGCACAATTGTTTTTTTAGCTTCTCAAATAAATCTTTAAAACTGCATTTGGAATTAGGTAATTTGAGTGTGGATAATAACTGACGTTCACAGTATAGTGAATATGTTGTAGAAATGTTAGGAACCATTCTTTCACTTACAATAATGTGATTTTTTTTTTTTAATTGAGCCTTTTCTCTTTTGAGTTGACTGTCAGAAGTGTTTGAATCTATTTGCAGTCACTACAGCCCTATTAAATCACATCACTGCGTAATTTAACAATTTTGGCAGATAAAAGTGCTCAATTCATGTCACAATTAATTCCCATAAGAATCATTTTCCAACCAGTTTTTACTACTTTAGGAGGACATTTGACTAAAAAAATAATGCTGTTCTCAGAAAACTTCAAATTTATTGGACATTCTGTCAAAACTCATAGAGGTTAGCAACAGTAACCAAGAGGGGGTGGAGCTTAGTGAAAGTGCGATTTGTTGCTTTAGAACACACAATCGACTGCATTTTAGGATAGAACTTTCAATGTTAAATCATAAAAGAAAACTTAATACAAGGCATCATACTTT
This sequence comes from Pimephales promelas, assembly GCF_988280905.1. Lineage (NCBI taxonomy): Eukaryota > Metazoa > Chordata > Actinopteri > Cypriniformes > Leuciscidae > Pimephales > Pimephales promelas. The sequence goes on from NC_142778.1 coordinate 32,187,352, forward strand.
TTGCATGATAAATAACATTTTTGATTTAAGTAAAATCAACAGCCTCTTGTACACAAAAGTCTGAAATGTCGCCCAACCACTCCACTTCTAAACAACTGTCCTAATAAGTGCTCGCAAGAGTGGCTGAAGCTTGAGAATAAGTGTCTGCATACTTGCTGCGCACAATTCCTCATCTGAAGAACTATTTTCGTCCCCCGACAGAGTTGGCCTTTGACATCCTTTGTCGTCTTTAGAGTCTAAAGAATTTATTTTTTTTTTTTTTGCAACAAATTCACCCACTTCCACCGTGGCCCGCACGGTCACCTAAAGCAAGTTAAGCACTTGCCTCTCTAAATAAGCAGCCTGAAATTACTTCTAATAAGAACTTGTGTGTGTAGGCTGGCCCTCCACTGAAAGGCGTTGACCGCTGAGGACAAGTAGGTGTCAACAGATCTAGTCTCGGAAGCCTGTGGGACTTTGAGAAGCATGAGCTCTTCTTCAGGCCTTAATAAGACTGCACAGATGCGCCCTTGTCTGAGCATGGCCTCTGTGTCTTATTGTACTTTGGCCTCACAACCACGAAGCCCCCTAACAGGGCAGGGCCAGGACCGCGTCGGCTGTGTAAGAGGGTCTCATTAAGAGAGGCAAACGAAAACCGGGGTCAAGGTACATAAAGGTGCCCTGAGCTAAGGAGCATGCCGCTAAGATGAGTTAGGAGCTTCTCCACAGCTCGGGGTCGCCCCTCCAGACCTCTGGCCCTCCCTGCCGTGACCTCCTATCTCCGGCATTATTTGATGAAGCAGAGCTTGATAATTATTTTGCATGGATGGAGAAGAGGGCAAGAATGTGAAAGGAGAATGTCATTCGGAGGGAAAGGATAGCAGGGGACGACCGAGAAGAGAAAGAAAACCAGGAGAGGAGAGAGAAGAGAGAGAGAGGGAGAGAGAAAAAAAGATCAAAAGCAGGCCTTTCGCTTTTCATGCCTCAGAAGGCTCCAAAGAGGATAAGGAACAATCAGGCCTTGGGTCTCCTGTCCTCTCTAGCAATTAGACTCAGCTGATGAAGTGAATAGGATGAATGGCAGGGTTCAAGGCCTTTCTAGGATTCACACAACAGGGTGTGTTTTTCCCCTTCTCCTCCTTTATCTCTTTCTCTCCTCCGAGTGGCACAAATGCAGCTGAAATATTTCCAAATGAAGACAATGTGGTCCAAGGTGCCAAATCTTAATCACGGTGGCTGATGAGACTGAAGAGGAGAAAGAAAAGAAGGGAGGGAGGGAGAGAGGGTGTGAGAGCTGCTCAGGAGAACAAACACATACATTCAATGCAGAGCATCTTTGCACCTTATCAAACCACCCCCCCAACCAACCCAAAAAAAAAAAAAAAAAAAGGATTTACGTCTCAAAATCCCCTTTGTGTGTTTGCCGTTGTTCGGCTATACTAAAGAAAACAAATAAGAGCGGGGAAAAATGTATCTCTCGCATCATGACAATCGCCACTGTGCTGTACACTGAAAGCACCTCGCAGATGGTGCTTTGTCTGAAACCGATAGTACCCTGGAAATCTGGACGCGAATGTACGGCGACTACACATTCTAGGCCTTCTAGGACAGATAATATTGCATTTACCGCTCAATCCTGGAAATAAAACGCCACATTGTAAATCCACATATGCTCCGTAATGACCAGGGATGGCGGAATTCAGCGAAATCCCCAATAACAATAAAGACGACAATCGGGCTCCTTTTAACCTTTACTCATTTTTTCTAGATCATTCCTCCTATTCTATTTCATTTAACCCAAACTTAATTTACCATGAGAGCGCAGCTTTTTTTTCCCACCAACCCCTCTGGTGTGTTTTGTCAGCCATTCCTAATACAGTATATGGCAGTAAGTGGCTCTGGAGGCCCGGTCCATGCCGCCACACTGCACTAAAACCTTAAGATGCTTAGTGATATTCTTTAATCTGGCCCACTGATAATGTGTTTAAAGGAGCAATTCAGCTTTCCAAACTTTGAGGGTTCAAAGTCTCTGAGGCATGGGGTCAGAATGCCAATGAGCTAAATAAAGAGTAGCCAGAATGGGCTTTGGGGAGGATTTGAAATTTGGGCTTCTCAATCTCTTTGATCTAAATAGAGTTTCAGGCCACAATGATGCAGAATATCAAATGCTAAGAACTGTGACTCGGCCTGCGTTTGCTGAATCCACAGAATGCTCAATAGTGTTTACACAATGGGCTTATTTCAGCGGTGCATTTGGGTAGGGGCATTTTGTGTGGCATTGCCACAAGAAAGAAGAGAAGAGAAGAGCATAATGCACTGGCTCTTAATTGTGCATCTTAAAAGAGCTCATATACTCTATTATTTATTAGTTAGGTATCTCTAATGGTGTAGTCCTCATCTTTACAGGATATTATAAATTACAGTGAAGTGCTCCTCATAATATTGCTAAACAGTCCATTGATATTAATAATAATATTTTAGAGTTCTGGATTAATTTCGTCATTTATATTTTAATTGAAATATCAAAATGTCACAATCAGAGCGAACTCATTTATTTCACTTTTAATATTCATTCTTTCTATAATTGTCATTGAGCAACTAAATGAACAAAAAGGATATTATTAACTCGCAATTGACATAAATATTCTAAGATTAATGAAGGACATAAAAAAGTGCTGCGCCAACAACAATACAGTATTTTTTTTATATCAGAAATCTTCAGAGAAAGCTAATTTCATATTAATTGTTTAAATCAAATGTAACCTATTTGGAAAAAAAAGAAGTTATTTAGCACAAAGGGGAATAAAGGAGGTGAAATGCTCCTGCTAGAATATACCTAAGCTTGTAAAAGCACTTTTTTTAAAAGCACTGCTCGTAGTAATTTAGATTATTTTTTTTTGTTACATAACCACTCTCTCTGTATGTGTATATAATTGACATATAAATCAAGCAGAGTACAATTATAGCAATTCATTATAATAATTAATTAATTTAGGGTACAAAAATGTGTACTCCAGATCAGATTGTGTAACATTACACGCCCATATATCATAAAACGATCCCATTGTTTTAAATGGCAGAGTCATTGATTCCATAATTGTGGTTGTAGTTTGTGCGAAGATTGTTCCAAATAAAAACAATGAAATGTGAATAGGAAGTTAGGATGCTCTAGATAATGGCTGTCTATTTTTAATTGTTCACATATTTTTTCTTTTCCTCAGTGACATGGCCATTACTTGGCAGTCAACACTTATCGGCGAAATCGTCCAGGATTAATGGTCTAACTTGGGCTGGTAAAAAAAAATGTTGAAGTTGTCCCGATTATCAGCTCAGGAAAAAGAATAATGGTTATTTGTCATTGTGTTAGTCTGAAAGAAAGAGTAATCTAACAAAACACAAAGTTAAGTACACTATTAACCCTTCATCGAGAACACATTTAGTGGGGGAAGAGGATGGCCAGATTGCTTTGTGTATCGCTCTATTGCTTTCCTTTAGTTGCCAGTAGTGAGGCTTGAAGAAAAGACAAAGGATCATCTCAATCTACAAAAAATTGCCAAGGTTAGCGGCCATTCAAAATTATAGGACTTACATAATGACGTCAGCTGACAATCCCATCTTGTTTACTTAAAGCATATGAAAAGCCTATGTTAGAACCAAGAACATTGAAAAAAAATCAGTCTATTCATCATTCATTCAAATAATCTATATGTCTCCATTTCAGATATGCGTTGTACATTGTGTTTTAGAGGGCCTTACTATTCACTTATTTCACTTCAGCTTGCTTGTCAAAATATATGCAACATTCAATAACTGCCGTCAGACATACTGTATAGTCATGTAAGCCAGACGGATTGTGAATTTAGTGCTGGGCAATGATTAATCACGATTAATCGCATCCAAAATAAAAGTTTGCGTCTACATAATACGTGTACTGCGTATAGGCTAATTATTTTGTATATATAAATGCACACACACATGCACGTATATATTTAATAAACGTGTTATTTATATATAATATATATTATGTCTAAATATACATACAATATATACATGCACATATTTCTTTATATTAGTATTTATATATTATGTATAAATCTACATACAATAAATACATGCACATGTAATAATAATAATTATAAACAGCACACATGTATTATGTAGACACAAACTTTTATTTTAGATGCGATTAATCATTGCTCAGCACTACATATTTTTAAATAGAAAATGCATTTATAACGACTCCAAACTTCTCGTATAAGGAACGTCCTAGAAATTCTGATTCGGAGCTTAGCTTGTATCAAGTGCTTAGTTGAATTCAAATGCCTGACATTGAATTATACGAATCAGCTAGCCTATAAGATTTCCCAGGATGATATTTAAAAGCACTGAACACTACACCGCCCGAAACCATGTTCACCTCAGTGTGGCCCACAGGACAGACAGGTTGTGACTTCTTGAGAGGGGGGCTATCAGTATGGCAGTGTTTCCTCTTCATCCCAGCCGAAGAGAGCATCCATGTCCCTGCCTCATTAATCTTTAACAATAATTTTTCTTGTCTCCCTCCTTGGAAGTATCTATTAGCAACTCACTGCTATCTGTTTGTGGGCTATTTTCTTCCCCTTTTCCCCATGAATGTTTGATATATTGGAGAGAGAATGATTGTTCACTGCAATGAGGCCAGCCCATGGCCCCAGTAAGACAAATTGCTCTATAACGCCCAAATGGCAGTCAATGATAACTCATTGTAAGGAGTGTAAGTGACTTCCAATGGAGTGGCTGGAGAAACTGAGAGTAATGGTGGTGCATGGGTGAAAAATAGATGTTTGGTTCTCTATAATTACTCCATTAGAGGGCTCTCTGTTAATCCACCAAACCACAGCAAGTGTTTTCGCAGCAGTTCCCAATAAATACAACTGGACGGAGACAAGAGGAGCCGTTTGTTTTCTTGACTTTCATTTTCTGTTTCTTTAAACTAAAATGTTGTAAAATGAAACACCTTTGGGATTGTATAAGTATCTGACCGATCTCGTTTTAAAACGGCAATTAAACAAAGCAAATAAAAAAAGAGATTTCAGAGTAATAAAACTAATGGCAAAAGCAGTTCTGCCTCATCATATATTGAAGACCTGCATGTGTCTGGACAGATTTGACCCTCTCTATTCCTCCCCAACGTGAGAGCTGTTCAACTAGAAAGGAAAGCGCTAACAGGACAAAAGAGGACAATCTGTCCTTTCAGGAACCTAAGTAACTCACCCTTCCCATCCCCAGACACACATAATGATAACAATTTTTAGACCATTTGGTGTCTGCTCCCAGTGCCTGTAGCACTCTGGACAAAGACTAAGCAAAAACTGCAGCAATATGGTCTTTAGGGTTTGATTTGACCAAACAATCTGCTTTCTTAAGTAGACTTTTAAAAACACAGCTACAAGCAATGCCCACAGCTTTGCCACTAAGTCGAAAGTCGACCTCATGCCCTACTCAGACTGTACATCCCATCTGCTTGTATGCCCATCTCGGATTCACTTCGATGGGTTTAAACCTGTCCCTCTCGTTCTCATTTCTCCAAACCTGTGCTCATCTTTTTACGTTTCACCATAAACTGCCTGTAATCACGGAGTCTCTGTGGTTCTCAACTGGTGGATATAGTGACCCAAAAATGGGCCACAGGTCTAAAAGGGTCATGGAGAACAGGAACAAAACAAATCAATACAACACAAATACTGTATAATCTTACACACTTAAGAAGGCACAAGCTTATCAACTTTTTAAATGGGAGGATAAAATGTTTTCCATGTCTTTTGTTGACGTCAAATCAAATTCTACAGTATTTTAATTCAAATAAGTCTTTCACATGGAAAAAACTAGAAAGGCAAATGCCCTCATCCTCACAAACTATGAATAACTGTGGAAGGAGAAAGGAAATATGAACCAGACTGCAGCGAATCCAATGTATTTTGTGTGTGTAGCCTATATTATTGCATGTAACTATTGAAATTAAATTTTGTGCAATAGCAAAGCACTTAGAGAATCACTGATCTAAGCTACAAAAGATTTTAAACATTATATGAACATTACAGTGAGGCAAGCTTTGTTCAAGACTAAAAAACCATGCTACCAGCTCAAAGGATGCTAAATTATATTTGTGGTGTTTACCAACAGTCTGAAGCTCACAATGCTATGGCAGAGTAGTCATTTATATATATATATATATATATATATTATCTTTATTATTACATATATCATTTTAAAGCAAAAAAATATATATTGTGTCTTATATGACAACTCCATGTTGAGAAATCCCAGCTTATAATTTAACTTTAAATGTTTACAATGTTCCTAACAGCGTGTCATAGGGTGTCAGATGCAGTTCTCTTACCGTGGCAGTGGTGCAGCAGAAGTGACGTGCCTCCTGTCAGAGCTTTCCCGCGCGCGCTCTAACACATCATTTTCGCGGGCTATAGCGCCGCTCGGTGGATTTGTGTAGTCCGTCTTTGCACCTTTCTGGTTTATGGAGACCTCAGAAGCCAAACAGAAACGTCCTGTCCTTCGCCCACTTCTTTTCTAGTTTGAATGTCTACATTTATAAATCTCAAGAACTTATATTATGTGAGTAACGACTATACCAGTCTTTATAACTGTCATTACGCGTGGTGTGTTTAGACATAAATTGACCACGCGGTGTTTTATTGACTATCGTCGACTCATCACAAACACTGGATGCAGGTGATGCTGTTGAAAAGTGAGGTGAGTATAAATACCTGCAACACTGTATCTAAGCAACTGTCTAAAAATTCAATCAGAACAACAGTAGTTTTGACATAGGGAACTTTATGTTTACAAACCTTTCCAGACAGGCCACTTAACGTTACCCATTTTTAGGCCACACAGACATGCTGGCTCCAGGCTGGGATTACTGTATGTACAGTAACATGCAATGGTAAACTACAAGGTAGCATATATGATTAAATGATTATGTTGAAAAAATTTTGATCTATTTATTTGTTCAATTTTTTTATTTAATTAAAATATATTATGTAATAATATGAAAGAAATAGTGTTATTGTAATACATACAATATTACTGGAGTGTTTTATGATACATGCATGTATCATACATGTTGCTTTAGACAATGTTTACAGCATTATTTTAGTATCATATGTTACTCTGATGGTGTCTTTCCATTACCAGAAAGTCCAACTTTGTTTAACTTGAAATATCAAATGGTTTTCTATTGTGTCATCAATTTTATTATCAGTGCAATTTACAAAACCGCCCAAAAACAAGTTCAGTTGCTTTCAAAAATGTTATCATATAACTTGTGTATATAAACTAAAAAAATAGTCTCCAAAATGCCATCGTGTAATGGTTGTTCTTCATCATCGTAGTTTTTACAATAACATTCTGGCAATCATAGCTGGATGTTTTTACCGTACATTTAACAACAGAAAGGTGTACTGTTAGAGGCATATTTAGGCACATATGGCCACTTTCACAAATGTCTAAATTAATGAGATGGAAAGACCTGCATTTTATTGTTTCTGCTCAATTGTGTAAGATTTATTTTACACTGTTGAGCTGGATAAATGCGATACCTTATGAAGTGCGGGGTTTTTGTTTTTACTGCTCATTTTGGCAGTAAAATCAGCTGTAAATCGAGGCTACTGGTGTTGGATGCTTAAAATGTCTCTTGTGAATTGGCAATTTGGCCACTCAATGCAAAACCACTGAGTAAAATGTAAAAAAAATGACATAAATATTTTGAACCCCCCTCCAAAAACAAGGACATTTTCTCTTCTGCACTGTAAATTTGATGGTTTTTCAAGAAGGGCAAGAGGAAAAGACTTGTAGAGCAGAGCAGTGTGTGTTCTGACCTGCTTGAAAAGTGAGGTTTACCTTGATTAGCTTTGATTGATTAATTAATAACAGATCATTGAACACGCATGCTGAGATCTAACTGATTACCGGGCCTGTTGTAGGGGTGGGGGTTTGCCTGAATGCTTGCTGGGGTTGTAATTGTGTGCAGCTGGGTGGCCAGGTGCTTTAAGAGTAATGGAGAGAAAGCGAGAGAAAGGAGAGTATGGCCTCCTGCTCTTTGAAGAAGCCTGTCGCAACACGTCCGCCTGATATCACCTCTCTCTGACACCTCCCCATACAGGATGAGACCGCACCGATTTAATGGTTTCAAGCCATATGTTGAAAAGCGTTGCGGTGTGTGTGCACCTTGTTGCTAAAATAAAAAAGCCTTTTTAGCTATTGCTTTAGGAATTTTAGCATATGTTGGGCCAATGTATGCATTATTTCCATTTTTTTATGATTGCTTTTGGAAACCTGGAGGTTTTTTTGTCTTCTCTAGTCACCACTAAACATTTTGGGCATCAGAGCGCATGTGGGCTTGTTTCTCTAGGCTTGCTTTATATTAGATCAGTGTCCTTTATCTAACATAGCTCTGAAAAGATTTGCCTTTAAAGGGATAACAGTCTGTTTAAAAAGGCTCAGCGACGTGTTTGAAGCTCTAAGTGCAACAGAGGAGGGCCGGAGATTGGCAGTCTTCAGGATGTGTGAAGGAGGAACAGGCGAATTGCTTTCTCTCCTCACCCAAAAGGAGAGTATGTGGCCAAGCTTGATTATCCAAGATGAGAGAAAAGGATTGTTGAGTTCTAAAAATCTCACACCAAAGTTGTCCGTGTAACATAAGATGTAGCACTAGGATTCTCTCCTCCTTTGTAGTTTTCTCACTCTTATTTCGGTGATTGCTTGTTTTCACCTAAAAAATGACAATTATGTTTGACAATAATAATTGCTTTTTGCATATTGAAAATCTAATATTATTACGTGCATGATGTTATTAGTCGCCTGCCAACATTTGATGCTATAACCAAAAATATTCCAACATCATCAGTTAGCGCTTTGCCAACTGGCTAATGTTGGACATGCAACATCTGGTTTGTTCAGCATTAATTCATATCAAAGACAAAATAGAATTCATTTAAGTGTGCGATTGATCAATTTGGCAACTATGCTGATGATGTTATGATAGATTTGTTTTAAATGCTTTTTGTCACTCAACAGAACCGCTGCCAATATTTAGCTTCATGATTAGGCCTTTGTAAGCTCACTACGCCTAATGAACGCGCAAGCTAGACTGCTCCGTTTGCGAATCTCTGCGTCGCGGCAGCCTGGTAATAACACAGCTGTGGCGTTATGTGACATCTCCAAGCATGGATCCAGGATCTTTGCTCTCCGGGTTTCGGGTGCCACTCAAGCCCTCCCTGTGAAAAGCTGTTTTTCATTTGATGCTCCAGCCGTTGGTTATTGTCAGCATATTCGAGAGGTCCTAAGTCCCGAAATGAGTCCTGTATTATTTTAGACTGGCTTGAATATTGCACCGCGGGAGGCTGAAAATGAGACCTTCCATCAAAAGATTGCCTGCAGCGCGTTCTACTCCGTGCAGCATTCGGGAGGTCTCACACAGAGCGAAAACACACTCTTTGACCACACAATTATATATTTATTATCAACTCCTTTGATGATTTTTTTCCCCCTTCCATCCACTTCTATTCTTTACCTGATTTTGGTAGCTGAAGTGGACTAGAATTGAAGAGCTTCTAAGCTGTAGTGAGAATGTGGGCGGCCTTGTGGTTTTGGGCTGTTAAAAGATTAGAGAAAATGCAGACCGCTAGTGCAGGCGGAATCAAGTGAACCGTAAAATAAGGTGTTTTCTCACCTCCCTCGACTCAGGTGCACAGCTCAGACAAGGTTTAAGAATCTTCCAGTGCCTGTTTTATAAATGAATGAACCCGTAGCAGTTGTTCAGCTGCAGACGAATGCCAGATGTGATCCTAATTCATATTTTCAGTTAGAGAGTACAGTGATGTTACTGCTGCCTTTAAAAAAAAATCATAAACATTCATATAAATTATATTTATAATATAGACCAGAAAGATAGCAGAAAATAAGTGGTAGGTGCCTGATTTGATATTGCATTGAGCACCACAACTCAATATGTTGCGAGCTAACCACTTGCCTACAGCTCCGACCAGTGTTGTAGTCGAAACCAGCTCACTCGAGTCCGAGTTGAGGCCGAGACCATAGAGGGTCGAGTCCGAGTCGAGACCGTAGAGGGTCGAGTCTGAGTCGAGACCGAGACCAAAGAGGGTCGACTCCGAGTCGAGACCGAGACCAAAGAGGGTCGAGTCCGAGTCGAGACCATAGAGGGTCGAGTCCGAGTCGAGACCGAGACCAAAGAGGGTCGGGTCCGAGTCGAGACCGAGACCAAAGAGGGTCGGGTTCGAGTCGAGGCCGAGACCAAAGAGGGTCGACTCCGAGTCGAGACCGAGACCAAAGAGGGTCGAGTCCGAGTCGAGACCATAGAGGGTCGAGTCCGAGTCGAGACCGAGACCAAAGAGGGTCGAGTCCGAGTCGAGACCGAGACCAAAGAGGGTCGGGTCCGAGTCGCGACCGAGACCAAAGAGGGTAGGGTCCAAATCGAGACCGAGACCAAAGAGGGTCGGGTTCGAGTCGAGGCCGAGACCAAAGAGGGCCGAGACCAAAGAGGGTCGGGTCCGAGTCGAGACCGAGACCAAAGAAGGTCGGGTCCGAGTCGAGACAGAGACCAAAGAGGGTCGGGTTCGAGTCGAGACCGAGACCAAAGAAGGTCGGGTCCGAGTCGAGACAGAGACCAAAGAGGGTCGGGTCCGAGTCGAGACCTCCGAGACCAAAGAGGGTCGAGTCCGAGTCGAGACCGAGACCAAAGAGGGTCGGGTTCGAGTCGAGACCGAGACCAAAGAAGGTCGGGTCCGAGTCGAGACAGAGACCAAAGAGGGTCAAGTCTGAGTCGAGACCAAAGAGGGTCGGGTCCGAGTCGAGACCTCCGAGACCAAAGAGGGTCGAGTCCGAGTCGAGACCGAGACCAAAGAGGGTCGAGTCCGAGTCGAGACCATAGAGGGTCGAGTCCGAGTCGAGACCGAGACCAAAGAGGGTCGGGTCCGAGTCGAGACCGAGACCAAAGAGGGTCGGGTTCGAGTCGAGGCCGAGACCAAAGAGGGTCGACTCCGAGTCGAGACCGAGACCAAAGAGGGTCGAGTCCGAGTCGAGACCTCCGACACCAAAGAGGGTCGAGTCCGAGTCGAGACCGAGACCAAAGAGGGTCGAGTCCGAGTCGAGACCGAGACCAAAGAGGGTCGGGTCCGAGTCGAGACCGAGACCAAAGAGGGTCGGGTTCGAGTCGAGGCCGAGACCAAAGAGGGTCGAGTCCGAGTCGAGACCGAGACCAAAGAGGGTCGGGTCCGAGTCGAGACCGAGACCAAAGAGGGTCGGGTTCGAGTCGAGACCGAGACCAAAGAGGGTCGAGTCCGAGTCGAGACAGAGACCAAAGAGGGTCGGGTCCGAGTCGAGACCTCCGAGACCAAAGAGGGTCGAGTCCGAGTCGAGACCGAGACCAAAGAGGGTCGGGTTCGAGTCGAGACCGAGACCAAAGAAGGTCGGGTCCGAGTCGAGACAGAGACCAAAGAGGGTCAAGTCTGAGTCGAGACCAAAGAGGGTCGGGTCCGAGTCGAGACCTCCGAGACCAAAGAGGGTCGAGTCCGAGTCGAGACCGAGACCAAAGAGGGTCGAGTCCGAGTCGAGACCGAGACCAAAGAGGGTCGAGTCCGAGTCGAGACCATAGAGGGTCGAGTCCGAGTCGAGACCGAGACCAAAGAGGGTCGGGTCCGAGTCGAGACCGAGACCAAAGAGGGTCGGGTTCGAGTCGAGGCCGAGACCAAAGAGGGTCGACTCCGAGTCGAGACCGAGACCAAAGAGGGTCGAGTCCGAGTCGAGACCTCCGACACCAAAGAGGGTCGAGTCCGAGTCGAGACCGAGACCAAAGAGGGTCGAGTCCGAGTCGAGACCGAGACCAAAGAGGGTCGGGTCCGAGTCGAGACCGAGACCAAAGAGGGTCGGGTTCGAGTCGAGGCCGAGACCAAAGAGGGTCGAGTCCGAGTCGAGACCGAGACCAAAGAGGGTCGGGTCCGAGTCGAGACCGAGACCAAAGAGGGTCGGGTTCGAGTCGAGGCCGAGACCAAAGAGGGTCGACTCCGAGTCGAGACCGAGACCAAAGAGGGTCGAGTCCGAGTCGAGACCATAGAGGGTCGAGTCCGAGTCGAGACTGAGACCAAAGAGGGTCGAGTCCGAGTCGAGACCGAGACCAAAGAGGGTCGGGTCCGAGTCGAGACCGAGACCAAAGAGGGTCGGGCTCGAGTCAAGGCCGAGACCAAAGAGGGCTGAGACCAAAGAGGGTCGGGTCCGAGTCGAGACCGAGACCAAAGAAGGTCGGGTCCGAGTCGAGACAAAGACCAAAGAGGGTCAAGTCTGAGTCGAGACCAAAGAGGGTCGGGTCCGAGTCGAGACCTCCGAGACCAAAGAGGGTCGAGTCCGAGTCGAGACCACAGAGACCAAAGAGGGTCGAGTCCGAGTCGAGACCACGGAGACCAAAGAGGGTCGAGTCCGAGTCGAGACCAAAGAGGGTCGAGTCCGAGTCGAGACCGAGACCAAAGAGGGTCGGGTCCGAGTCGAGACCAAGACCAAAGAGGGTCGGGTCCGAGTCGAGACCGAGACCAAAGAGGGTCGGGTTCGAGTCGAGGCCGAGACCAAAGAGGGCCGAGACCAAAGAGGGTCGGGTCCGAGTCGAGACCGAGACCAAAGAAGGTCGGGTCCGAGTCGAGACCGAGACCAAAGAGGGTCGGGTTCGAGTCGAGACCGAGACCAAAGAAGGTCGGGTCCGAGTCGAGACAGAGACCAAAGAGGGTCAAGTCTGAGTCGAGACCAAAGAGGGTCGGGTCCGAGTCGAGACCTCCGAGACCAAAGAGGGTCGAGTCCGAGTCGAGACCACAGAGACCAAAGAGGGTCGAGTCCGAGTCGAGACCACGGAGACCAAAGAGGGTCGAGTCCGAGTCGAGACCACGGAGACCAAAGAGGGTCGAGTCCGAGTCGAGACCAAAGAGGGTCGAGTCCGAGTCGAGACCACAGAGACCAAAGAGGGTCGAGTCCGAGTCGAGACCACGGAGACCAAAGAGGGTCGAGTCCGAGTCGAGACCAAAGAGGGTCGAGTCCGAGTCGAGACCGAGACCAAAGAGGGGAGAGAGGTTGGATGACCTAAGGTTATGTCTCAAACCAGGCTTAAAGATATCTTCAAGAATATGTCAAATATTTTGTGGTAACAAAAAAATTCCCATCATTCTCAAACAGTAAACTAAATATTCCATGGAATCATATACACTGTAATGGTAAAAAGGCAAAGGTATAATTTTATTATAATTATGATTTACAATTGTTACAATCAGTAAGTGCTCTTTCACATAACATAACTGCACACAAATTCTGCATGGCTCTTATATGCAAACTGAATTATGGATGATAAGGCAGACATTTTCAATACATAGTTGAGCTAGAGGCTCCACATCACATCTGACCTGGGTCCTGCTGCATTTGCGTGCAGCGAACGTTATAGTCTCAAGTCATGAGCAGTTGCGCACAAGAAAGTCAGCAATCATTGGAAGTTTCAATCAAACAACAATTTAAAGAAATATTAACATACAGTAATAATCATGACATATTTTGAACGGGAATAAGTCCGAGTCCTAATATGTTCGAGTACGAGTCAATTCGCAGTCAAAATGCACAAGAGTTCATGACAAGACTGAGACCATTATAATACGGTCTCGAGATCGAGTCAAGAGTACACAACACTGGCTCCGACATCCTGTTTTGAGTTTGAATGTGAAGTTGTGTAGCCTTTTTGTTTCTGCACTGTCTGTGAACTTAAATTCAGATCACACCATGGTTTTGTTATATCGAGCTTTGGAAGACTGCTGTGCACAAACATCTCTGTATTATCTGAAATACATCAGAGGTTATTGTAAGGTTTTCTGGGTTGAAATTGATGGATGTACAACAAAAAAAAATTATAGTGTTTGTTAATTCTACAACACTTCTCACTTTTAGCAGTAACCAAACAAAGGACTTCACCACAGATTGAGATTTGTATAAGAAATGTTTGTCAAGTCACAAGCCTTGATAAGAACAGAGGAGAAGAATACGTATAGGAAAAAAAAACATAGCTGCCATATTCCAGAGCTACTCATTTAAATTTCATGAAAATGCCTGTCAGTGCTTTACAATATCCACTGACCTATTGTAAAGGCTAGTTTGAATTGGCTTACGTTAAAGACATGGGATGCCATTTGCATGGAAAAGTCCTGCTTTCAGCAAGGGAAAAGTCAGACAACAAAACCTCGGACTTAATCAAGGCGACTTCAACTGCCTGCTACCTTTGGGACGGATCCATATCTCTTTTCCCTGGAAGAAATGGTGATGATGGCAGGCAGAAGTGTCCTTTGTGTCTAGTGAAGATATCGAGTGTTTGAAGTGTTAACGCGGATACTAAGCCTCTGGGGTGAGCGGGTGAAGTCTGCATGTCACACTATGGGATGGGACTTGGATCTTTACTTTCCTTCTACTGACCTATGACCATGGCTGGTTTTCAGGGTTGCGCTGTTTCCCAGTCCTCCGAGGCAGTGTCCGCTTTGATCAGATCACAAATTGCAGTGAAAAAAAAAAAAAAATCAGTTTTGTTTCCAAATACTAAAATATGAATTCCACAGAAATGTATACAGTATATTTGGGCTGAGCAACGATTAATGGTGATTAATCGCATCCAAAATAGAAGTTTGTGTTTACATGTGTGTGTAGTGTGTATAATTATTTTGAATATATAAATACACACACATGCATGTATATATTTAAGAAGTATTTGCATGTATATACTGTGTATATATACTTTGTATTTAAACTATATTAATAACACGTTTTTCTTAAATATAGACATGCACGTGTTTGAATTCTTATATACAAAATAATTATACACAGTACACACACATATTATGTAAACACAAAATTTTATTTTGGATACGATTAATTGTTGCCCAGACCTAATATATATATATATATATATATATATACGCACACAATACATTTAAATAAATATAAAAAAAAATCTTTAGCAAAATGTGAAAATGTGAAGACAAATATAATTAAATATCTCATACATGTACTGTTTAAAAATTTATTTTATTTTATTTATTGTAAAAGTGTCCATGAGTATTTTACGTTCCGTGTCTTGTGAAACTGAATATCTTTCTTGGACACTCTTCCAAGCACCCTCTGTTTACATGTTCTTTTGTGCTGCTGTTTGTTTAGTGGCCAGACTGACATAATCCATTGAGGCCACACATAAAACATCTTGCCATCTGCACTCCAAGCGTGGTTTTCGGCTGCATTCCCCCATCCTTGCTTTTTCCTGCCTGTGTGATGCCTGACCCCACTCTTTCCTTTTCCAGGCTACAGTGGCCCAATGCAAAGAAGCTTTCAAAGGCACTGTCTGCTCAAATCAAGTCAGGGGCCCTTTTTATACTCGGCTCAAAGATCATAGCAAGTCGAAGTCAGGGAGGAGGATGACCCTTCCCTTCAGGCTTGATCGGATCTTGGCCCAGTCAAAGCCGGTAGGGTTGTGTCTCTGTGTGGCCGTGTCTCTACGGGACTGGGCTGTGTGATAGTGGGAATGAAAGAGGGCACCAGCCTGAGCTACAGTATTGCAGTGTCAGGCCCCGTGTCCCTGCGGTCTCTCAGAGCAAACGGGGGAGGCAGAGGACACAGCCAGCGGGGATGCGGGCCCGCAGCCAGACCTACAGACTGTGGCTTGTCATACCAGGGCTGTCCTAGTGCTTTTAGTTCTGAACTTTGGGATCAGGTCAGGCCTGTGATGAAGGGCAGACAAAGATGCAAGGAAACAAAGGACCATGTAGAAAAGCTGAATATTCATTATAACAAGCCTGACATAGTTAAAGACTTCTCTGCAGTTTATTCAAACATTGTATTTAAGCAGGATTAGGATTTAGACTGAGTTTTTTGTTTTTAAATACATACACCACATAATGTTCATTTGAATCTTTTCTGTTAGTTGAAAAAAATGCAGTGCTAGCTGTTCTTTTTAAGTGAAAAAAAGGTTATATATACAGGTTATAACTAACTGTGGGTCTAAATCAATGTAGTTCAAGATGTTAATGATACTAAAAAAAAAACAATAAAGAAAAATATTTAAAGATTCCATGTATTTTATAGATTAAAATGAGTCACTAAAATAATTAAATTGGAGACTTCCAGAAGTTTTGGGATTAATTAAATAAGTTTGAACTGTGGCGCAATTTGTGTGAATGTGAAAGCAACTCGGGTGCTCATTTGTTCATAAAGTAAAGTAACATGCACATCCATTTTAGCTGATAATGACGTCATTAGTTCAACAAAACACATTTAAGGGAAGACAGTGGTGATGATTCATCTTGTATATGAGTGAGAGACAGTGTGCAGAGTAATTGCGTATAGTGAGGGCAATCAGAGTGCAATGAATAGCTAACCATTTAGTGTCGTTGCATGAATGTTTGTGATGACATAAGATGAACTCAAATGCACCAGGGTTTGATTAGAATTAAGTATGAAACCAGGCCACGCTGCGGGGGCCGCCGGGATCGATTGTACTCAGTGTGAAAGCTCCCTACGTCATCTTGAGGCCCTTTTGGAAGTTTACTGTGGCCCCTTATTGGTGTAAAACTGATTTAAATGTATTTATTATTGAATCATCATTTGGTTTTGGCAATGTATTTATTTGTCCAAAAATTTCCTCTAAGTCCCAAAATAACAATTAATGGAATCGATTTCCTCTAACTATGGCCCATTTTTTTTCTGTTACTCCCTGTTTTTAATTTCATTTACTACCCAGTTACTTTAAGTAACTGGCAATGCTTTTAAGGTATACATTTTTTTCTGAGTGTGTGTTGTGTTCCCTGCCAATTCATAATTTGCAGTCACGTAACTACCATGGATAACTGGCGGGCAACAATCTTGTCAAAAATCCTGTTAGCGATCTGTTAGGCTGTAATTTAGGATAGTAATAAGTGTACAGTAATATGCACGCAAAGTAACTGTAAGTAATAAGTAGACGCAGTACAACAGTAACGTGTCATTCATTCTCCATGTATTCATATTCTCATATCATATCAAATCACGTACAGATGAGCGCAATCGCATAACAATCGCACAACAATTATCTGGCATGTCATTTACACCTCAAAACATATTAATATATTAAAGAGCCCCTATCATGGATTTTTGAAAATGACTGTTCATGTAGTGTGGAATATAGCTCTATGGTAATGAAAACATCCTGCAAAGATTTATATCTGAAAGTGCACCGTGTATAAAGTTATTGTCTTTCAAAAGTGAGAGTCGACTCTGGGTCTAGGAAATGAATTGTTTTTGAAACGAGTCATTAGCTGTTTCATAGTGACGTAGATGCGCGCAGACGGAAGAGTAAACTTGAAGTCGAGAACACGTGTCGAGAAGACGTTGTGTTCTACATTGCAAAGACAGTTCAGCCACTTGTTTTCATTTCCCAGGGACGAGCATGTGAAGAATCAGTGGTCAGAGTTCATATTTGCAACGATACCACAACAATATAGCCCGAACCTTATGTTCTCATCATTTTAATGACGAATCATTCAAAAACATAAATGAATTCAAATGTGGATTTACAAGCCGGTTGTTCCCGAAGGAGGGCTCAGTATCCAGTGTATATGGATCAGGTTCGTCCTCCTCCTGCGAATCACAATCTGTAAATATTATTAATAATGTTTGCTGTTATGTTTTCTGTAGCATGCACAATATAGTTATATTTTGTTGTGTGTGTTGTGTACACTCCGCGCAGCTTCTATGCAGGATAAAGTTAGTTTTGTTTTTGATATTCACCAGACATTCATTGAAAAATGGCAATTACCTCCTAAACGTCTTAGCCAAATATGACTTCGCTCTATATAATAAGCACTGTCCCTCAAAAGCCGCCGCAATGTGAGTTTCGCCGGGAAAGCTCGCTGTTGACGGAGATGCGAGTAAGGGACCGTGTGGAAAGAGCACTTTTTCTGACACGTTTGTTCAAACACTATATACAATTTTTAACACTTGACAAGCTATAATCCATTAATGGTTATGGGCGTTCCATTGCCGACAGTCTCTGCCTACGGTTTACCAATGACAACTGACTGGGTCATTTGACCAATCGCCGCAGATTTGCGTCACTCAAAGGAGGTGTTCGGGAAAATGAATCGTCGAACGAATCATTTGGGAGTCGTTGAGCAAATCGGGTAAAAATAAATGCACATTATAAGACAAATAAAGTGTTTTTTATCCTTAGATGCACGTTAAACTGTTTTTGGGAACTCCCAAAACAAAAATAGGAACATTTCAAATGCCATGATAGGAGCTCTTTAAAACTGTCGACGTCCTGGCAAGATCCTTGATTAGTTTACTGGGTTTCGTTGCTAGAGAACGACGTTCTTGCCCGCCAGCCAGTACTTTTGACCTCACGTGCAAAGTATGAATTAAACGCACGACCTTGACATTGCTAGCGCCACACTTAACTTTGAGGGCACCCTAGCTGCATGGGGTTCGAGCCCAGAGCTTTACTCGCTGTGCCACACAACCGTTCTTATTTCAATAAATATAACGTCCAGTACTATTATCATTCAGTCACACCCCATGTTTGGTCGTATTCATCCCACGGCTACAGGCACACCATGTATAGATGCAGTAAGACAGTGTAGGACATTGTTGGTTCACACGAGTTTCACTGCTGAGCGCAGGCATTAGTGTGCAGTCTCATACTTCACTGTTGCATAGATTAAGCCCATCAAAGGCGGCTGCCATGCCAGGCTTCTCTTCACTGTAAATTTAGCTGCAGGTTGTGATGGTGGGAGCTAACAGTCCTCATGTTGACACATAGGATTAGTCCCTCTGTGATTTTGACCCTGTCCCTGCTTGACTGCCGCAAAACACACAAGCCCATGCACACACGC
Source organism: Pimephales promelas (assembly GCF_988280905.1). Classification (NCBI taxonomy): domain Eukaryota; kingdom Metazoa; phylum Chordata; class Actinopteri; order Cypriniformes; family Leuciscidae; genus Pimephales; species Pimephales promelas. The sequence goes on from NC_142778.1 coordinate 32,206,272, forward strand.
TTCCAAACACACACACACATACACAAACATACCCTCGCTCTCACCCGAGATCAGTGCATTCATTAAAGCTAACATATTGCTTAAAGACGGCCTCTCTTTACATAAAGGCATGCAGGTTTTGTGCCGGGCCCAGTGTGTGAGGTAAAGGGCTGAATTTTAAACGTGACAGTGCCTCGCCTTCCCATTGACCCTGCTGAAAAAGCTCAGTGATCTCATTCTCCGCTTCACTAGAATGCTGCTGATTCTCTCCCTAGCTATGTTACCCTTGCTTTAAAGAGAGCCTCTGTAGAAGCTGACAATAGCATATCACTGCAGGCTACTTTTCTGTGTATTCCCTTAAAATAAGAGTAGAGGGAAAATGACTTAATTCATTCGCCTTTGATATGGAGATCCAGGCTGACCTCCTGTTTAAGCGCTTCAAAGAAAGAAATTAACTGCCAGAAAACATAATCCATCTGAATATGTGCAAACTTCAGACTGGCAGGAGGTGCGACGAGAGCTGCATCGTGCCGCTTTAAGCTCAGGCAATTGCTTGTGAGGACTTGCGAGTTGGTGTTATTGTTGCCAATTTGTTGAAATTCATTGTTGGCTTTTTCAACCTAAAGCTGATCGTATTACACTTGTAGTCATCAGATTCTTTGGGGTTTAGAGAATTTGTTGGCATTACATCTCAATGAGATCATAATGATATAGCTTGTATAAACTATTCGATTGAGATCACGTCCAGCGCTGTGGTGATCTTCCTGCCTCTGAAGCCCGTGTCCCAGCAGGGGATGGTGGTAAAGTGATATCGCTAAGCTCCGTTGTGTGTAAACTGACTCTGAATTGTCTTCAGGACTGGAGACCTGAGGTCAGGAAAGGGCAAGGAGGTAACTGCAATGCATGAAGGATGCATTATACCAGCAACTTGCATGGATCAAAGGCTCAGATCAGATGGACTTGACTGCGATACTGCAGCCGTGGTGTGTGTAAAGTTGCACTTCAGGCTCTCTAGAACAGAGGATGTGAACATCCTGGTCCATGCACTTCCATCCTCTCTGCTGTTTTGGGACAAACAGAGTTAATAGGGTGTGTCTGAGGCATTTGACAACAGTTCTTCTGGGGAATCAGTCAGTCCGGGAAAGGGGATACCTTCAGCTACCGCAGTAGACGTATACATAACAGCACACACAAAAGAGAGTGTTTGACTCCGGTAGGATTTTGCCTCATTTCCCGCACTGAATGAAAGGAAGATTTAGCTCTTGTATTTTCGTTCGTGGGAATATACTTGTATGAAGCGCTTTGGGAAACGTGTATGCCCCGGCGTTTAAAGTTGAAGGGGAAATACCACTTAAAGTGACACCACTCTCACCAGCAATGATAATAATGTGTTGAACATTATGTCAGACATCACTGCATAATGCCAGTCAGGTGAGCAAAACTAAGCAGTCAGTGTTTTGAGAGACCCTGGAAAGGTATTTTAGGCCCCATTTACACTGCATGGTTTAAGTGACCCAAATCCGTTTTTTTCCTCTCATGTGGATCGGATATGACCGGTGAACATGATCCGATTTTCTCAGATCGGATTCAGGCCTCACTCATATGTGGTAATAAATCGGATATGCATTTACATTAACATTTACGTTTACGTTGCAGAATTGCATTTAAAAATATGCTAAAATGAAAAAAGTTATTTTAAATGAATAATACAGGTATTTCTATATTTGGTGTATTTTTGGTCAAATAAAGACAGACTTTGTGAACAAAAACATTACCGTTTGAAACTTTGTTCTAAATCAATATTACAAAAAAGTATACTCTGAACCCCAAAGCACAAATGCCTTTTAATTGTTACTCCAATTCAGTATTTCAAATTCTAGCTTTTCATTTGCATAATGTAGACTAATATTAATACTGTAGCTTAACATGAGATTCTTAGTGTAGCCAAAATACAGACATTATCCTGAGAGACCCAGCCTTGGGTCAGAGGTGAAAAGTCACCCCATTGTCTAGTCATGTTTCATTCCCCATCACTGTAATGACCTTTAGATGGAGACATCAGTAAATGGAGGACTTGTGATACCTCTGCATTGTCACTGGCAATATGGTGAGATGGTTATCGAAAACGGCCTCTTTTGGCCACCCTTGGCCTCTGACTCGGCCCTTGTCATGTGGAGGGACAAATGGTTTCATTTTTGCCCTTTGCAAAATTTAGCTGGAGGACAGGATGATGAGACCTTCAAAGGATGAGGGCATTGTGTCATTCAGAGGCATTTCAAATGTGTGGATTTATTTTTAAGCTTTAATTAGTACTATGTCAGCTGTAGAGAGAAGCAGGAACCATTGAAAAAAAGTACTGACCTTTTTGAATATATATATTTACTTATATATACTTATATAAATATATATACATACTTTATATCACTTTATAAAATTTTAATGAATATACAGTATTTTAGCTCTAAAAGATGTGATTTATTTTTTATTTTTTTAGGATGTCTAATTTACGGCGATAAATAAAGGTGCTGTAAATAAACACTGCTGTAAATAAAGCATCTTAGATGCATAATGTAGTATAATATTTTTTATTTACCTGTTTACATTTAAGAAATGTGACATGCACAATGTTTTTTTTTAAATGAGAATGACTTTTGGTCCATGAAAGCCTTTTACTAATGAAACCACACAGGGAGAGAATCTTTTGGTCATCTTTCTCGCCCAGCAGTTGCCAATTTAAGTCACCTGATCAAAAGCATGTTTACCCTATCGGTGACCTCAAAGGTCATGTAATCAATACATATGATTGAGTGGCCCACTGTGTTTTGACCATTTTAAATTACACCCCCTCATTTTTTATCGAGGCGGGTAGCTTGTGTGAAAGACCAGTGCAGATCTAGCACTAGCAACATGCAGTCCCATTTTGTGCATTTGTGATTTTGTGTCTTTAGCAACAGAGAAACTCATCCAGTTGGCCAGAATAAATCTAGTGGGACACACGTTTTGTATTTGCTTTAGGGTGCTTTATGGTGTTGCTTTTTCTTATTTCTACATTAAATACATCTTATTTCTACATTATATACATCTTTAGACTGTGTTTTTTTTTCTTTTTGATTGTTTATATAACACAAACACACATAGACAGTTGTAAATGTGGTTTACTGGGACTCTTCATAGGCGTTCATAGGTGTTCTATTCTCTTACCCTACTCTAAACTTACACATCACAGAAAACTGTTTAAATTTGGCATTTAAAATATGTATATATATATATATATATATATATATATATATATATTAAAAATATAAAAAATATATTTTTAAATATTTGAAAAACCCAAAGTAAGCCTACTATTTGTGTCTTCGGGGTTTTCGCACGTTTCGATCTGGAGATTCTGTGCTATTTCAGAAAATGTGTAATTGCGCCCCCTACCGTATAACAGTGAAAACATGGATTTCTGGAAAATTCCATCAATGGCATTGAAGCGTAGTGTCATATATTATGGAAAATTCTGTCGGTGGCAGGGAAAGTGTTGATTATAATGATAAGTTATACATATATAATGATGTTGGACCAGTGTCACTTTGCATTATATTTGGCATACATTGGCTTTCTGAAAGCGGCCCATTCATTCAATTCATACGCCACAGTAGGTGCTCCAGTCTCTTCCCTTTCATGCAGCTATAATTACTCTGACCAAGTCAAAACCTCTGTCTTAACCCATTGATGATGCCCCTACATTGCAGTGGGCTGCCATTTAGTACGTCATGGAGAATGCTATCTTCACTAGGCTAACCTCATAGTCCTCTGCACTGTACAGGAACCCTGCTAACGGCCAGAATCCCCTGAGTCGGTCTACCTCCTGCCCATTGCTGAGCTCTGCTGTTCCCCTGCACCGCTGCTCCACGTACCCATTAACCACTATTACCAGCTCAGGCCATTTCATGGTCAAAGAGCATTTCAGTGCGAGTGTTTCTCAGGTTCCCTGGGGCTACGAATTCATCCAAGTGTCTTTAAAACACATGTGCATGCTAAAGCTATATTCTTCATTTTTTGCACTATGACTCTGCATGATCAATAGTGTAACTCCAGTATGAACTGCACATTATGTGCTCGTGTACACAGAAGGGGATGAGTTTGCTTCAGCCTAGGATCTTATTCACGGCTCTCAGACATGATCTTCCAGCAGCATAGCTCAAAACGTGGCAAGCCATTTTTCCATGGCCTATGTGATGTTTGTCACTGTGCCAATTGCAATTGCAATAACCACTAACATGTATTATTTTCAAAAAAGTTAAAAGTTATTATTTTAAAAAAAGTTAAGAACTATATGATGCACCACAAAATGATGATCGCAATGTGAGTACACTCATCTCTGGTAAATGCAATTTTAACTATGTATTGTTTTGGTCTGCTGAGTAGAATTTATTGTCGTAAACTAAAAATATATATATATATATATATTTTCAATACTTGGCAAAATAAACATTAACTAAAACTTAATGCAATATAGACATAAAAAAATGCAACAAAATTAATAAAAAACTAAAAAACATAAATGTAAAATCTCATTCAAAGTGTTTTAACAAAAACTATATAGTATATCAATTATACTAAAATAACACTACTGAGATGTACTGGTAAGAATTATCATCATAACTTCTTTTGCATACTATAAACTTATATTATTTATGTATTTAGCTATTTTCTAATTGCACATGACATGCAGGGGCAACACATCCTGTGACTTATTTATTTGTTTGCTCATTTTATTTAAATCATAACTTAATTAAAACAAATACAAATTTAACTAATGTGAGGGAACAAATTAATAGAAATGAATATGTAGCCTGAATATGTTCCCTCTTACTTGCCTGCCTGATGAGGAGATGGAAGTTGACATGTCCTGTGGTGTGGAACTGTGTCTAAAACCTTTTTTTTTAATCGTTTACTGTTTTATAATTATTATTAATTTTACCATTTGAAAAATATTACAGAATAATTGTAGGCCTACTTTTTAGATTTAAATACAATCAGGGATCATATGTACAGTATGACTGTTCTGGAACAGGAATGCCTTTTGAATTAAAAGACTGTAAAGAGCAAATTCAGCAATGTTCCACCTTTCCTTGGCAGGAAATTATATCATGACACTTTTATTTGCCATATACACAAAACATTAGTCATTTGTAAGCCATTGGTATTCCAGGCCCCTTTAAATAATGATATAAAGGTGTTAAGTGTGTAATGATGTTATGTGAATACTGAAAGCTGATATTTAGGCTTAGGTGGCTTCATAATTGGTTCCAAATGCAAACATCCAGGCTTCTTTTGGACCCTATACCCCCAGTTTTCCCTCAGCAAGATTACCCAATCACAAATCAGAACATCTGGAACACCTCAGAAATAAAGTAATCAAAATCAACGTCAAGCTGCTCTATGAAGTTTATTCCCCAGAGTGAGCAGTCTGGCTCAAATCCTATAGCAGTTTTCTATGCTATATGATCATTTATTTCAGCATACATCTGTTATCGGTGAATCAAGCGCTTGGCACAAGAAGTTACGAATTCAGATTGACTGTCCTGTGTGACAGTTTCCTTGCTGGGTTATCATAACCCTGGTTGTCTTCTCTTCCCTACTGGTGCTGTTCTGCACAGCCAGATATGTTGTAAAAAGGTTGTAATTGATCGCTGTTATCTCTGAGCTCCTCTCTTTTCCCTTCAGGCAAGTTGTCTCGCTCTCCATATTGCTCCTGCCTGAGCTGTCCTATGGAACTGTGATCTACTCACAGAAGAGACGAAAAAATAAAAACGCTGTCTGATTGAGGCTGGCATGCTGGTGAAATTCTGTAATTTTTCTGCACAGAGTGATGGAGAGAGAGAGGGAGGGAGGCAGTGGCGTGGAGGTTGTGGGTGGGGGGTAAACCCACCCACTGTCAAGATGCACACAAACTTAACAGCCCATGGAGCACTGACAGTCACCACAGCTGTACATTTTACGCTATGTGAAGCCCAATAATTAGCACCCCGGATTTAAGCGAGAGAAAACAGGGCCAAATATGCACACATACATGCTTCCATCCATTATAGTGCTCACCACAGGCTGTCTTCCATGGCTGTACCCCGTCCACAACTCCCTCCCTCACTTAGTCTCTCTCTCGCTCTGCAAAAGGAAACAGCCAGGCACTGATTTCATATGATTTGTGTCACTGTTACAGTTGTCAGCTTGAAGCTGTCAGAAAAGAGCCTCGTTCTTCCTGTGCGAATGCAAACATGCCAGTCCTGCCTCGTACGAGACACTTGGATGGCAGTCCAGGAATATCTCAGCATGCGCTTTTCTTCCTCTGTAACCAGACAGCTGTTTGGGTCTGGAAATATATTGTTCAAAGACAATAGTTGAATATTTGATGTCTTGAGATGTGCCTAAACTATAAAGACGGTTTGAAGAGGCTTCCTCGGAGCATTACACATTTGTGTAGATTATCCAAAATGCACATTTAAGGGAACAAAACACTTTTTTTTGCTATTATCAGTAAAATTCCCAGCACAGCCCCATTGACAGTTGAGTCTTTAAGCTAAGGCGACTGATATATTGCACAATTTTGTACTAAAATGTCAAGATCCATAGACTATCGACGTTGAGGAGGGGCGAAAAAAAGAGACTGCTGTTGTGTATTTTGTCCTACAGGCAACTATGGCAGGACGAATCAGTAGGCCTCAGGACAAAACTCGCTGTCACAGGAGATGGAGAGCCTGGCCGAGCACATTGACTGATTGTTAGCATTAGCGACTGTGAGTGTGATTAATATGCTTACTCCTGCTGTAACTCTCCGGAAAAAAAAAGAGTGAAAGAGAGCGCGAGGGAGAGGCAGAGCAAGATGCGCGTTGCTTAAAAACTAAACAGAGGTGACTATATATCGCCCTCTATTTTAAAGCCGAGAGTACCTAGACCGGGCATGCGGGCCGCTGAGGCAGAATGAATGGCTGTGTGATTCCAGGTGCGAGTACATTAATTTTTCAAGCCTAAATAAGACTGACTATGTAAGCAGGCCTTAATGAGCTTGTTGTGTGGGTTGCTGAGAGAGACAGAGACTGAGACTTTCAGTGGTGCTCTCACATAATTGCTACACTATGATGATGTTTTTTGGGGGTTTTTTTCCCCCCAGTTTTCCGAAGCCCCCCAGCATCTGCTTGTTTGTAACAACTCACAATGCCAGTCCCCTGCTAGCACACAATGCTGCTTAAACAGTGAGAGCTGTACTCCGCCACAAGCTGTTGTGCCATTCCGTTGACAATAACTCGGATGCAATAATCCTTGCGGTAATGTATTAAACTTGTTTTAAAATGTAGTTTTAAATGATCTTTAATTATTTTGTAGCGCAGTTCTTAAAACCGGACCCAGACGTGTTGTATACCTGTACAAATTAACATATATAAACTGTGGATACCTGATAAACTATTAATATTGCAACATGACATCATGACTTTTGCGTAAACATACATGCCACTTTCAAGTCAAGTGGTGTGTTATCTATACGCATTTTGAGCTATCCGCGTGTATGGGTGGAGTGAAGTGAAGTGAGGAAGGAAGTGAGTAGGATGAAGATTTGGTTTGATGAAAATAAACTAACATTAAATCTGAGTAAAACTAAATTTATAATATTTGGGAACCGATCAACTGACACGGATAAAAAACTAATGATAAATGGTATAGAACTAGAGCGAGTATCTGAAATAAAATTCCTCGGGGTAGTTATTGATAACAAATTAAGCTGGAAACCTCACATAAACTATATTAAAACCAAAATATCCAAGTCATTGGCAATATTAAATAAGGCTAAAGACTTATTGAATAAAGCTTCTCTAAATATGTTGTACTGCTCCTTCATACTCCCGTACATGACTTATTGTGTGGAAGTATGGGGGAATACTTACAAAACAAATACACACCCAATCTTCATCTTACAAAAAAGGGCTATTCGAATCATACATAAAACTGCATACAGAGAACCAACAAACCCATTGTTCATTAAACTCAAAATATTAAAGTTCAAAGATTTGATTGATTATAAAATTATTCAAATTGTTTTTAGAGCTCACAACAACCAATTACCTAGAAATATCCAAGAGCTTTTCCAATTACGAGAAAACACATATAATTTTAGAGGAATATCAATGTTTAGTAGACCGCAGATTCGCACAAACACTAAGTTGCACTGTATACCAACCCAGGGTGTTATACTGTGGAACAGTAGCAACAATGATTTAAAATTATGTAAAAACTTATTGCAATTGAAATATATGTTTAAAAAAAGAATCCTTGATGGATATGAGCTGGAATAGTGATTTTCTTTTTTCAACCTTAGGTAAAGTAAACCTTAGATAAGTTAGTTTAAGTAGTTAAAATATTATTGAAGTGGGGATAGGACAAGAAAAGTTATTCTAACTTCTTCCTACCCCCTTTGAACATGATTGTTGTTTGGACCATCTGTAGATGATCTTTTTTTTCTTGATGTTGATGATTAACTATTTATTTTTTACTTTTATTCAGTTTTTGCTGTTGTGTTTGTTTTTTTAACATGTTCAATAAAGAGAAATTCAATTCAATGGGTGTATGTCTACGCCGTTAAATGTCTGAGCGAAACAAAGCAAAATGTAGATCTACTTTTGGGGAGTGATTTTTTTTCCTAGGATGGTAGGGGAAGACTCATAAATGGTGTTAACCCCAGTGACGGGTAGGTTTAGGGATGGGGTTGGGGTAGGTCATATATTTATACAGTAATGTAAAGTTAAGTCAACGGCGTTCATAAACGCACTGAAAAGCGATTATGCGTGTTCATAGCACGCCAAAAATGGAAATACGAATTGGCGTGTCATACATACGCCATTTCATGAGATCAGAATATTAAATAATTATGTCCACTAGTCCGATTAAAAATACGTTATTAAACCATGGGAAATTTTGCAAGAAATTCGGTAGTTGATACGAATTACTTTTGGGAAGCTGACAAGTCCTATGGTGTGGCATCTCGAAATATTTTTTTTTAAATAATGAAACCTAATGAAAATTTTTTTTTAAATAATGAAAACATATTAGTTTTTAATAGCATGTATTTTATTATTACAGGACCATAAATGAAACTAAACTAAAATAAAGTAGTAAAAATAAATTTAAAACAAAACTTTAAATTGGATAGTTCACCCAAAAATAAAGATCGTCTCATCATTTACGCACCCTCATGTCACCTCAGTCGAAATAATGAATAACCCTTCTTTTTACACTGTAAAGTGTGATCAATTTGGTTTATTCAAACACGTTACATAGATCCGCACAGCTACACTTTATAAAATGCTGGGTTGTTTTAACCCAATTTTGGGTCAAATTTGGACAAACCCAGCCATTGGGTTACATTTTTAAATTACATTTTTAACCCAATGTTTGAGTTTGTCCGTATTTGACCCAAAATTGGGTTGAAACAACTCAGCATTTTTTAGAGTGTAAGAGTACTGATTCACGGTTGAGTCTGTTCTGCTGAATCATTCACAGAAGTGAACAAAGGCGTTCTTGATGACACCGATTCGTTTGATATTTTTCATCCAGCCAGCTTGTTGTCCCAGCGTCTGTAGTGGGTTCATCTGTGTGCCACCGATCCAAGGTTCAACACCTCCCCAGTCAACCCTACAGAGGAAAGAGGCCTGCCAGAATGAGGAATGATGCTGTGGTGCTGTGATTATTAGGATTAATTGTCTTTTAGTAGTGTGTCAGAGCATGTTGGCCATAAGAGAGGCAGTCACAGATAATGAGGGCCATTGAGAGGGCTTATTGTTTTCTCTTAAACCACACTTCAACAGAGGCATGCTTTAAAAGTCCTGTCAACGCAACTGAAATTGCACTCCTTCGACTTTGCAGTTAGCACCAAAGAAAAACATGCCTGCGAATATGACGGTGGGCTGTAGAAGTACAGTCACTCTCCACTGTGTAAGTATACAGGCATAACTTAGGGGATCACTGGTAGTTTATGATGATGCCATAGCTATAATGTTGAAACGGCTTTCTGCCGCCCACCCCCCATCCAAACACCTGGCACAATCATAGGCATGAGATAACGTGACCTCTGCACTTCAGTACGTTCCTCTTGACCTCCTACACGTCATCATCCTTGATTATCTTAACAGCCTGAACCCCTTATGCACTGGGCTTTGATCGCCCATGAAGTCGAATCCTGACAGGGATTCATGAGCGACGTCTTTTGTCTGGGATTGCTCCGCAGGGAATTATAGGGGTTTTACAGTCACGGCTCTTATGCTCCACATGACAGCATGCACCTGGACTTTTTAAACAAACATAAATGAGGAATTTGAATGTATGGACTTATGAGTTATGTTTGCGCTATCTGCAGGCCCTTTCCGTTAGCATGTCACGTATGTGTAACAGTATGTATGATGTTCGCTTATTCTGTGCATTTAATAATATCATAAATTATATTGATCAAAGGACCAATTTTTGGGTAATTCCCTACTTTTGTTTGTTTTTTAGTTTAATCTTTTATTACTTCTTAGAAAAAAAAACCGATTTGCTCATTTGGGAACTTTTGTTCCTCAAATCAAATTTTTCACATACCTGTATACTGTAGAAGAAAATAAAAACATAAAACAGGAAATTTACACTATCTGATAATTTGACTTTTTTTTTTAAAGTTAGTTCGGGTTGTAATTTGTTTTGTAGTATTTGTAAAGTATATATTTAAAATGCATAATTAATGAATGAATAATTCATTATTTGTACTTGTTACCTTAACAATTTTAATAATTTATTTCTAATAATGACACTTGCAACTTAAATGTAATTTTTAATTTATTTGATTTGCCTCTATTTTTTTTTTATAAAACTTGAAAAAAAAATTATATTCATAAACATTTCTTGAGAATTAAATCAGCATATTAGAATGATTTATGAATAAATTGCACTTTAAAATATATTTAAATAGAACTTCAGAAATAGAATTTCACAATATATCTGTGGCACACAGATGAAAGTTTTTGCAAGATCCCAAAATGTTCAAACGCATTGTATTTTAAATAATAAAAGCCAACACAAAAACAAATTCACTGAGAATTATTGATTTTTTACAGTACATGTCCTGACCCTTTTAAGTGAAGCTGTTTAGTAGCAGTTTAGAACCTTGTTCTCAAAGTCAAATGGACATTTTCTGAGGAAAGTTGCAAATAGATGCTTCACTGCAAACAAAGCATCCAAACAGCTGTCACTTCAAGGGCTGTTCATTCATCATTATTAGATAATATGCAGGGAATAGCCCCTGAAAACCTCTATTACCTCTCTGTACTGTGCGCAAGTGCAGCACTGATAACCGATGAGGCCAGGCCCGGTGTAAAATTAAATTTACCATCATTAATTGCAACCAGTTTATAAAAAAAAGCAGTGTAGTCCCACGGCTTTTAGGTATCTCTCCTATCATCCCCTCCAGGGATGGCCCTGTCAACTGAAGGCATCTGCTTCAGACTAGTAATTTGGATCTGTTCATATTCCCGAGGCCCTTTTCAATAACTTAAAAAAAAAACTTTATACACACTGAGTTTAAAATGTCTGTGATTTTGTTGCTATTAATTTAGCACCTGATTAAGCAGGTCTGCTTGACGTCTTATCAAAAACACAATTTTAGGGGTAAGTTTACAGAGCACTAGGGGCTAAAAACAAAAAAAAACTTTAAAGACATTAAGTATAGTCTTCAATATGATTTCTCATCAGCTGATGTTGTTCATGCTAATTTGATTTCAAATGATTGCTGTCTGTGTCTGGCTGTTGAATTAAACTAATCCTAGAATCTAGATTGACGGCTCCTTAACATGACAGCTCTACATTACTTTAATTTACGTTGTGCCCCCCTAACCCCCCATCATTTGCATCGTTTTGACTGCTTTTTCTGTACGATATTTTTATTTAAACTGAATGGTGTTTGTTCAAAAGGCTCCTCAGATATTCTTTATTTGATCAAACGAGCCGTGCAACGTCACCAGAATGGCTGTTTTAGCGTCAATGTAATTTGTACACAGTTGAACTGTGGGACTTAAGTGTTCTGTTTTTTAAGACTGTAGTATTCAAGGCTAAATAAATATCCTTATGGCTATTTCTGCCCATATTATGTTATTTAAGCATAACACAGCTACTCGGTCCCAAATGCAGTGTTCCCTCAGGTCAGTTGATAACATTGAAACTTAATGAAGGCAGTTTTTCTCTCTCGGGCTTTTTAAAGGATGTCAAGGATGCAGGCTTTCCCCGTCCAACTCTACCCTGCAGTGTAACTATGCGCTCCCTGTTCTAAAGAGTGGTTCAAATGCCAAATTGTGCTTTTCTGAGACATATTGCCCACACCATGTGGTAACATCGCTGTTTGTGTGTACGCATGTTTGTGCTTATACAGTGGGCTGGTGTCGGCACAACAGATAGTCACGAACCTAGAGGATTCGGTTTACCATTTCAAAGACGCCTGTTTTGTTTTTTTTCCCTACAGTTTACACACACACGCTTGCAAGCGCACTCCCACATGCTGCTTCCTCGGCTTATCAACGTGCAATGTGGGCTGCCGAGGCTGGCGTGAACAGATGGGAGGAACAAACCAGCGCAAAATAAAGTTAAACTAGAACAAAATGACTGCACGAGTGCTGCGGCCGCCCTTTGTTTGCCAGGAAGGTGATCCTCAGCATCTGGGGTTGATGGAACCCATGATTAAAATTACCAGAGGGAATGATTAATATCTTCTTAAAACGCAAACTTCCAGCTTATCAATCATCTCATTACACCGCAAAAGTTAATTGTCTGAGGGGAGGGTGGGGGTCCCTGAACCATGAAAAAGTGTCCCACCCCTCGACATGTTTACTTACAACAGGACAGACCCGGGAACTCAACTTGTTTATCTGTGAGAGTCCACATCAGGCTCAGCGGTATACGGCACATTAAATCACTAGGTGTGTGTGTGCTTTTTTTTATGGCTCTCAAATGGCCTGCATGTAAAAGCATATTTTTCGTGCTCTGTAATTTACTCTTCTGCAGTATTAGCCATTCACTCAGAATTCCACCTCACTGGTTTTCCGTATTTTTTCGATGTAAATAGGCTAGACGGACGTCTTTTACCGTTGTGCTTGAAGCCGCCTTTCCACTGCACACGAAATTCGCATACGATTGTCGCATTTCACCCCCTAGTGTCAGTCGCACGGAACTTTGAGGTCGTGAAGCAACCGTTAACCCGGCAAAATGAATGATTTTAATGAATGTAATGCATGCATTAATATATCCACACAAAACAAATGACCCTCAAAACATCTCAAATAAAAACATAGTAGATTTTATAGATTTTTTATTAATAATTGTAAAATATTTTTCTGCCATAGTTAATAATAACCGACATTTTACAGAAAGAGCGTTTACAGAAAAAAAAAAAAAAAACAGTAAAGAGTAAAAATATTGGTAATTCTAGCCTCGCGCTCATAGTTTTTATTAGAAGAACATCCAGCCCGTTCTCATCCTTTAACGTCATATAGAACGCTATATGCAAAAACGGCGCTATACTACGCACATGGCACCCTTTATCGTTAATATAACACGCGAACCCAAGACGTTATAAATCCTTTAGCGTGAATATGACACGTACACCCTACCCCACACCTAAACTTAGCCCTCACAGCACGTGTTATATTAACGATAACGGGTGCCATGTGCGTAGTATAGCGCCGTTTTGTCACTAGCGTTCTATATGACGTTAAAGGATGAGAATGCGTTGGAACATCACATCCGGTTGGCCGGTCGGTCGCGTACGGTCTAGCCGCAGAAGTTCAGATATTTCAACGGATCCAAAGCTCAAATCGGATCCGAATTTTCCGCATCCGCATATGATCGGAACTCCCCGCAGCTCCCGTACGACTCTCCATTGGAAATGAATGACTTCCGGTCCGACGGCTGTGGTTTGTAGTGTATAGTGGAGAGGTGGCTTTAGTGTCTAAGTTAAAAGAAGTTCAACTTCAAACATGCGCTCAATGTATTTTACCTTTGCACTTGCGTCTCGCATCTTTTGAAGCATCTGTCAAACTCTTCCTACATATGTGGCGCTCTAGATGTGTTATGGATGGAGATTGGTGTCAGATAGGACGGTTGTGGATACGAGGGGGTCTATCCTCGCTCCTCGGCCTGGCGTGCCCTTGCCTCGCCTCCCTCCCCCTGGCTGCCGGTGTGTCCTCCTCTTTGCCCTCTCTGCTCCGCTGCGCTCGCTCCCGTCTCTCTCCCCCACCTCTCCCTGCGTGCCTGCACTGCTTGAGCCAGCTGCTCCCACTTCATCTTCTGCAGCGTCACTAGCTGGGGTATTAATCATGTTTTTCGAGGGGGACACTCTGCTATTTATCTCTCTGACACTTCCAGCATTCGGAGCCCCGTTGCTGGGCACAGCCCATTGAGTAGTAAGATTACACATTACCGCGCTCCATTGCCTCTCCCTGCCCTCTCCATTGACTGGCTGTTCAACAGTGGCATTGCACTCGCACCATTGGACATAATTTATGCCTTACATGTATGAAAAAGCACACACCGGTCCTTTTTCTCTCTGCTCTCCCATCTTAGCGCTTTAAGTTGAGCTTAAACGTAGCATGTGGGCCTGTAATTGTGGCTATCCGTCTGTGCCCGAACTACTGTACATCAGCAGGCACTCAGGCTAATATCACCATTACTGTATGTTTACTCACAGTGATGGCACAGAGCAGAGCGAGAGATATGAGGCATCAAGCACGTTAGACGGCACTCACTTAGCGGCAGACTGCCAACACGCGCTTTGGCCTTCATACAAGCTGTTAGGTGGGTTCTGTCAGTTCAAGTCTGTCAAGCTTGTTTTCCTTTACCTAGAAAGTCTAAAATCCAACAAAGAAGTTTTTGAGGTACTGGACTCCAGTTGACATGACGTTCAGAAGGCCTGTTTGATTATCGCCATTGCACTTTGTTACACTGCATTGCTTGTGCATCCATGTATTTATAGCCAGCGTAGACCACTTTTCGAGCGTTTGGGGAGGGGGAGGACGATGTGAATATAATTTCATCCCTCGTTCTCACCGTAATGAATCTATACTTGGAGAATGCTGTCCTTCTGGTTGCAATTGTGTATTAATGATTTCAGCGTGAGGGAATCTGTGGGAATTGAAGCATCTGTTAACTCCAATTACCTTGTGGTGACCTGCTTTCGTAGTCTGGAACAGCAATGAACCGAACTGCTGCAAGAGTACATAATTCATGTGCTTGAGATCTTTTGCTCAATTTGTTGTTTGTGGTCTGTAAGGGAGTAATTAATAGCTGGAATTTTTGAATCGGAAGAAGTTTTGAATGCATGTGATGTTAAATTATATAGAGGATGCAGCTTACTGCTGAGTCACAATTTGTTTTCTTTTAGTTTTTTAGTTTTTGCTTTTCTAATTCAAAACTTTTTGTAGCTAAAGGTAATTTTTGAAAATCTTGTAAATAAGTTATTTGTATTTAAATTATGCTTAGTTCTGCTTCCTTGCATTCAAATTGCATCCTGTTTCAGTTAAAATTCAATTCAGGAATTGAACTGGAATTCTCCGTTCATTGAGTGGTGCACAACTCTGTTGCATGGACTGATTAAATTTAAAACTGTTTAAATTGTTGGGCTATAGTTGGTATGGAAGCTTGTTTCCACCACTGAATAAAAAAAAATAATAAAAAAATAATTGCGACTTTTTATCTCACAATTGCGTGTTATAAAGTCAGAATTGCGAGATATAAAGTCAGAATTGAGTGATATACAGTAAAGTCGCAATTCTGAGAAAAAAAAGACAGAAGTGCGAATTTTTATCTCACAATTCTGACTTTTTTTCTCACAATTGCGAGTTTATATGTCGAAATTCTGACATCTTTTCTCAGAAAGACTTTTTTCCCCCCTCAAAATAGTTTATATCTCACAATTCTGACTTCATATCTTACAATTCTGACTTTATATCATGCATTTGCAACTTTATATCACGCAATTCTGACTTTATATCTCGCAATTCTGACTTTATAACACACAATTGCGACTTTACTGTATATCTCGCAATTCTGACTGTATACATCTCGCAATTCTGAGAAATATTGTCAGAATTGCGAGATGTAAACTCGCAGTTGTGAGAAAAAAAAAGTCCGAATTGTGAGATAAAAAGTCGCAATTACCTTTTTTATTTTCCGTTCTGTGGCGGAAACAAGCTTCCATAAGTTGGAATTTTTTTTCTTGTTTCTGAAAGAAGTCCCTTATGCTCACTAAAGCTGCATTTGATCATAAATAAAAACATTATTATTGTGAAACTATATTTGAATATAATTTAACATTTTATTTATTATTATCATTGTTGAAAACCATTGTGATTTTTTTTTTTTACATCACTGTCATTTAGTTTGATCCTTTATGAATAAAAGTAGTACTTAGTCTTGAACGAAATAACCCAGGTTAAAATAAGTAAATATTCGGTGGGGTCACTTGTATGGTTGGCAGATGGCTATGTTGGGCCAATGAGAGAAACACATGGAGTCATTTCAGGCTTGAATGAAAGTGTCTGTTCCTCATGTGGCTGGAAGGGGTAAACTTCTGAAGTTCTGAAAATCTGGTTTCACATTTCTAGTCAGAATAGTAAAAATAAAAGCCTCTGAGCCATTTGTTTGGACTTTTCTGTCATGCTGTCTCTCACTCACACATGTAGGAGATTTGCTTGGGATGCTTGGGCTAGTAGTTGGCTAGAAAACGTGGTCGCCTCCTTACCTTTATCGGTTCCCCCGGACTTGACTCTGTGGTCCTGTGTTGTGTTTGAAAGATTATAGATGCACATGCCTCATACTAATACCACCTGACATTTTAGAGAAACCCGAATCATTTCATGGTAATTTGCCCTTTACTTATCTTGTAAATCTTTGTGAAAAGAGTGAGGGGTGATAGGTGGTCATTAACAAGAGAAAACAGCCTGGGGCAGCTCAGAGGTTTTAGGACCCAGACTTTTCTCCCCCCTCCACACACACTTTCTTTTCCATTTCCTCCCTGCATCTAGTCCCTCATGGCAGAGAAGTTGGAGCACACAGTTACAGGAGATGTAAAAGAAGAGTACGGTTTAGGAAAAGAACATTCAGCCATCCTATCAGCATGTGAGCATGCTGTATCACTTTCCAATCATAACTGTTTTCTTTGGCCTGGGGACTCCAATGGGCCTCCAGAGAAGTGATTACAGTCAAATAGAAAATCCAACCCATAAACTTTCTCTTTTTTTCTTCCTTCCTCCCTCTCTTTCTCCTTCTCCCCCTTTTCTCCCTCTCTTGCCTTTCTCGGGGGACTCGTTGAAGGCACATATGGTTCAAATTCCTAGTGTGAAATAGGCCTAAACACCAATTATTTTATGGTACAAACACAGGGGAAAGATTTTCAGGCTTGTAACTTCTTACCGTAGATTAGCCTTGCTTAAGTTTTCTTGTGCGTAAAAAGGGAAATAGAAAGTATGTTTTATTGCAGACTTTTATGTCTGAGTTATTTCAGCTCCCCTTTATTTCATCCCCGTACTTTTATAGTACGGTGTCACTGCAGGCCCTGCCCACTCCTGGCTCTTCTAGCTTTGCAAGGAAAATCTTAAACCGGAAATACTGTAGCCACATCAGTTTGGAGGGGGTGATATGACCGCTGACATGATTGGTTGATTTCTGAGGCATGTGAAATTGGAAAGTTGAGTTGGCTGTTTAAATAGGACCATAACACCCAAAAATGGCTGACTGATCTTTTATGCTTTCTGATATATCACAGTTCATGTTCTGTATGGAAAAAAATAAGTTTTGTTAGATTTGAAGTGTTAGGGGTTGAGGGTTGATGGTCACTACGTAGTTATATATGAAATCTAATCTGTGAACATGGGCGTTTGGAGCAGATAAGCAGCACTGAAGCTGTGGTCCTCCTCGGCTGGCGTCTGCAGAGGCGCTGTGAGTGTGCCTCTCACATGAAAGCCCCTGACCTGCTCTCAAAAAGCCAAGGAATGGAGCCCAGAACAGCACTCTGATAACAAGGATCTGGCTTCAAACATTGACAAAAGGATAACATCAAATGCCCCTCTGTATGTGTGTGTGTGTATTTGAGTGTGTTTGTGCACGTCCTTGGACATGCCCTATCTGTAGACCTTCCGCATTTTACCCTTTAATGATACTGTACATGGCCATGGCCGCAATATAAGGACTTAGATTCACCCCTCTTTTGATGAGCTGAAATTTTTCGGCAGAAGAAAGGAGGCAACATTTTCTAGAGGAATTCTCTGAAGGCAGGAAGATGAAAAGAGCAGCAATGACTGTGTGCTGAGAACAGCATCATAGGTACCCAAGCCTGGATAGAAAGCTCCATTCTTCTGCTGCAATTTAGGACATCAGCGCCCCACAAAATCACAGTTGTTTTGAGTACTTTCAAAGAGACCATTGTTTGTTTAAGACACCTGTGCCCGTTGTGAGCACTTTAAAGCCACTTCTTTCTTTTTATATACAGGATTTGGTGAGTGGTGCAGTATCCACAGTACAATTAAAGTAGTTCATCCAAAAATGTTAATTCTGTCATTATTTATCAAACCTCTGTTTGGTTACAATTTATGTTTTTGTAAATATCCTGGCCATTTGCTTCAATATAAGTGAAGACTAGACCTGTAAAACTTCAAAACGGATGCAAAATTATCATAAAAATATCATTTAAAATTGTCCATAAAACTATGCTATACTGTATATTCCAAGTCTTCGGAAGCCATATAATACGGAAGCCTTTGTGTAAGAAACAGGCCAACGGTCATTATCCACTGATAATCTGCTGTAACTACAAAACAAGTCAGTCTAATTCATGAACAAATCATGTAGTGTACAAGTCATAGTCTGAGACTTTTCTTTTTTTTTCTTTTTTTCTTAAAAGCCACAGTCAATATTTCGTTTCAGAATATTCTTTTGTGTTTGCAAATTATTTTGATTTTAAATTTTGAGTGAGCTATTTCTTTAAGGAACTATGATTATCTCTTTCAACGGGATGGTTTATTTTGCCACAGACTATTATTCCACCACAGGCATATTCAATATGAAATTCTTTGCATGGCTTAAACAGCAGTTGTATGTAAATAGATAGGGAGATAATTATCCTTCCCTATTGAGTTTTCACCTTTTTTCCCCTTATTCTTTGTGATTATTATGCCTGAAAGTATGCTTGTGTGCCAAAACCCTAGGAACTCAAAGCGAAATCAGGGCAGCAATAATGCTCTAGCATGATGAATCGCCTCAATCTCACAAAGATTCCTGGAGGATGAAGGGATCCTCTGTTACCAAATCTCCTGTTGATTCTGATCCTGGTGTGTAACTCATGACCCTTCTTTTCCCGCTTCACTGACACTCTTCTCTCCAGCATCTGAGCCCAATCTTACAGAAGGGGCGATCCAAGACTTGGCTAAATGAGTTTAGCTTTGAATAGGAGCAGTTGTCTTATATGTCTGAAATGCAGATTGTCCTTTCTCAGTAGCCCTTGAAATACATGAATGTGCGAGTCAATATCTCAAAACAATGTATTTATGTGCTCAGCTGTCCCCAAAGTTTGTCTGCGCGTGAGTGGAAGATGGAGGTCATGAGCTGTGATATATTTGACATAAATTATTTTACATAAAGGCAGATGAACAGTGTTATACAGCAGACTCGATAACCTAATTATTTTTCATTATTAATTAACACAGAACATCTGCATGTTTGATCAGTGTAATTGTTTTACAGGCTATTAATTAAAAAATCTGAATTGAAATTACCTTTGACCCTATCAGATTTCCAAAACACTATGCATTTATTATTTATATTTTTATGTATTTATTGTGTATTTGTATTTGTTAATATTATGAAATATTATTTACTTTTAAAATAAACATTTTCTGTTTTAAGATGTAATTTATTTTGTGATGCAAAGCTGAATTTTCAGTATTTTACACCAGTCTTCAGTCACATGATCCTTCAGAAATCATTCTAAAATGCTGATTTAGTGTTCAAATTAGTGTTGAAACAGTTGTGCTGCTTTATTTTTTTATTTTTTCATTTTATTTATTTATTTATTTTTGTGGAAACTGAGATACAAGGTAACACTTTACAATAAGGTTCGTTAGTTAACATTAGTTAACTACATTAGTTAATATGAACTAATAATGAATAGCACATATACAGCATTTGTTAATCTTTGTTAATGTTATTTTCAACATTTACTAATACTTGATTAAAATCTTGTTAACATTAGTTAATGCACCGTGAACTAACATGAATAAACAATGAACAGCTGTATTTTCATGAACTAACATTAACAAAGATGAATAAATGCAGTAACAAATGTATTGCTCATGGTTAGTGCATGTTAGTAAATACATTAACTAATGTTAACTAATGAACCTTGTTGTAAAGTTTTACCTTTATATTAAATATAAACTATAAAATAAAAAATATAAATCTTTTGCTACTTTGTAAATATCTTCACTGTCACATTTGAAAAATGTTATGTTTTTTTTTATCTTACTGACAGCAAAAGGTAATGTATATTTATTATCATTAAGACAGTGGTTTTCCAATAACCACAAACTATACTTAACTTCTCACTTCACAATCGTACTGAACTCAAAATGAGATTTCTATTCTTCTTTTTGTCTCTACACAATCCCAGTTGCAGATATCGGAGAGGACTCTTAAGCAGAAGAAATTCTAGTTAAAAAGAGGAAGATGGAGAATTATCGATCCCTTATCCCGAAGGTGTCCGTCGTATGCAGATGTCTCCAAGGTGCACCAGAGAAGGGTAAATTAAGCCCTTAAATGTGCAATTGGCAATAATGAGCTATCATTACTCAAATTACAGCAAGCACTGATTGGGTTTAAAGTAATGAAGAAAACAACATGATCAATCATCATCAGGTCCTGAGAGCATCAGGGTGGTGGCCGAGTCCTGCACCCGTATAGCTGGAGCAGAGCTCCATCTTCAGGAGCCAGACTGGAGCAGATACAAGAGCCCTCCAGCACACCAACACATGTGAACATCCTTCATGAGATTACAGTGGAACCCAGCACACAGAGATCATATCATATATATGGCAGGCGTCCACCTTTGTCATCTCACTGAGGCAAGTTTGTTCTCGTCTGTCATTCTCATAAGTGCATTCTTTCCCTCCATATGTGCATGTTTCCATAATTGCTCTTTAACGGATGCTTCACTGAAAAATTCAAATTTACTTCAACAATCTGAAATTAGTAAATCACGTAAAAAAAATATTTTGAGCTGTTTACGTCCATACAATCACCATGACTGTTTGGTTATGTGCATCCTTGCACGTGTAAAATATCTTCTTTTGTGTTTCACAGATAAAGAGATGTGTATGTAGTTGTGGAATGACTTGAAAGGTGTGTGATAACCGAATTTACATTTTTGGTCATCACACTTTCCTTTCAAGAAATAATTCGTAATTCATTATCTCTATCACCCACCCTTTATTTTAAAGGCTCTCTTCAGTCATTGTTGCCTGGAGATTGAATTGCTTTCGAGAAAGGATATAATAAATAGTAGCTTTTTATAATCCAGGTTTTAGCGAATGGCGAAGCACTTGCACCGCCTATTATCATTTTAATACACCGCTACACTTATTTCAGTCTGGCTGCTGACAAAATGATTTTCTTAAATAAGTAGTTTTAGGAAAGAGAGAGTCATTTATGGCACAGTTCACCAACCGATAACTTTAAAAAGATAAGGGAGTCACATAATGAAGTGAATTGAAGTCATATTAGGAGGAATAAGCAGATGAAGGCCATAAAAATGAATAATATAGTCTTTGTGTGGGACAGTTATATTTTTACATGCGTGATTTTTAATGCCTCTTATGAATCGAGAGAATCATGCACCCCAGCTTTTAGGTAGAGCGAAATCAGCCTGGTGGTTCATCACCATTTGCACATGGACTTCTTGAACGTTTCGCCTCTACACTCTTTTGACGTTCTGGAACAAAGTTTTCTTGCAAATCCAATGGTGGCCTGGCATTAGTGTGCATGAAGGCTTCTGAAGTTGCCATCATCAATAATGAGGTCTCATTTACACAAATTACTCTGAACGCTGATTAGGTATTATCTAACGGCAAGGGCCACCTCGATCAATCATCATCAGTGCACAGAGCGTCGATGGACATCAAAAGGTTAACCCAGATCCAATGGGCCCCTGGCAGTGTCAGCACAAATCACTACGGCAGGGCCGCCACTCTGTCGATAGAGCAGCTAGACAATTAGGTAATGATTAAAATAGCTGCACACTGGAGTCAATAAGAAAATGAGCCATCCCGGCATAATTTTACAATGATTTGTTTACCGATCTATATGGAAGCAGGAAAATAGGCACTCGAGTGCAGTGATTGAATGCCGGCCTGAGCGTCACTATCGTGAACTTTTCAGAGTTGTACTTTATTATGTGGCTGAGGTCTCTAATTGAGAGTCGTTCGCATGAAGCTGTAGGATTTTACTTTACTTTTGGAGTGTCTAACATTGATATATGTTAATACCTGTTTGTGACCGTATGCTCTTTTCATAACAGTGATGGTTTACTTGTTGTAAGATACTTGGGGCTAGATTTACTAACAGCTTGTGCCTGTGAAAACCCTCTTTTGGCTTTAAAAAAAAATGCTGTCAGATTTCATAAAAACATAGCGCTGAAAAGGCGTGGACAGGGTTATTTTTGCGGCTGACCTTATTGCATATGCATTTTTAGGAGTTTCGCTTTCAGATGCAACATTTATGGGAGGAGAGTATTTAAATGAATCATGCAAGGTGATTTATGGTTTGCCCTAGTCAATTTATGGTTATTTGTGCCATTATACCGCCCCAACATGACATCATGACTTGCGTAAACATACATTTGCGTTATCTATACACATTTTGAGCTATCCGCGTATATGCGTGTATGTCTACACTGTTAAAGGGTTAGTTCACCCAAAAATGAAAATTCTGTCAGTATTTACTCACCCTCATGTTGTTCCAAACCTCTATGTGTTTATTTGTTCTGCTTAGGGGTGGGCGATATGGAAAAAATATCATATCACGATTTTTTTAGGAAAATCACGATCACGATTTTTTATCACGATTCTTTTTCAAGTTGGTTTTAATATTTTGCAAGTGGCTGTTCATTACAGCCAAACTAATGTCCTTATGTTAAAAACAAAGCCTTAGGTAAAAGAATCTTTGTCATTATTTTCTTTGTTATTAAAAAAATAAGACAAGATAAACATTACACAAATTAATATTCAAATTAAATAAATAGTGCTTTATTTTTCAGATGCACTAGGTGTATTTAGCAGTAGTATTGAAGAAAGTAATTAAATTAAACAAATATGAAATTAAAACACTACAGAGACTTCACTGAATAAATTGATTCTTATTAAAGCTACTATTAAAGTTCTCGGTCAGTGAGTGATTTTCTCCTTGTGTTTTTTTTTCCCTCAAAAATGAAAATGGTCTTAATTTACTCTCTCAAGATGTTTTAAACCCGAATAAGTTTCTTTCTTCTGTTGAAAATAAAAGTTATTTTATATAGTGTGGGTAACCGAACAGTTGCTGGTCTCCTTATAGTTTTTTTTTTAGGTTCTCTCCTGGAAGTTAATGGGGACCAGCAACTGTTTGGTTACCCACATTAAAAAAAAATTGTCTTTTGTGTTCAGCACAAGAAAGAAATGAATACAGGTTTGGAACAACATTAGAGTGAGTAAATAATGACGGATCTTTTTTTTTTTTTTTTTTTTTTTTTTTGGTGAACTATCCCTTTAAGGACATGCGGCAGTATTATTCCTGTCGCTTTTAGACCAGCACGCGACGCGTTTAATATAGACGCATATTACACCAGATATTCTCTCAAATGTTTGCTTTCACTTTAGACATAGCCTGTTTATGTAAACATTGTGTGTATTTAACAGTATTAGCATAATAAGACTCGAAAGATAACTTAGTCCAGTATTCAGGCGCTGTTTGACAGACTTCTAGTGCCTGTGAGCGCCGTGGATATGCGGTCAGGAAAGCGCACGTTAGAACAGCGCATCAGCGCGTGAATTAAATGTTTAACCGGCAAGGCTTATGCAAATAATGAACTTTTGTGAATTGCAGTGTCCCGTACCTATTCATTAACATGTGATAGGCTACGTCGCGTTGTACAGTTGAGACTGAGGCGCCAGAACTGAACTGATAGAATGCACTGTAACACGATACTACGATATTTCTTCAAAAGCAGATCGTGGAGACATTTTAATCGTCCACGATTAAAAATCGTCATATCGCACACCCCTAGTTCTGCTATAAACAAAGGCAGATATTTGGAAGAATGTTTTAATCAAACAGATCTCATTCCCCATTGACTACCATAGTATGTATTTTTTCCTATGGTAGTCAATGGGGAATGAGATCTGTTTGATTAAAACATTCTTCCAGATATCTTCCTTTGTGTTCAGCAGAACAAATAAACACATAGAGGTTTGGAACAACATGAGGGTGAGTAAATACTGACAGAATTTTCATTTTTGGGTGAACTAACTCTTTAAATGTCCGAGTGATTCTGCGTGTATGTACACGCCGTTAAATGTGCAAGCGAAACAAAGCAAAATGTAGATCTACATCTGGGGAGCGATATTTTTTTTCCTAGGATGGTAGGGGAAGACTCATAAATGGTATTAACCCCAGTGACAGGTAGGTTTAGGGACGGGGTTGGGGTTGGGGTAGGTCATATATTTATATACAGTAATGCAACGTTAAGTCAACGGCGCTCATAAACACGCTGAAAAGCGATTATGTGTGTTGATAGCATGCCAAAAATGGAAATACGAATTAAATCAGATGCTAATATGAGCTGCTATTGGTAGAATGTGTTGGTCATTATGGAAATGATCTGTCTGTGTTCTTTAATGTGTAAATTGTCTGTAAATGACACAGAGAACTTTTCACTCCCATCGGCTTAGTAAATTATGCCATTTATCTAACAAGTACAGTTGTACCTGACCAAGTGCTACATCTTGTTTTTGTTTTTTGCATGTGTGTCTGAGCTGAGACGGATGCGCTCAGCTAAATAGTATTTTATAAGTAAGCATAGGACATAATCATAGTGAATAGGCTAATTCTAAACGTTCTCTTCTCATGTAGCAATTCAATTCATTGAAGTGAATCAGAATTGAAAAAGATTTTCCTAAATTTTTTAATGCAATTTGTATGTCTATGTGGTGTTTTTAATATGCAAACCAAATGTTGATAGTCAAACCATATGCAAATTCATCAGTCAGAGTAATTTCTCCTTAAAACGGCTGTGTATCGAAGACGTGATTTGAAAATGCCATTGTTTTCTAACGTCACAAATCTACTTTATATGCTTTTCAAAGCATTGCTGATTTTTAAAAGGCAGCTGTCTGACTCTGATATGGCGAATGCAAACATGGTTTGGTAACATTATAAACACATTAGCTATTTGATAACATGGTCAAGCCAATGGCTATTACTGTTATGTATCACTCTCTACATTGTAGAGAGTGATACATAGACCACATTACCATTCTGATACATCAACTATAATTATAATTCGCCTATAATTCGCTCTTTCTCTTCTACTTCTGAATCGATTTCTAGTTCAAACACATATGGCTGAATTAAACCAATATTTCCACTTGTAGTGTTTACTACAATGCCGAGTAGATCAGGTAGTCACAACTGGTGTGATTGAGCGGAGGCGGAGACTAATTTGCAAGGGTGTAGAGTTACGTTCAAGCTATTTTAAGGCATGAAGAAATTGTTTTAACACGCAAAACATTTAAATGTCATTTTGATTATCAAATGATAAGTTTTAAAGGATTACAATTATTGACTGCAGGGGGATTTTAAATCAGACATTTAATTTAAATGAAGTTTTTGGTTATGAAAATGTAAGATATTCTGTTTATTTGTCACACGTTTAACGGGGTAGCAATGACTTTTTTTCCCTAGATATCAGATTCTTTCTCCTAATGCTATTTATATTACAGTAGTTTCCTTACCCTGAATCATTTCCTAAACTGGTCAAAGTATTAGTATGTATTAACATGGTCTAAGGTGGAATATATGTTGGCCGCACACATTTTGTGTGTGTGTGTGTGTGTGTTTGTGGCTGACGTGTAGTCGTGGGTCAGAGCTGCTGTTTGGAGGCTTGCAGAAGAGAACAGTTGGCAGTCATCATGCTGGAATAGAGAGGTGCTAATGATGACTGTAACAGGAAATGATGGACAGGATCACGTCTAAAAATAAGCTTGATCGGAGTGGGAGTGTTGTTTAGATCTTGACATGAAATGTAGAGAACGGTTGGTCTCCTACTACTTAAATAACCTGCAGTTCAGCATGCTAGTGCTTGAAGCATTTGGTTGCACAATAGAGCATCCATTCAAATGTACTTTTATATTTACAATATTGTAAGAAATGGTAAATGCCAAAACACTTGATTTCAATTAGCATGTTTCTATAAACAGCGGAATATGGACTGTGAATCTAAACTGCTTCCTTTCCAATCCTGTTGTCAGGCAGTCAATTTCTCTGATTTGAATAAAGGAAATGAAAGACCATCTTGTCACCCAGAGTGTTTGACTACTTTCTGATATAGTAGGCGGGGGTATGAACATGTCACCTAATTTTGGGTATTATTTGCACTGCATTGTGGAGGAAGTGATGGCAAATATGAGAGTGAAATGAGAGAATAGAAGGTGCAGCTGGGGTCATATTGCATATCTTCACTTGGACGCATAACAAAACTGTTTTGTGGCCTTGCTGCTTTAATTCTTAACTGACAATAGTTATTCATCATTTTTTCATCTGGCCGAAGGAGAATTTCCTTTAGGTACTTATTTACTGTAAAAAACAGAGATTCAATTTTGTATTTTTTCCCGGAAAAATGGGAGTAAATTGCCCCAAACATTAAATTTTTTACTAATCTTTGTGAAACACTATCCCATTAAACAGTTGTAATCACAATTTTTGCATCTAAATCTGAAATGGAGTAAAGAAAGGGGATAATTGCTTTATGGAGTGGCAGCTTTGCTTCTTTCCTTCCTCTTCTAATACACTTGGATGGCTCAACAAGGTACTGAGATATTTTTTTTTCTGTCTTAAATTACTTGAAAAGTGCATGCTAACTGCTATCAGAAACGGAAGCTCCAAATCCCTTTGGTTGAAATCCAGTGGTGATAATTTCATTGAAAACATGTTTTGCGAGGAGAAAATGGCATTATTACCTAGTTTGGTGGATTATCTTGTCCAGAAGGCCTTTGATGTGTGCACAATCACTGAAACACAGCCTCTGATCTTTGGGGGCCAGAATGAGTGGATCAGATACAATTGGGGGAAAAAGCCCTTCATTTCAAAGATCACAATATGAGGTCTTGCATTTCAGTGATATAGCTAAATCATATCACAAGGAAGCTAATAATCCCCTGGCATCAGAGAAAGTGAACCCAAAGATGTTCACATTCTTTATTTTCTTTATTAATATCCTAATTTATTTGAGTTTACTGAGGTTAAGGTTAACTAAAATATTAGCATTCATTCTACAATATCTTAACAATTAGATTTAAAGTAGTGTAACACCATTGGATTCAGTCGTAAGATATTTAGTGCACCAATGCGATTTGTAATTTATTTCCCTCAATGCAAAGAGCCTAATTAGATGGATAACTCAATAAAGAAAGTGAATCTTATCATTTGCACAGCATGGATCTTCCTTGTGCTCTGGTTCGGTTCTAACCGAGGACTTTTCAGCAAATAATAACTATTTAATCTGCTCCTTCTAAGATTATCTGACCCCTCACCATTCTCATTATATCTAAGTCTATACACAGTGTAAGCTGTTACCCATGCCAGCTGGTGGTCTCTTGTCCTCTCCGCCTCGATCAGAGCAGGGGAGCGGCCACCTCTCTGTGTGTATCCTCATCTCCAAACGGACTCCTCCCGGTAGGGTCCGCTAAATGGATAAGATCTAATAGCCTGGAACAAACACTGTGGTCACCTTCTCTAATGGATTCCAGTGGGGAAGTACACTAATTCAGTATGATTTGAAGATAGGAGAGGATGTTTTTTTTTTTCTTTTAGAGTGAGATTAAACTCTTGTGCTTCTCAAATGCCAAGCGTCACGCTGTTCCTGCTTTTCAGTGCTCGAATATGGTTACAAGTGTTATTACTCCCACCATTTAAGAGGCCTGATCTGGAGAGATTATTACATTAACCACAGGGCACTAGTTTTCTATCCAGGGGGATAGTTGTCACTCTAGGGGTTGTGCACTCTGTGTTCGAAGATCATCCAAGCTTTTGCCCCAGCTTCTGAGATGCCAAGTGTCTTACACTGGTTATGGCCTGTGGCCTAAAGAAACTACATGAATCCATAAAGCTCACTTTGTTCATTTCTGTCATTCCTTCCCCTTCCTTTTCCTTCCTTCTTTCCTTCCTTTTTTCCTTCCTTCATTCCTTCTTTCCTTCCTTCCTTCCTTCCTTTCTTTTTTTATTTCTTTATCCTTCCTTCCTTCCTTCCTTTATTTCTTCCCTCCCTCCTTCCTTCCTTCCTTTTATTTCTTTCTTCCTTCCTTTTTTATTTCTTTATCATTCCTTCCTTCCTTCCTTCCTTTCTTTTTTATTTCTTTATCCTTCCTTCCTACATTTCTGTCCTTCCTTCCTTTATTTCTTCCTTCTTTTATTTTTTCCTTCCTTCCTTTTTAATTTCTTTATCATAAATTCCTTCCTTTATTTCTTCCTTCCTTCCTTCCTTCCTTACTTCCTTTCTTTCTTTTTTATTTCTTTATTATTCCTTCCCTCCTTTATTTCTTCCTTCCTTCCTTTCTTTTTTATTTCTTTATCTGTCCTTCCTTCATTTCTGTCCTCCCTTCCTTCATTCCTTCCTTTATTTCTTCCTTCTTTTATTCCTTCCTTCCTTCCTTTCTTTCTTTTTTATTTCTTTATCCTTCCTTCCTTCCTTCCTTCCTTTATTTCTTCCTTCCTTCCTTTCTTTCTTCCTTTTTTATTTCTTTATCCTTCCTTCCTTCCTTCTTTCCTTCCTTCCTTTTAATTCTTCCTTTCTTTATTTCTTCCTTCCTTCCTATCTTTCTTTATTCCTTCCTTCCTTCCTTTCTTTCTTTTTTATTCCTTCCTTCCTTCCTTCCTTCAATTTCCCTTTAGGGGTTATGTAACAGTTTTAATTGAGTAAGTGCTCACAGGCAATAAACGATTACTTGTGCTGAGTATCTCACATAACTTCTTTCTTTCGTTTGTTCGTTTGTTCGTTTGTTCGTTCCTTCGTTCCTTCCTTCCTTCCTTCCTTCCTTCCTTCCTTCCATTTTCCTTTAGTAGTTATGTAACAGTTTTAATTGAGTAAGTGCTCACAGGCAATAAACGATTACTTGTGCTGAGTATCTCACATAACTTCTTTCTTTCGTTTGTTCGTTTGTTCGTTCCTTCGTTCCTTCGTTCCTTCCTTCGTTCCTTCCTTCCTTCCTTCCATTTTCCTTTAGTAGTTATGTAACAGTTTTAATTGAGTAAGTGCTCACAGGCAATAAACGATTACTTGTGCCGAGTATCTCACATTACTTCTTTTGTTCTTTCTTTCCTTCCTTCCTTCCTTCCTTCCTTCCTTCCTTCCTTCCTTCCTTCCTTCCTTCCTTCCTTCCTTCCTTCCTTCCTTCCTTCCTTCCTTCCTTCCTTCCTTCCTTCCTTCCTTCCTTCCTCAATTTCCCTTTAGGAGTTATGTAACAGTTGTAATTGAGTAAGTGCTCACAGGCAATAAACGATTAGTCCTGCTGAGTATCTCACATAACTTCATTAGCATCATCTCTCCAAACTGACTGGATACCCCAGTGTTTTGTCTGTTAACTTATTGTCAGTAAATAAATATGATCCTTCACTGTGCAGACAGCTGTACTTGACAGCTTTGTTGCTTTTGCAATGCTCCACACTGTCATTCTCGACAAGGGAAATGTTTTATATACTCTGACTGTGAACTGGGGAATGGAGGACATTTGCACATGAATCAATTGTATCCTGACAACTGTTAGACAGCTCAGAATCTCAGAGAGCCGTAGACATGAGCTTTTTCTCTTTGTCACATGCAAACTTAGTTTGGCTTTTGTTTATTTCATGTACTATTGTGATCCAATGGCAGTATATCAAGGTGAGCTTGTTATTAAAAGAGTGAGAGAGGAGGAAGCTTCAGTTATAGAGCCAGAGGACAGGAAATTAGATGAAACATTATTTTTGTTCTCTCTCATAACCATTTGCTCTTTCAACAACTACTTAAAAGTGAGTCACTCACATTATGTTACTGAAGGTAACTGTTTGGCATTTCAGTCAGGCTTAAAAAGCCCTTTCCAGCTTGGGCATTTGGTAACAATCTGTCATTCATGAAGCATTACAAGGAATGAAATGCATTGGGGAAAAAAATAATAAAAGTACAGCATGACAGTTTTCCTAATTATTTAGTTTTCCATAAATAATATCAGAATTATCAGACTCAAACAGTTATTTCTGTGTTCAGTAGAAAAGCTTTTTGATATTTAGTCTTTTTCTGACTTTGGCTAGAAAATACTTTGTTTTACTTTTGGCTGACTCTGTTCACAGCCTTAGAAGAGACTTCTCAAGCCATAAAGTAATAGACTAAAATGTGAAATTTAGTGAGAATCTTAACTTACATAACTTATTACCTTATTACATCCAATCGTGTTTTAATACTTGCAGTATAAAAGATACTTGGAAAAATAAGTGTTCTTGTTCTGGGCCGTCAAGTTTCAATCCCTTAGGAGCCTGCTATGTGGCAGTGATCCACCTCTCAAATTTAATCAAAAATATCTTCATTTGTGTTCCGAAGATGAACAAAGGTCTTACAGGGTTGGTACTTAATGACTTAATTTTCATTTTTGGGTAAACTAACCCTTTAAAGCAGTAGAAAAGATTACCACCTTAAAGACTTAATGTTTACATGATTTATGAATTATTTGTCACTATGGTTTCAACTTGCATGCATTACTCAAGGCTTCAGTTACCTGTCCTGTCCCTACAGTCAATATTTGATTTTCTCCTGCTAATTAGTTAAAATTCTGTAAATGACAGGGGGAAACAAGCTTGCCGAGTCCGAAATTAGACATGTGCTACATGTTAATATTTCGTCTAACAATTCTTGAATTTGTCAGACACTGGACATGAAAAGAAATATTTGATGGTTGTCACACACTAATTATGGGCTACATTCATATACTTGTTGAAGCCTATTGAAGCCGATTAAACTGACCATTAGCAAAATTGCAGTCTCATGACATTACAGGCATTACAGGAAACGGACAGTGGCGCATTGATCTGTTGTGCTCAGAGATACTGGGAGTGTGGCGTTTCACCCTACCAAGAGTTTGACAAGTGTCAGTGATCTCGCAGTGTTCCCAGTGAAGAGCTAATCACAGCGATCAGTGTTCTTTTAAAGCTTAACCAGCCACAGTAATCTGTTCACACTCGCTTAGACCCTAATGGCTCTCAAGTTCCACCCCCCCGGACCAACAAATCTCCCGACGAAGGATAGGCAGCTCTGCTCCGAGGCTGATCAATTAAAATGACTTTAGCATTTGCCGGCCCATCGATAAGTGCTCCCCTCTGGCTCAACAGTTCTTGCCTACGCTGTACTGGAGGGTTTTGGGCTGCATGCGGGGAGTCGGTTGTTTGCGATCAATGGGCTTCAATGTCATAAACAAAGCAAATTCGCAGCCAGCAATCAATGTGACGAGAGCTAAATGTTGATTTACTTTCACAGCGCCTCCGTTCACACCTCTGAGACTGTTGCCGGGCTTATCTCATCAAGAATGGATGCAAATTGAAAGTTGGTTTTAGAGTAACGCCTCTACTCATCTAGAGACTTCAAATATAACCCCAGGGTTTTAAAAACAGAAGCACTGAACAGGAAGTCTACTGTAGGATGGTGTGATGGATGCAACATTAAAAGGAGTTCATTTCCAAGTGACTAAATTGTCTGAAATCTGAAGACAGCTTGGGGGGAGTCACTGTGTGATTGTATAGACGCACATTTCTTCATTCATCCCCCTACAAACTCGCTAAGACTAATGTAGATTCGACACCATTCACGGATTAAAAATGACACCATGACAAGCTCCCAGTGGACAATTATGATTTATGATACACATTTTTTTATGGATTTACACTGATGCTGTCAATGGCTTAATACGTTTTACTGCTGCAATGTGAGCTGTATTCAGTACACGGCTGGGAAGACTGTGCTAAAAGAACAGGCTATAAATGGGCTAAGGTGCTCCCCAAAGGGAAACGCACTAGACATGTGTTACTAAATCTTTCAGAGATGCCATCTGCCTGCGTGCAAGCTGTTAGAAGCTGTGACCTCTGTTGGCATTAAGGTCACCCAGAGCTAATACTGACCTTGTTACATTCCACCATGGATGAAATAGATCTGCATTCCGAAAGTTACTACATATATAAACATTTTATCCACGAAAGGTTTTTAAACCCTTTCATAACTAAATGGTCTAATAAATTGACCATTTGGGCTTTAAATTTCACTATTTTTATCCATTGATGTTTTATTTCTTTGTTCACATGCATTGATTTAATATCATGCTTATTTATTCGTCATCTATTTTCTTTATTCTGAATGCATATTTGAATTTCTGGTGCTCTTTGTGGGGCGGTCAAAAATGACCAAATCTCTTTTTTTAAAATCAATAGACCAATTTTTTTGTGGGCGGAGCTTAGGTGGAAGCAGAACGATCCCTCTGGCCACTTCACTAACACTAGTGGAGAAAATCAGATTTTATCTTAATGTGTAAGGTCACTCACTGTCCAGGACCGCGATTGTTATTTTCAAAAGTTTTTTTTTTTTTTTTAATGGACGGAACCAGATTGGCCAACCCATAGCCTACACGCTCACTCAATACATGGACGATCTGACAGGATTAATGTTACCTCGGTTGAATGGCCTGACTTCTACACCTACCTAATAGAGAGCCTAAGTCCCTCCCCTTCCTGTCGACCACCATGTTACTTTATTTTGGAAAAATATTGTATGGTAGTCAAAATATTTTGATCTCGTTTGAATTGTGCCCTGAATTACACACGTGATGTTTGTCAATTTAAAAGATACATTTTAAATTCAAGAAAGTCGCAGTTTGATGTAAAACCGTTGAAGTATGACAGTAAAATAACGTTATTACAAAGACTACAAACCCAAAAGGCACACATTTTCTCTCAGTGAATGAAGCTTTACTGAAGCTAACGTCTATCATTTCTTCTATAGTCTTACGTTATAATCGTAACGTTACGCTGTATTATATGTAAATATTTATTTACCTTGAGCTTTATCAATTTTTCAACATGCTTTCCACCATGGCACTTTATTCACTTCATACATTTACATGGGCATTTCTCCACATTTGTTTCTGTAGATTTGAGTATTTACATGCATGTATCAGAGAGCAAATAGATTTGACACCTCAGGGTCCAGGGCAACTCTCAGGACATGAGTGAGAGACCATAAGGTCATTCTACATAGACTCCTACGCTAAAGTGAGGGCACTGCTTCAGGCCATTTACACTATAGCTCGCTGGACTCTTCCATTGTGTGGAAAATTCAATATTTACCGGCTAATATGGCTAAACAAAACGAGAAAATTCTTCGATTTACAGGTCTACAGGTTGTCAAGATTCGTATGAAGTGTTTATTTATTCATTAATTACTGCATTAAATTAACATGTGCTTGCTTCCAGCTTGTATCAATGAGATAGTGGAGAATAGCAACACTTGCCCTGAAGCAGCAGGTCGTGACTTTAACATACCAACCCTCCAACCTTACAAGTGACTGACAGGGGGAGGAAGCTCACTCGAGCTGTTTCACATGGGAATCACAGCTTGCAGCAATTTTAAAACAAAACCGTCTGTCAGATTTTTGTGGGAAAATTTAATTGTGTGGGGTTCTTTTGGCTCTTTCTCTTAAGAAAGCCATAGGTCCAAAGTTTGTTGGTTCAGATAACATTTTTTAGTCAAACTAAAGGCACAGCTGTGTTTTCTGTTCTCCCCTCAAGATCACTAAATAAGAATTTTCTAAAAATATCCTGATACGAAAGACACTGGTAATAATTATGATGCCATTTTTCTGCAAAAAAGAAAAGATGCTTTGGCTATTTCTTATCCTCCAAAAAACAAATCGGTTATTAGTTGAAGTGGGAAAATTCTTATTGGAATTTTAAAAATTGCTAGTCTTGTTCCTGAAGTTCCTTTTGCTTAGCACCATGTCTTTTTACTATGCATATGTGCTTCAATTAGCTGGCACTTGCTCAAACTGGTGCCAGACTTTATTAATGAAGGGTGCCTGAGCCATGAAGCTGATGTACCTCAAAGACGTCCTGCCTTCGGGGAGAGCAGCAAGCTGGGGGCTTTTCTTTACATTCTTTAGTAGTACTTCAGGAAGTTCAGTTTGTCTGAGGAGGGGGTCCCCTCTGAGGTTTTCTCTGCACGTCCCATGGGTGTCTT
Organism: Pimephales promelas; assembly: GCF_988280905.1. Lineage (NCBI taxonomy): Eukaryota > Metazoa > Chordata > Actinopteri > Cypriniformes > Leuciscidae > Pimephales > Pimephales promelas. The sequence continues at coordinate 32,240,848 of NC_142778.1, forward strand.
TTCCTGCAGTAATGAGGCCTCCTGGACTAGAGAGTTTCACTTTAAAACAGGGAGTAATGAGAGAGTTCTGGCAGAGGGAACAGGGATTTGTACTCTTCAGTGAGACAAGAAGGTCGTAGAGACAACTTTTATTTTAGGAGGGAAGAAATGTCGATGGCGGAAAGGGGTATGTTCCAAAGACTGCAGTCCTAGACATGATTACCGTTCGAAACTACACACCATACTGATGAGGATGTGACCTTAGAGGCTGACTTTACCTTTGTAATCCCAACCTAAATGGCTGAACGTTAAATATGACGGTTTGGAGATGAAATCGCTTAGTGCCTTTTTACAGCCCCTCAATAATTTTATCAAGAACGAAAGGCACGTTAGAGCACCTCTGACCTGAGTTTAAGCACACATACATTTTACATCTCAAAGACAAGTTTTGACCATTTCAAAATGGTATTACTTCAGTTAAGCATTGTTGAGAAATCCAGTGAAAGTCCTGAAAAGGGGTTTTGTGCATGAGTTGCTCAAGGTCAAATGTAAAACGTGTGTGTTTTTAAAACCTCAAGATCAAGAATGTAGCATGATTGTAAATCTGAGCGGAGGACACCAATGCCTCAATCATCTACCACATGGATGAAACAGTGGTAGTTAAGCAATGTTACCCTGTGGAGCAGATTGCAAACAATAGCCTCTTTCTGCGTTCCTGACCTTTTAATTGACTTTTTCCAACCCTCGCCGATATTTTGAATGCATTGCATCATTTTGTACCTTTTCAATAGCAGGCACAACACTTCAGCTTTTGAAGGTAAGCTTCCGCACAAACGGGGTCCTTCACTTGGTCATGACTCAACCCGGCAATGGAGGGGCACCTTTAGAACCTGCTGGCCCTGAGCTGAAAGGAGAGATGTGGTGCTCATGCCATGCCTCTCTTGCAGTAATAACAGTTGCCGAGTCTTCAACCCCGCCACATTCAGCTATAATTGCCCCTGACAGCGGGGCAAATCATCAGCACAGGGATCTGATAAGCATTACAGCCAGATGACAGCACACAGAAGTGTATTAGCAACACTGTGACATATCGCATTACCACTGTGAATAAAATAAAGCCTATATGGAACAGTGTGGCAGTCAAGTGAAGCCATTCTTTTCTCTCTCCTAAGGGACTATTATGGTCCATTTGCTGATGCTGATAAGTTGTCGGCCCCCTCCACCCGCCCAACTGTCACCTTGGAGTATAAATACACACTTCACAGCGACACACACACACACACACTGTATGCATTGTCGTAAGGATAAGTGACATTGTAGGAATCGTGTGGACAACAGACAGAATACAAATCTCTGGATATAAGCATAAGACAAACTGGAATAGCTGGCAGTAAGTTATCATGGTAGTCTGTCAATGCAACGCATTCTCATCCCAAGGCGTCATATTACTGACGCTTTTGCCAATGCGTATACATCCAATGCACATGGCGCCCTTTAGCGTCAATATACACGCTTCTGTTATGGGTAGGTTTAGGTCTGGGGTAGTGTTAGGGTTAGACCACTAGGGGGAACCTTCTGGCCCATATATATCTGCGTCTAATATTGACGCTAAAGGGTGCCATGTGCGTTGGATGTATACGCATTGGCAAAAGCGTCAGTATATGACGCCTTGGGATGAGAACGGGCTGGTCAATGAGGTCCATCATCCTTTCTATTTTCTTTTTTTCTTTTTAAACCCCATGGAATTTAAAACCCCAGCGATGGACCTTTATATGAGACTTGAAGTTGGGTCACCTACTTTTTATAAGTGCTAGACCTGTTGCCAGACTATATCATTATTAGATGTAAATCTAAAACTTTGAACAAATCTTTAACTTTGCAGGTAGTATGAAATTTTCAGGCCATTTCCTTTAATCGTTTAAATAATTTGTCTCAATCTATCACCACTGTAACCGGAGAGCTCCAATACTGGCACAGGTCTTGAACCTGATAACTTTTACATGTTTGATAGCTGTTGCATCATAAATTATTTCCACAGACTCCTGGGCTTTGGGGGATCGTATTCTGTCAGCTCTGGTTCCTGGTAATATCATTTGATGATATTAACAAATTTGGCCCTCTAGTGTTTCGGCTTTATCTGGGAAATCTTAAACGCCTCCTTGGTGAATACTTGGTTATGATATTATCGTGACCGGGCTGATTGTGCTCTGGGTGTATCGGGTGGCTATTAAGTGTGGGGAAGCAGTGGTAATAACCCAGTTTATAAATCGCAGAGACGCTTGCTTACAGCCTCACAACATTTCCTGTTGTAACTGAGAAAGATCAGCTAGAAAGGCAGGAAATAACGGTTGCTTTTTAAGGAGGCAGACATAAAGTTTGTTTATTTTCCTCTTTTCCTTCATGGCTTCATTTTCCACGGTTAAATCCCTCATTAGTCTCCTTAAACTTCCTCCTCGGCATCTGATATCAAACTCTGGCCATCATTAGCAGTGCTTAAAGAGTGCAGCCATACGATTGTGAGACGATTTTGAGACCGTAGTTCAATTTTTTTTTTTTCAATTTAAATAATGCGATATGCATTTTGATTATTGGTCTTTGCAGAAAAAAAAAAAAAACACATCTTTGGTAACACTTTATTTTGATGGTCCCCTTTGAACATTCTGTTGACTATAAGTAACTTTGCAACTACATGTCAACTAACTCTCATTAGAGTATTAGTAGACTGTCTGAGTAATATCTGCCAACTCTTTATTGTGATGCTCCTCCAACAGACATTCTACTGACGATAAGTAACTTTGCAACTACATGTCAACTTAATCTATGCCTTACCCTACCAGTCTACTAATACTCTACTAACACTCTAGTTAGAGTTAGTAGAGCTGTACGTTACTTATAGTCAACTGAATGTGTTAAAGGGACCATCCAAAAAAAGTGAAATCTTCTTTCTTTCACCAAATCTTTTTTTAAATAAATGTTTATGGAGATGGTCGTCTTAGACAAGTGGAACATGGGAATTGTTAATTTCGTGTTTAAAGTGGAAGTTAAATATATACAGTGCCGTTCCAACCTACTTTGTTAGTTATATTGTAGCTTAATTTTACACCTGGGACTCGGTGAAGTGCGTAGCGTTACCTGGGGGAGTTGCGCGAGCCCTGTAACACAAGCCAAAAATGCTTCAAACGCGGCAGTGCCCTCTCATCAGAACGCTGTCTGTTCTGCGTAATCGAAAGCGATTTCTCTAAAGAAGGGGAAAGATGTAGTGTATCTGTAATTGCTGAACATCAAAAGCAGCTGTTCATTTTGATATTCAGCTAACTGAAAAGGCATAATTACTGTAGCTAGCTGCCACTTACACTGGTATACTCTCAAGGTCTGCAGGACATTCATTGATGAAAAGACTGATAAGTACCTGACTGGTGTCTGTGATGCTAATAGGAACGTACACGGAATAAGAGGCTGCCAGAAATGATTCACTGGGACCATCCGGACACGTCCCGCTTCTGTAGCCACAGCAGACATGACACATTTTAATTTCATCATGGGAAAGAAAGGCAAAGCCCATTTCATCCTAGAGACAGGGAAGAGGGATTTGCCATGCCTAATGGAGTTCAATGATTCCTGCATGTCAGATAACTAATAACCGTAAGGAGCATGTGTGTGCCGGTACGCGCTGAGCAACCGAACGGATGAGGGTGTTAAAAAATAGATAGAATGGGATAAGTTCTTGTGGGCAGTGGGGTTGGCTCTCAGCTGGCACTTCCTTTACACAGTGCTGAGAAATCTCTAAAAGGCTTGACAGAGGAGATAAGGAAGCGTAGGCAAAAACCTTCTTAAACCCAGACCTCGGGCCCCCGTAAGCAGTCACCACAGACAGCTATTTATGGGAGATGACAGTTTGCAAATATCTCAATCTGCGGGAAGGCACACGGGGTGACACTGAGGAGTGCCGTGAAATTGGAGGAGTCAGCAGCCAGCGTTTATTTCATCAGGCTCACCAATGAGCTCCGGTCTCCTGACAGGGAAAGATTGCAGCCGGATACGTCATGGCTGCCCTCTGGACACTTTAATCCATTCTGCGTGAATCGGAATTAAGCCATCTTAAAAAAGAGAGAGAGAAAAGGGAGAAACTTTAATGTGCGCAAATGAATAGGACAAGTCAATTAATGACATTAAGGGGAAGTTAAGAGGGTTTAAAAAAGTTTGAAATGCACTGCACAAATTGATACTTGGGTGGTTTTTTTTTTTTTTTTTTGAATACCAAACCAAACTCTTGAAACTATTATTGTAATTCCAAAATAGTTTTTTTCTCTCTTTTTTGCAAATGATCATAAAATATAATCAGGGGCTTTGAAAATTACACACACAAAAAATCCTTCATCAAATGGGTATTTTCCTGTTTCCCCAATATATACAGTATATTAACTTTTATCTGTTTTTGTGCTTATGATGTTTTATTTGTGTCATAAACCTAAAAAAACTTGTACATATTACACAATATGTTTCTCTTTAGATATTTTCTTTCTTCCATGTCTTATCCCTGAAACACCTATCACTGTTTACAAAATGATGTCAGCAGTAAAAGTGGGTCGTAAATATGGGAATACAGATCGTCTCTTTTGAAGCTGTTTTGGTGGGGTTTTTTTGTGCGACTGCATGTGTATCTCGGATCACAGATCAAAGCTATACATCTACGTGACTGGCTTCCAGGGTCCCGCAGATCAGCCTGGATATGGAAGCACGGGTCGGTCAGCGAGTGTGCACAGCTTAACCGCACAGCTGTATAAACATTATTAAATAAATTTGGCCAATATTTTCAAAAGGAAGCTAATAATTCAGTGAAATAATGGAGGGGGAAAAGGTTTGAAGGGAAGACACAGGTCATAAATGACCTTCCCCAGATTACTTCCAGCATTCTGTTTCAGGCAGGTTTTTTAATTGCAGTTGCTTTGGCCCGGTGCTCACTCGGCTCTTTCAGACACAAACATGGATACAGTGAAATGAGCATTAAGCCTAATTACCATAAGTGTAGGCATGTGTTGAATTTTGAGTCCGTTCAGTAGAAATACCATTGCAGTGAACTTTGAACTCTAACTGAGGTCAGGAACAAAGTGATACCTTCATCATTACAATTGCTCATGACTTCTGAATAGTTTCATTCATGATATGTTTCATTTCTTTGTAATGCTATTATTATCCACACTGTCTCTAGTGGTCTGAGGTTCACCTGGATTCCATTGAAATCCAGTGCATGTCAAAAACTCACAGGAACTCACCAAGCATTTTGCTTGTGATGTCATGAAGCGATCACAAGTAAAAGCAAATGTCAGTGGACCATCGTCTCTGATCATAAGTGAAAGTGAATCTAACCACAGCCGTCAGACTTGGGAGACCCTCACAGATACCTTTCAGTCATCTAAATACCCTCTACAAGTCATTCTCACACTTTTATTTTGGCATGCAGGACATTACAGATATACTTTCCACCAAAGTTGCAATTCCTTTAACCATTAGATTGTAATTTCTCTTTCTGATGTGGAATTCGCTTTCTATCGATCCTGTTCAGATCAACAGTGCAATTGTAAGACTTATATTGTTTTTATGCAAGAGTTAAAATTGAGTACCTTGCATAGACACAATATTGGCAGTTATGTTGTCTTTTTGCTCTATCTACAAATAAAGCCTTGGAAGAACCTTTTTGTGTCTCAGAGCAATTAGTTCCTGAATGAATTAACATTTTGAACAAGTTGTTTAAGTGAATCAAGACTTCGAAATTACAAAATTGTACAAAATTGCAAGTACATTTATGAGCTTTATTTACATGTTTTGAATTTCAACAATTCGCACTTTAAACTTCTAAATGTCGTTTGTTCAGAAATGTCTGTACAGTTCTTACAAGTTTATAAAAGTACACTATAACTTTTGGCCCTCTAGCAGTTAAAAACAAAATTGCATGTATTTTGTGGAAGAACATTGTTTTGGTTGTGTTTCAGCACTGTGTGACTGTGCAGATCAAAATTACCCTTCACAATAGATATTTATTTTAAAGGAATAGTTCACTTTGAAATTTTGATATGTTTTAGCTTATCTCAAGGGCATCCAAGATGTAGGTGTCTTTGTTTTCCACAGCATTTTCAATTTTGACATTTTTTGGTCAAACCGGTGTTGTCTGTCAGTCATATAATGCAGGGTATGGGGGTCCACCTCAAAGAGCATGCACAGAGAAGTCAAAATTAAACATGATTTAATGACTCGTGAATGTAAGTACACACTGATGGCCTAAGACACGAAACGAGTGGTTTGTGTGAGAAAACGAACAGTATTTATATAGTTTTTACCTCTTGTTAACAGCCGTCGAACTGATCTGAATCAGATGTCCAACTGAACCGAACTGAACCGTCCCCAGACTTTACGCCGGAAGTGATCTCTCGCGCGTCTACATCACGCATTGTTTACACGGAGATTTCGGAAATTTTACCGTTTACTAAACATATTTAGATATACAGGAAATCGGAACTATCCCTTTAATAAAAAAAAAATATTATATTTTTGATTAAATTTGAGAGTTGGATCACTGCTACATAGGCTGCCTAAGGGATCGAAACTTGACGGCCCAGAAAGTCAATGAAGAAAATGTTTAAATATTCCATGTGACTACAGTGGCTCAAAGATAAGTTTATCCAGCCCGTTCTCATCCTTTAACGTCATATAGAACGCTATATGCAAAAATGGCGCTATACTACGCACATGGCACCCTTTATCGTTAATATAACACGCGAACCCAAGACATCATAAATCCTTTAGCGTGAATATGACACGCACACCCTACCCCACACCTAAACTTAGCCCTCACAGCGCGTGTTATATTAACGATAACGGGTGCCGTGTGCGTAGTATAGTGCCGTTTTTGCATATAGCGTTCTATATGACGTTAAAGGATGAGAATGCGTTGGTTTATCAAGCGACGAGAATAATTTTGTGAGAAAAAAACAAACGAAAATAACGACTTTATTCGACTATTCCTTTTCTTCCTTGTAGGCCTGAGATGAGAGTTCGAGTGATTTCCACGACGCATGCGCAAGAATTGTGATCTCCTTCAACTACTTCTCTACTCCTTCTCGCACATGCATCGTGGAAATCTCTTGAACTAACCCTTTAAACCTCAAAAATACCTCAAAGTTTGCCTTGATTGTTCTACGTTTACACTTTTACATTGAACACATTTTGTAACATTTAAGCTCAAGAGTTTCTTTAACACTTTCTGTTTTATCTTAGAAAATATTTTTATTTACATTTTATTTTTGACTGCTGAAACTAATATAATTTGTTTTTCTACTTGTCTAAAAAAACTCAAAATATCAATAATTATCAATACCGAACGATATGAAATATTATATCGTGATCATTTTTTAAACTATATCACACACCCCTAGAATATAGAAATAATTAGACTTAAATTGGAAGTTTTTTCTTGACACCTCACAATTTTGGGGCATGTTAGTTCCTGAATGTAATGAAAGATGGGATATGATTGGCTTCAAATATCCGTCCAAAGTGGTATTGGAGATAGTGTGGATTTAGTGTTCATTAATGTCTGTGGCATTTTCCCAACCTGGGACAGTGTTGCACACATCCTGTCACGTACACATGCTCTCAAGTGGCCAAAACTGCAAGTCTGACCTATCATTGCATTTGGAATGTCATTCACCCAATCAGATTTTCTGTAATATGTCTACCCTGAATATCTTTGCATAAAAGTATCTGCTAAATGTGTAAATGTAAATTTGTCTTATATGCATTTGATAAAAGCTTCTACCGTGTCTGTAATGTGACTTGGTTAGTTTAGTCTAGTTTAAGTTTTGTTGTTACTATCAAATTAGTGCAATACACAAGTGAGAACACAGGTAGGCCTTCTTAATTCTTACTCATTGTGCCATTCATGCAAATACCATCTGCGAAGAAAGTGAGAGAAGGGGGTGGAAGAATAGATTTTCTAAAGCATGCTTTATGAGCGGTTGTATCCTATAGTGATATTTTTAATTGCTTCACACAAATTTGTTTTGAGGTAGGCTGCTACATTAATGTGCATTTCGGCAGATGAGCACGTAAAAGGCGTGTCCTTGGGGAGACATGCGCTGTTCCCCGTAATGAGTGAAGGTAATGAAAGACTTCACACAGACAGATGTATCCATTCAAAACAGTAATAACTACAGTTAAGATGGCAAAGAGCAAATTACACCCAACTTTCATTAAAGCACATGTTTACCCAGGCACTGTAGGGACCTGTAATTTTTATCCCGCTCCCAGGAAACGAGAAACGGGAACTAGCACTATCATTGCCCCACATACAAGGTCAGGAGAGAGACAGAAACATGAGTTCCTCGTGACTTGGGATCCCCAGAGAACGGAGCATTTTCAGTGTGCAGTAGTGCTGGCGAGAGCAGGCCACGTCATATTCTGTCAAAAGTGCACTGTACTGTGATTATTCTTTCTCTGATTACATAGCAAACATAGAAACTCAATTTGTGGGAGGAGATATGGAGTTTGTAATATATGTGGCTAGTCTATTCTCTCTGCAGGGCCTTGGGGGGTCATTGATTTCACCTTTTGATTATTAGTATGTGCTCTCATAAAGACTATCGCAGCAGTGATGAAATGTATAAATACTGGAGATAATTTGAAAAAAGATCTCATATACTAGAGTTAGACAGTCCTTTCTGACATATTTTTTAATAACCACCTGGAGCGGAAGAGACATAGGCTTATAAAGATACAGGTAGGCGATATGAAGATGTGCAGGTCATTTCACAGAATTAGCTGAAAAGCTCTCGGTCCTTTCAACAAAGAATTATTTCACAGCTTTTGTGTCTCAGACTAATGAAAGAACGATATTCAGATGAGTCTTGGGTAACACTTTACTTGAAGGGGTGTGCTTAAGACTAACATGACACATGTCAGCAGTATGAAGGAGGTTTTATGCATGTTTATGACAACTGTCATTGTGTCATTCACTCAGTTATGACATTTTTTAAGCAAATATGACATTTTTTGAGATGTCTTATGACACCTTGACATTACTAAGACAACAAAACCTGTCATAAATATGTCATAAACATGACATAGCAGATTAATGATAAAACTTGAGAAACCACTTAGCTTTATGGGTTAATATTACATTAAACTGTCAGGTGGTTGGTTTTGACAATGGCTGCCATGAGGCCATTATAACATTTTAATGACAAATTCACTGTAGTTGAGGTTAAAAAAAAAAATCATGACAGTAATAATGGCCTCATGAAAGCCAATGTCAAAACCAACCACATGAAAGTTTAATGTAATGTTAACCCATAAAGCTAAGTGGTTTCTTAAGTTTGATAATTCATTTGCTATGTTATGCGTATGACATGTTTATTGCAATTTATATTTTCTTGCTAATGTCAAGTTGTCATTACCAAGACACTGACTGGTTATGTATTGGTTTATGTCAAGGTGTCATAACAAAGACATCTCAAACAATGTCATATTTGCATTAAAAATGGCATAATTAAGTGAATGACACTTATTGACAGTTGTCAAAAAACCTCCTTTATGTTATTGACACGTGTCATGTCATGATTATGAATGTGTTATGTCAGTCTTATACACACCCCTTCAAGTAAAGTGTTACCTAGTCTTGCTTACCATGTTGTATTGTTTTAAGTGGGCTTATTTTAAATATCCAGCATATACGATCATACAGTATGGTCAATAAAAAAGAAGACTTAATTATTTGTGCTTATTAAATCGATAACAGACTCGTCTCAGCCTGAGGAACTATATCACACGCCTGTCAACTTTCTCATTCAAACTGTTTTTCTTTTACACTACATAGGAATATTATTGAAATACATTGCTACAACATTCAGAGTCTTGCTGTACGTGTGTTATCAAATAATCAGAATGTGGAAAGCAGTGACAAAAACAGCACAACACCTCACTGTAGTTGTATAGACAATCTGTTTTAACACTGATTTTGCAGTTAGCTGCTAATTAGCATTGCTAGCCTGCCATATAAGCATACTTCTGTTACATTCCTAAAGTACTTTGCTTGTGATGGAAAAGTACAGAATGCAGATATTTTTATATGAACTGTTGGATAGCAAAGTTATTGTCACAAAGTTGAATGGCAAGCTGTATTTTTATTGATATCTGACTGAATTGTTGTTTGACAGTATCATTTGGTAGCAATATTTTGTCTAATAGTTTGGACTTTGTCCAAATAATACCCTTATGACTTCCATTGCTCGTTGCAAATCAGTGTTTCTCTAGTAAATTGAGGCCTTGGAATTTGTGTTTCTTAGCATCAGTGGTTTGCTTTTTTTCAATATGAAGTTCATTTGGTCAAGTAATGACCTGGTTTTGTCTTTGTCTTGTTTTGTCTACAAACACTTCAGATCAGCTTGAAAAGACTTTAGAGGAAACTTGGGATCAGTCTGCACATTGTGGTGTTGTGGAAAACAAAACAGAATATTTATCATCATCATAGTGTCCATATTTTGACACTAAGCTTTAGTCTGGCCTTTTGTAGATGTTGGTTCTTTGTCATCCCTTGGGTCCAGCACTGGAGTGTGTCCAATGCTGACAGGCTAGTGAGAGATTCTGAAGAAGTGTTCGTTTTACGTATTGTTCTGAAATGTCGGCAAGTTTCAATGGCTTAGTTATAGCTCAAAATAATGTTGAAGTTTTTCAAAAGTATTGGTTTTAACCAATTGTTTTTTCATTATTTTCAGTTATGCATCAGCATTGCGTGAACTTTTCCATGATAACCATGTCATAATTAGCCACATATACAGTAAGAATTAACTTGTTTAATGCTCTCTCGTGTAAAGAATAGCTAAGATTAAGATACATTTTGCCCCGTCCAAAAATCTTCTGAATAGGTCCATTCACAATTAACATTTTTTTTTCTCTCTCTAAAAAACCATCTAATCTCATCAATCGTTTTTCCCAATTTACATAACAGGTTTACTATAATTGTCTATGTGTTCAGCTGTTAAACCTCATAGAGGTCATTTTAACTCTGGTCATTAATAGTGTTGTGACAGCTTACGCCCCATGATGAGATGAAAGATCGCACACTTTACACTAGGCCTCTCTACATAACTCCTCTCCATGCATGTAAGGTAATGGTTTAGGTTGGGAAATGAGAGGCAGGCGGGGGCCATGTAGGCAGGGGTAATGTGTTAATTGAAAGTTAGGATCACTTTGTGGCCATTAAAGGGGGAAACTTGAGACGTGCTAACGCGGCAGAGGCAGGCAGCACCTGCTGTCGCCAGGCTAATTGTGTTGGATTTGCCCGTGTCTGTCAGGAGCTGGCGCTCATCATGCTCCAGCCTCCAGTTACAGCTGTATTATTACCCTAGTTTGACATTACAGCAGGAGTCGCTGAGGGGGGGACTGGGCCACCTCACGACCCTTTCCACCACCTTTCCAGACAGATCTGCTTCCAAAAAGCCTGCGGTGGTGAAGAATGAGGGAGATATTTATATCAGCACATAAACAGAGCAAGTTTAAAGCGGGATTTGGTGATGTTATTCCACCAGGAACAACAAGACAGAGAAAGTCGTGTTAGTCAACATTGCACATTATGTGTATTGCTACTGTTTAAAAGTGTTCTGTTCAAAATGTCTGTTTTTATTAATACTGAAATTAAATTTATCAAAAGTGACAATGAAGACTTTTACATTTTTACAAACAAAAATGACATTTTCAAATAAATGTAGTTTTTTTTTTTTTTTTTGTTCAACAAAGAATCCTGAAACATCTATCATGGTTTCCACAAAAATATTAAGCGGCACAACTTTGTTCAAGATTGATCATGGTAGGAACATTTCTAGAGCACTATAATCAGAAAATTAGACTGATTTTCTGAGGGACAATGTGACTGAAAATTACACAGGGATAAATTACGTTTTAAAATAAAAAAAAACAGTTATTGTAAATTGTAATATTTCAAAAGATTGTTTTATTGCAGTATTAAATAAAGTGTTAAATAACTCTTTGAATAAGCATAAAAAAAATGTTTTTTTGTGGAAAGGATTTCCACATGATTAACTTGCTTTATTTCAGCATTATGCAGTTCTGTTATTCCAATTTAATGTACTTGTGTTGGGTCAACTTAATTTATTAAGGTCGATTCAACTTATTTACTATGGTTTGGCACAGCTTAATTTAATAGTGTCAGCCCAACTAGTTTGCAATGTTTTAGACCAAATGATATGATTAAGCTATTCTAATTCACATATCCTATTCATCCAATGCAATATAGTTTATTTTAGTGTCACATTAATCAGTGTTTAGACTACAGCCAACTATTTACTATCAGCAGCACTTTTTAGCATCTTAAGATTTACATGCCTCATCAGCCAAGGAAATTGCTCTGGGTATTGTTGAATCAGTCTTCAGCCTAACTAAATTCTCCACTCTTCTTCACAATGGTAACCCACTGTAATTTAAACAGTTCTAATAATTTCATTGTAATTGAACATTAAACACAACAACGCACCATCAAGTCTTCCCCTTTTCTCATTTTCTCAAAAACACATGAAATAACACTTAATTTCAACATTTATATTTATATTTCAACATATTCAAAGCATGCTGTGAACTAACAAACACCGCCCAGTTTCAGTTAATGCAACATAAATCATTCATATAATCCAACACAAACGGATTAAGTAAACTTGCATTTTACATATATTTAAGCAGATTGAACACAATCAAATTAAGTTTGGACAAAATGTATAGCAATTGTGTTGCTTAAGCTCATTTTAAGTAAGCAATTTGAACAAGCAGCAAATAAAAAAAATGTAGTGTTTGACCAACTTTTGAACAGTGGTGCAGCTACTTCTACTAATACTACTACTAATAGTAATAATAATATTAATAGTAATTAATTATTAGAATAGCATTTAGTCTGGATTTATCAACCAGTGTAAAAACGAATGTTGGCAGAGAGCCTTTTCTGCTTGAATTGTTATGCAATTACAGTAAAGTGAATAATGCCCCTTAGTAGCGACTCTATAGGTCTATAGGTTATTTACACCTGGTCACGTTATTAAATTTGACTAATCAGATAGATATCCGATCACTGAGCGTTAAAGCTTTTCAAGACATATTTTAGCCGGATGACATTATAGCATCATCATAGATTTGAACTGTTCTATAGTTGCATATAGCGCAGGATTAGCATAATGAATTTATATCTGTTTTTGTAGAGACGCATTTATTTAGATGTAAATGGAATGTGCGAACCCAGTCAGAGAGCAATCAAATCGAAAATAAAAGACGCAGGAAGTGGCTGACTGTAGTCTGAATGTTTGAGACGGTAAAACCCCTTCCGATGTGAGGCCAAGGCATATGAGGGATCTGAGAGCTCTTAAAGGCAGCCTCACTTGCATATGCATGTGCAGCGCACAAACCAGGAGTGCTGTGCGGGTGACTAGTGATGAAACCATACTGTGCTTTTGAGGGCCAGCTAGGGGCAACGGCATATAATCTGATTCCAACTCCTGCAACCCCCCTTTTATTTTTAATTGTCCCTCTGTAGCATTTAAGAGCTATTGATCCCCGGAAAAGCATTAAGTTAAAGAATCACTATTACTGTTCATATTCCCTGCTTAGGAAAGGCACATCAAAGGACATTTTAATGTCACCGACTTTCTGAGGGAATTTGAAGCCCAGGTTTGAACAGGCCAGCCTATGAGCGAAAAGGACACGCAATAGACAAACGCGAGGGCAATTTGCAGCTAATCAAATTGTGTCCGAGCATTGATTTCTCTATATGTAAAAGTTTACCATGCATGGATTTCAAAAGCTGCCGGCATTTAAAAGTCAAATGTTATGTTCCCATGGTTAATCCTGTAAACTGTGCAGGGTGGGCAAAGGAGGGGTGACTCATGAAGACAAAGTCAGATATAGATACTGTGTGACATTTTGGAATAAGATTTTAAAGTGACGTGATACTTCCGTTACACACAACTTGGCTTAACTTCCCATATCAAATGCATTTGTTGCACTTGTTGGTTATGCTACCTGTAGGACTTAATTCACTTATTTTGCTGGATGCGGTAAGAGTTTCTTTTATTATTGGCTTTATCACTCACAGTAATTTGGGTAGCAGTCACTGCCAATGATCAATAGCCAAGGGCTGAATCCACTCTCAAAGCAGCTTTCTCCCTCGCACGTGTGTCTGGAAGTTTTGCGGGGATTTCACAAGCTCCCGCATTTCATATTTCTCAACACTTTTGTTTGAGCAGTCAACTTGCATCCCCTTCAGCTGCAAAATATAGCCCTTTCAAGTGAGACGTCCCCCTTCTTATGCCTCCACCCCCAGATGTTTTGATTAGCGGCGACTCGTATGCTGGTCAGATCCCGGGATTAATGATGGATAATTTGCCTATGGTTGGCACGGCGCTCCGCCACTCTGCCAGCCTTTGGATGCCATATGGGCAGAAGCAGCTGTTTTCATTACTCTCCCTTGCCCAGATGTGTCAAACAGGATGCCTGCTTCAATCGGCTGTCTTGCTGGCACTTGGCAGGGGGTGCTTTGGACTTGCTTGGCAGCTAATTACTTTAATGTAGCCGAGGACGAAGGCCCCTGTGTGTGTTTTTAAAGGGCTTTTTACAAACAGCTGAATGCCAGCTGTCACCTCCATGCACAATAAGGGAAGACGGATAGGGTGCATGCAACCATTGACAAGAGAGACTGTAGGCGCAAATATGTTCAAGAGGAGGAGCAATTTGGGCCTGGCCCAATGAACACAGTCGAGCATCAATGCAAGTCAGCAGCTTCAGAACAAGTTCACAGTGCTGAACAGCTTGCGATAGTCGTGGCTTCTTCCTCTTGTGGTTGGTGCAGTAAAGTGCACACTTGCTGTATATGTATAGCATGCCAAGTCTCATCATCAACCAAACACACAGTTGCCAACGTAATATTCTGTTAAGTTTATACTGATTGATTTTCCTTTGCTTAAACATGCTTTAAACAACCTTGAGTCTCTCTTTTCAAGTACTTTAAATGGTAAGACAATCACATATACGTGACTGTAACATCAATTTCCAAACTAGTTAAATATTTTATTACTTTACATTTAAATATTACTGACCATAAATGCTGACCATACACTGTAAAAATGAATACTCTATATCTAATCAATAAAATTGTGACAACAGATTACAAGCATTATTATTAATTAAGTTTAACAAATTAGAACTGAGTAATAATTAATACAATTAATTCCATTTAAAATGAGTAAAATTTTCACACAAAAAAATAAACAAAAAGTCATTCACTTTAAGTTTTGTATGGCT
This sequence comes from Pimephales promelas, assembly GCF_988280905.1. Classification (NCBI taxonomy): domain Eukaryota; kingdom Metazoa; phylum Chordata; class Actinopteri; order Cypriniformes; family Leuciscidae; genus Pimephales; species Pimephales promelas. The sequence goes on from NC_142778.1 coordinate 32,256,175, forward strand.
GATATACCTGAGTTATAACAGTCAGATGAACAAATAATTATAATTTATCATAATAATCTTTTTTTTTTTTTACAATCATTTGACTGGTTAACTTCATTACTGGTTAACTTTTAAGGAATTAATTTGATTAATTATTACTCGTTTCTAATTTGTTAAATTTAATTAGTAATATTGCTTGTAATCTGTTGCCACTATTTTAATGCTTAGATATAGCATATTACACTGTATTCAATTCAAGTTACACAACGGACAAATACAACGGACAATATAATATTTATAAATTAACAGAACAATAACTGCTGTAAAAACACGTATTGTAAAAATTGTTATTTTAGGAAACTATGTTGATATTACTGTAATGCCAAATATGAAATTCACATACTTGTGAGACCAAACAACTATACCTTAATCTAAAGCAATAAGCATGGTATGCTATATAAAGAACTGAAAAAGACTGTCAATTGGTTAAAATAAATAAACACATTAAATCTCATCTTTTCTCATCTATAATAAACATGTTAACACTTTTATTCTCTTTCTTAAATTAATAGAATAAGCCTGTGTGTAACAATTAGGTTCAGAGATTTTTGTCAATGACATTTGTAAATTTATGCAACAGTTTACTCGTTTCACTCACATAAAAACAGATTTAACTGCATTAAAATGTGATAGAAATAGAAACACTTTATTGATTTATGGACATTACATGTGTAAACATGCAGGCTTCTGCTGATTCTATAAATGACAATGTTTTATTTGTGGGTGATGTTTCACTTGTTAAACTTTGATGATAATTAAATTTCACAATGCAGAAATGTAAATTGAATAAATGCGTTAACAGCGTTAGAAAAATGTAACACCAATAAACATTTAATTAATTGCATATGTTAGCATTTTAACAGCCCTAAAAATATTAAGAACATGTGAAACACTCAACTGTGATTTCCACCAGAGAAAGAAGAAGAAAAAAACCTTTAGCATCCAGCAATATCCTCTTGCATGATTGACACGCGTCAAGACGAAGACTCATTCTATATTCACACCTACAGCTGTTCAAGAAACTCAAATAATAGGTGTGTACACTTAGTCAATAGCATCATTACAACAGCACAGACTATCAATAAGTCTTCATTATGATGCACTGCTCTGTCTATATTAGCCCTTATGTGGTGCCCAGCAGCACCATTATGAAGCAGCACTATTTGAGAGCTTTCTGCTGCTGTCTCATATTTTTGACATCCATCAATACGGACTTTTCGTCTCTTGTAGCTTTAGCACCTCAAGTGCTGCCTTGACAGATAGAGTTCATATAGGGCTAATGAGCAACTATGGCCACCCACTAGTTTGTGTTCATCTGGGGCTTAACACCTTTCTGGCTGTTTTTGTTTGTTTGGTTTTCTGACATTAGGTGGTTTTAATGTTCACCGTGACCCTTGAGTCCATCATGCTTGGCTGACTCATGGAGCAATGCGGCTATTTTAGACCATGCAGCGTTTATTCAAGTATACTAGAGAAAACAGACAGCAACACTTTGCCATCTCACCTACTTCCAGTTATAAGAGTGCTGGTTTGTATTGTTTGACTACTGTATTGATCTGTTGTATGTGCTCTCCATCCATAGTTACTTTATATGTAGCGTTTAGGCACGAAGGTACCTCACAAAACTTATTTTGGACAGACTTCTGAGGCAGCGTAACGGTTAATGATCTACAGGCCAAATAGAGCAAGCTTTGGTGATAACTAAGCACATAATTAATTACTACAATAGTAATTGCACACTAATTACATCACGAGTGGAAAACTTTGGTCAAAAAAGTATATTTAATCACAAATTGACCACCAAACGCAACATTCAGATGGCAATTTATTGTCACAGCGAAGGATACATCTATGCTGCCTTCAAAAATCGATCAGATGAAGGTATCTCAGAGGACAGGAAGTTGAAAGTGGATCTCGAGGGCCAGAGTTGAGAACCCCTGGCACAGAAGAAACTTAGAGTGAACAGTTCTTAAAATAACCATTATTTTCTCAGTGTAAATTACATTTTTTTTTTTTTCTAAATCAACCTTTTTTTCCACTATAAAAAAACTTTATTCTGTGGTTCGAACCTTTCCACCGCAACACAAAGTAAATGGGGACAGAATTTAAACAGTTGAATGAACAACCCCTTTAAATGCTCTCCTAAACCTCACTTACTAAAGTGGTCGTTTTGTGTTCATTCCTTTAAAGGAGTAGTTCACTTTTAAAAAAAAAATAATAATAAAATTTTGCTGATAAGTTACTCACCCCCATGTCATCCAAGATGTCCATGTCTTTCTTTCTTCAGTCGAAAAGAAATTAAGGTTTTTGATGAAAACATTCCAGGATTTTTCTTCATATAATGCACTTTACTGGGTACCAGACGTTTCAAGGTCCTAAAAATTTGCGTTTCTTGACTCTCCTGTTCGAACTCGTTCATCAAAATGAACAAATCTTTTTTTCAACAAACGAAATGAACAAATTGACTCAAAAATTTCGATGAACGAGTCAAGAACGCGCATCACAGAACAGAGCAAGGTGACCATTTGAGCTTATAAAACTTAAACTTAGTTATTTATTTTTGAAATGAGCGATTTTTTTCGCTAAATAAGACCCTTATTCATCGTCTGTCGTTTAAAGCCCTTTGAAGCTGCAATGAAACCGTCTGGTACCCAGTAAAGTGCATTATATGGAGAAAAATCCTGGAATATTTTCATCAAAAACCTTCATTTCTTTTCGACTGAAGAAAAAAAGACATGGACATCTTGGATGAAATGGGGGTGAGTAAATTATCAGCAAATTTTTTGTTTTTAAAGTGAACTACTCCTTTAACAGTTGCAATTGTTAATACAGCAACATCAATGTTTCATGTAATTGGCCATGTGTTGTTTCATTTTACTCTGTCCTTTGAGTCTGTCGTGACTGTTGCAATGTCTGATTCACGTCTCCCTCCCTAGTCAAAACTCCGTTTCAGGCCTTTGTCCATCTTCCCCATATTATGCTGTACATATGTAAGAGAGCACCGGATATTACAGCATAATCAATTCGGGACTTGACAGCACTTTAGTTCAGCAGCCCACTTCTCATGACTCTGTTTGGCTGGCATGTGTGAGTGTGCTTCATACTTTGAAAGTTTTCCTGAAATGATTTGCATTTAAAGTCATTCAAAGTTTGCCGAGGAGGTAGTCTCAGGAGAAGAGGAAAACATCATAAGTGAGTCAGTTGGTTATTTGAATAGCTGGCAGTCCGTTTACAGGACTATAAGTATAAAACTGCAGTCTCATTAATCTTAAATATTCAATTGTCAGAGATGTAAAAATAATTCCTCTATTTTTAGAAGACAAACACCCATAGTTAATATCACACGATGCAAGAAGTCCGTTCAATATTGAACCTGAAATTTGATCCAACAGATATTATCGAATGATAATATACAGTTAATAATGTGAGAATTTCATTATGTGAAGCGAATGCATTTATGTATGACTCATCACAGTTAGGCTTATATTAAATAAACGGACACATAAACTGGCCCCGGGGCCCTCCAGGATTTTGAATACATATTATGTGAGAAAAGCCAGCGAATGTGGTGCGTTTTCAGGTTAGTCTTTTAAAAGATGAAGGAGCCTCAACATTTCTTTGATATGTTCAAAATTAAATTATAATTTGAGATGGGGGGGGGGGGTGCTAGGAGACTGGACGGGACATATTGCACCCATTCAAATCTAACTTTGTTCCCCAAACTGGAAGATTGGATTTTCTTTATTAAATTATCTCTCTTGTTCACACACTCAAGGGGGCCATTGGCTGTAGGCGCTGAAAGAAGGAGACGAGGGGAGCGAGAAAAGCGAGCAAGGGGGGAAAAGAATCTCGTCTGGGTTGTTGGAAACGAGGCTGGCATAATGCTGGTTTGGGGAGGAGAATGAATTGTTTTGTTCTGCTGATGCCCTTCTCTGAGAAGGGGTGAGTTTGGACTGCTTTTTTAAAAACTGTCCATCTCTGCTCCCTCTCTGTCTCTCTCTTGTTTGAGACTTTGTTGTGTGCCAGCATCAGGCCCTGAGCCTCTCACCGCTCCGGGCCTTTGATGTAGCCCCGCTGTGCCGCCACCCCCTCGCAATCCGATTGGCTGACGGCAGGCGGGGCGGCTGGGGCAGTGTGGGAGTGGAGGAGGGATGAAAGTGAGCGGGGCAGTGAGAGGGCACCTGCACACAGAGCCTGGCCTGTGCCTCCAGCTCCAGCCTCAACTGTGTACCCTGACCGCACTGTGAACTTCTGTGTCAGCCACCATCACACGGTCGACGTGACCCCTTTTCTCTCTCTCTCGGTCTGTTCCGTTCGCTCTCACTCACTCACTCACTGTCTGTGTATATGCATGTGTATGTGTGTTGGTCTCACTTTTGCATTTGAATTTGACAGTTTTCTGTCTTTTTTATTTCATTTTTGTTCATTTAAATGGCTTATTTAAGTCAAACAAATCAAATTCAACAATCAAATACCTCTGTAATCTATCCAGTGCCAATTCTGAACCTTTTTAGCCGTAGAACAACTTGTTTATTTTGTCATGTCTTTTATCCTTTACACTCAGGGCTCAACCACATACATTATCAACAATAGGTGTTTCTGTGCTGCCACTGTTTTACATGCGTTAATCATGTACATGTGTTTTTTGGTGTCCAACATAATCATGTAGTTTTCTAAATTGAACATTTTTGTTGTGAATTTTGTTGATTTAAATATGTCACCAAAATAAAATTCTGACCAACATACTTTTGTGAAAAATTTAGTCTAGGAAGTCAGCAGGATTCAATAGCATTCATTTGAAAATTTTGTGTTGATAAATTTAATTAATACATGCTGAATTAAAAAAAAAAGACTAAACCTAAATTTATTTTTGAATGGTAGCATATATATATATATATATATATATATATATATATATATATATATATATATATATATAAATACCAACTATATATATAGTATCAACATTATGAAACTCTTTGTCTAAGGCAGAGAGAGAAATGACTGAGATGCAGAACGAAGATCTTTGCTGGTCCGTTATCACTCTCTCGCTTATGTCTTATATAAATTGGTAAAATAAGATGGATTGGCAGAATGACTGGTAAAATTGGTAAAATAAGATGTATTGGCAGAATGACTGTTGTCTTTTCATGAAATTAATTAACAAGGGGAAGCAACAATTTGAAATCTACAAACAATAATACTGATCAACAGAAAAACATCTTTATTGTTAAGGGATGCTTCTATTACACAGACAATGATTAAATGGTTAAAAATAGCATTGAAATAAATACTGACAAACAGAAATAAATATGTTGAGGCCGGCTATTACAAAAACAATGCTTAAATCTTTTGTTGAAAACACCATCCCTATAGCAAAGCTGATTCAAACTCTTATAGAGCTGGAACAATATCCCTTAATTTCTCCATTTAAGACTTGTGGTACTGCAATGTCAGTGGAAATGAGCATTCGGATTCTTTGGCATAATGAGTGAGTATCTATTTAAAGTGAAGCAGATGAACACTGGCCAACATCTGTTAAGTTCCAACTGTAGGCTGATTTGCAGCTTTTGAGCTCCGTGGGAATTTGATTAACCATAAAATGGTGCATTATGTCACCCCTATTAGGGCCATTTAGTGTTGCCAGAAGGTCAGCACGAAAAGAGACCTCATCTTCACTTTTATTGAGACATCTCAGCAAAAAGGGCTCTGTTTCAGAACAGCTGTATTCCAGGAGAGACTTCATCACAATGAACCTCTATGCACGTCTTTCATCTCTCCCATTGCACTGCGGTCAGAGGAGCCTGTGATGTGCCCGTGCTCAGAAAAGAGAGGAATGTTGGCTGAAGCTAAAATCGTGTACTTTGTTGAGGAGAACTTGTTGGATCGCTGATGTTTTGATAGTAATTTTGACATGAGTCATGATACACTGTGTATTTGTGAACAGATTGATGATGTTTGGCTCACAGTTGGCAGATTTATTTATTTTTTTCTTCTCATCCTTAAAAAATGAAAGCATCAATCAGACAGAGACAAATTATTGGGCTAAGAGGAAAACGCACAGTGTGTGTGCTGTTCAATTAGATTATTGCTCTTCAAACATTTGTATGAGCACATGGCATTAGTGGAAGTTCAGCAGTAATACCTCAATGAGTTGCAACAATGCACCCTCAGGTACCTCGAGTTGAGCTCGGCTGCAAATAACTATAATTTTGCCTTAGTCTGGGTCATGCACTAGCTCTCTCAGTGCCCATATGCAGACCAGGCCTGCCTCTCAGGGAACCCTTCATAATTAAGACCTCTCCTCTGGTCAGGCCTACTTTGAGGACACATATCTTAAGCTGACCCTGTGCAAATGCAGTTGTAGCAAAGGTGACCCACTTGTAAATGAGGGTCACGCTTCAGGTGGTGGGAGGTCACAGGGGTTGTGCTGGTTGGCTCTCTGTGTGCTCTGGGTCTTGGCCTCTTCTTCCACCCCCTCAGCAGAAATCTGTGTTCGATTGGGTTAGTGCCGATAACGTATGGAGCTGGAGGGAGCTCTGAGGGTCACCTCTGTAAGCACAAAAATGTGAAAGGTGACAGGCAGCCAGAGCAGAGCCAATAGGGACCACTGAGCATCTGTCACATCAGCCAGACAAGACTGTTTGCTCAGCATTCGTGGAGTAGATCATGTCTTAAAGATACTTGGATGTAGGTTACAGGGACTGGATCACACTGTGACCTTTATTTATTTATATAGATAGTGTTTAATGTATGTGTTGTTGTTGTTACATTTAACATAAATACCACACTGAAAAGATCATAGTTCAAAAGTTTGGGGTCAGTCAGTAAAATTATGATAATTTATCAAAAGTGCTGTTCATTTAGATCGTTCTATTTTTCCACAAAAATATGAAGTGGCACAACTGTTTTCAACATTAAAGATGAATTGATTAGTATTTGTTGAGCATCAAATCGTGACACCCATCACAGAAATAAATACATTTTAAAATATACTATAGAAAGCAGTTCATAAATATTCCCTTTTTTTTTTGCTATATTAAATGCAGCCTTGGTGAGCATAAGAGACTAAAACACACCCTGGACTTTTATCATGCCATGAATCATTTTGTAATCGAAGGTGGGGCTTTCTCATGTAGATAGGATTTGATTAGACGAAAATGTGATCATTTATATTTTTGATCCTTGATCCGGATTTTAAATCTGCTAAAAGTTACTTTTGTCAACTTTCAGATGTACACTAGGAGATATCTCAGCAAACACAGAACGTTCCCCTAACGTTCCCAAATGGTCCCATGAGGTTATTTTTTTGGGAACCAAACAAGAACGTTCCATGTAGGTTCCATTTTTATAACATAAGGAGAATGTTCCGGGAACGTTCCCCTAACCATAAGGGAAAGTTCTGGGAACCAAAAACTAACGTTCTCGGAACGTTCCCAGAACCTAAATTTGGTTGCTGGGATAGATGACCAAAGCTAATAGACATGACTACAAACCACAAAACTCTTTTGTTTCTCAGCTGAGCTGATGTATCTAATGTTTGTAGCTAGTATCAAGAAAGCAAATGTGCGTTTTGTCTGATTACTAATTCTCCTTTCATATTTTCCTCTCTCTGCTCTGTGCAGACATCTTAAAGAGTGGAGGAGCCCGGGGGGAAGTGTGAAAGTACTCCTGCACTGTCCCTCAGACTCTCATAGCAAAGTGTTAGAGCAAACAGCACTTAGGCCAAATCCCAAAGGCCGTGCCTAGTGCGGCCTAGCCCACATTAGCTCCCGCACAGCTCCCTGAAATGGACTCGGCTGAGCGGAATGAAGCCCATGAAGTAGCGTGCACACCATGCCGAGCGCTTTATCAGGCACAGATCAATGGATTGCGGCATTCTCCAGGAGCTCCCGTGCGGCCCAGGACCAATACCGGGTCTTCTGGGAGTGGGGAACGAACAGGGGGAAGGTGGGAGACATTGATGGGCTAAGTCCATGTTTGTGTTGGAGGCATGTGTATTTTCAACGGTGTGTGTGTCTTGCCCACTTTAATCAAGTTTTTCCAACGGCAAACACATCGTGGTTATTGAAGCATTGTGGGGTGGAGGAGCTATTCTTTGGGGAATAAAAGATAGGGAGACGGTGTAGGAGGGTGTAGGCGGCCGACTCTGCCGGCTTTCTCTATGCCACACGGTTCAGCTGGCCGGCTCCAGAATCCCCTGCCTTTCCAGCTGTAAAATTGGCTGACAGCGAGACTCTAAAGCCCTGTTCTCTTAGAAGGGTACACACTCAACTGCAGCATTTACCAGGCCTGATTGCCCCCTTAAGCAAGCATGCCTTTTCCCCAAACCACAACCGTTATCACACATTTTTGATCGAACCGGTTTGGCGCGCACTTGCACCACAGTTCATCTTAAACCTGACGACACATCTGTAATGTGGTTTGTTGAAAATAATAATGCGTAAAACAGACAGAGTTCGACTACTGTGTGTCACCCGGGTGTTGATGGTGCGAGCGCAGGTGAGACCTGAACAGCACACATTGCGATCTGTGTTTAAACTAAACTCATTTAAGCCTTGTGAGAAGATCTGTGTGTGCACTCTTTCAAAGCTCTTTCAGACCGCTCGCAAATATCGAGTTCTCTTTCAAGTCTTGCGCTTGAATGGATAAATTCACAAAAAAATTGTCAACATGCCCGTCTTGGCAAGTATACTAGCAAGCATAGTAGGTTATGCCTTCAGTCGAGAACGACAACGCATGTCTATCAATATTTTCAACGCATTCTCATCCCAAAGCGCCATATACAACGCTTTTGCAAAAGCGTAAATATCCAACGCACATGGCACCCTTTAACGTCTAATGAGACGCTTCGGTTATGGTTAAGTTTAGGTATGGTGTAGGGTAAGGGTTAGACCACTAGGGGGCGCCTTCTGCCCAAATATATCTGCGTCTCATTTGACGTTAAAGGGTGCCATGTGCGTTGGATATTTACGCTTTTGCAAAAAAAATTTATTTAATTTATGCACTGGAGATTATATGCAACACTTTAAACAATGCTGGGTTGTTTTAACCCAATTTTGGGTCAAATATGGACAAACCCAGCCATTGGGTTACATTTTTAAATAACATTTTTAACCCAATGTTTTAGATTGTCCATATTTGACCCAAAATTAGGTTAAAACAATCCAACATTTTTTTGAGTGTATGCAATGTTATTTTACATTTCATTTATTCAATTTCTGTACCTGAACACAACTGTTAGAAACCCAAAAAACCTGAAAAGTTGTATTTGTATCTTTGCTCTTTTTCTTTCTTTCTTTCTTTCTTTTTTTTTAAACATGTATTTTTCCATGCAATGAGAGTCAATGGGGTCCAAACCAGGGTAATCAAAGTTAACTAAAATTTAAATTACAACTTATTTACACCATTAAAAAATAAATAAATAATTATGTAAAATAAAATACTGTGAACATACACACACACACACACACACACACACATATATATTTCACCTTATTTCACTTGTATTTCAGCTTGCCAATCATCATAAAAACTCATTTAAAATATTAAAATAGCACTGGTCCAAATAACATTTTGTTTCATAGCAGAAAGTACTGTATGCAAGTAAACGATTTGATCTTTCGGTATGTTTAATAGATTATTGGTCAAAATATGTCCACTATAACCAAAGATATGTTGAATAAATACATGATTGTGTGTATAAGTAGCTTGTGTGTTTAGTATTCTTAGACTTGGACTTAAATATGAATTTCAATTTTTTTTCAATAATGCACCACAATTTCCCTAATAATGAGAAGTGAACTCTTAAAATTGCTTGTTAAAATTGAAATGATCTGGTTGGAATTCTTCCAGTTAAACGTATTTGAGCATAAAAATGCCATTAACCTCTACTGTGTTTGTTTTGTTTGTTTTTGGGGTGCTCTTATAAACATCAAGCTCCTCTGTGTTCCCCAGTGGAATTACTTCCTTAATCAGAAATTGAATGGAAATATCTTAGGGAGAACCTAGCCTTGAGAATTAGCACCATGGATGAAGGATTTGCAACAAAAGAAGGACTGATTAGAGAAAGGATGTGGCCTTACGAATCATTCTAAATGTATGAAATTGGCTAATGTCAAGGCCGCGCGGCACGGGCGCCCGGATGCTCGGAGCGGGCGAATGCGCAGGTGGCGCCGAGCACATCAGTCAAGGCCCCGCCATCTTGTTTACATGATTCTCAGGTCTCTCCTTTCATCACGGCGGCCGGCGCTCCTCCTTCAGGAGCTCAGAGAGATGGAGAGAACGAGAGAGATTGCAACTTTGGCCCTATTGTTTAACAGCGGAGGACACTGAAAATTATTCTGAAGAGCAGAAGACACACGGCAGCTTCATGACCTTTAACTGCACTTCCTTAGCTGAATCTCATCCAATTAGACCACTGTATATTTTCCCTAATAGCGGCTGATGAGGCAGGGCGTATGAGCCAGCACGCCCGGCCCCGCGTTGCTATGCAGCGAGATGGCTGCTTAGCAGCAGAGGAGCGCTGGGGGATAAGTGAGCAGAGAGCTTTAATTTGATAGGGTTAGAATCCTGCAGGCTCCAGGGTCGCAGGTCATCAGGAGCTCGTCTCACACTGAATATGAAGAAATCAGAAGTAAATTGCTTACATCTGCTGCTGGTGGTTGGGGCCGACTGTGATTGGCTCCTGGAGGTGGATGCCATCTCGCATGGGCTAGGCAAGGGGGCCTGGGTGTAAAGAAAGCTTGTAATTGGAGTAATTCAGCATTAATAGATGTTAAAAACATCCTCCGAGCAGCTGCTACGAAAAGCCGAGCGTATTTGAAATGCTCCGAGATCTGTAGCGTGTTTATTTCTTCCCTCGTGTTTTCGTTTTGTGCCACGACTACTGATGATATCAAGCGTGTGGCAGTGCTGGCAGTTCAAGGTGACGTGAAGGTCACCTGTCGTGCGCTACAGAAAAACAACTGTAATATTTTACATGATTTTTCTATGCTCCGTCACATATTGGTCAAGGGATAGTACATAAACATAAAGCTGCGTTTATGTGCAATCTCTCTATAATTATGGGGATTACTGTAAAACCCAACACGTTAAGCTAACTCATTTCATTTGAGGAAACCGATTACCTCAATTCTTTTAAGTTTAAAAAAAAAAAAAATAGTTATGAGTACTCTGAACTTATTTTATTATTTTAAGTTCACTAAAACAATAATATCTCTTAAAACACAATTAAACTTTACACTGCATTCAATACTGTATATAGCTGAACTAACTTCACTTTATTGAATAAAAACAGTGTAGAAATCTTAGTTTTACACATTTGAGAAATCATATGAGTTCTGTAACACCCACAAACAAATATTTAAACATGGATCAACATTTTAATAAAAAGTATAAGCAATATAAATACTATTAAGTAAGTTTTATAAATGTGTATATATTAGGGCTGTCAGTTAAACATGTTATTAACGGCGTTAACGCAAACCCATTTTAATGGCATCCATTTTTTATCGCGAGATTAATGGTCTTTTTGGCCTTGCAAACGTAGTTTTTTCACATGCTTTTGCAACAGGACGCACGGCGCTCTGAAACCCATTCATTTTAATGGCTTGCGCCGCGCAAGGACGTTTTGTTGCTATGTCGACCAAAGCGCAGGTGGATCTACAAAACAACAGGCACGACGCCGCACACATTTGTTTCGGTGTGTTAGCCAGCCAAATAGTTGGTTAAAGTGAGCGCGAGATACCCAAATGGATGCCAATAAGATTCTGAATGGAAAGTTTACTTTTAAAAAAGTTGCCAAATGGTTCAATTGACAAGACCAAAGTGATCTGTGTGTTTTGTCGTTGTGAAATTAGCAATCGTCATCGCAGTACGTCCAGTCTGAAACACCACTTGATGATGGCCAAGCGCACACACACACACACACACACACACACACAGCTGATGCGAATTCTCCGCCCCCTTGTCAATATCAGAACTTCGTCAGTATTTCTTTCACCCTTTTATTGATAGACAGTGTTACATTGTGTAATAGATTATTTGCGCCAAGTGACTTAGTGTGAAATTGAACACAGTTGCCTATATGTAAATAAAATAAATCAAGAGACATTTAGAATAGATAAAAATGTGTGATTAATCGCGAGTTAACTATGACGATTAATCGCAATTAAATATTTTAATCATTTGACAGCACTAGGATATATATGAAGAGTTCAGATGCAAAAGCCTCTAAATGCCATTTGAAATTTTCTTCTTTAATGATGATTTTTAGCAAACTTGTATATTTAAGTTCAGTAATTTCACTTAAATAACAATTAATAGGTAATTATCATTGCCATTTAAGTGGAATTACTGAACTTAAATATACAAGTTTGATCAAAATCATCATTAAAGAAGAAAATTTCAAATGGCATTTAGAGGCTTTTGCATCTGAACTCTTCATATATATATATATATATATATATATTCATGCAAACTTTTTTCCAGCCTCCAACATCCCATCTTTAACACTTCCCTGGGCTCATGTCACTGCTATGCCGTCTCTGCAGCCCTGTCTTTGGGACTGTGTCCAATGGAAAATTAGACTGACTGTGAATTATCGCAAATGTTCTGGCAAATGACACTCCATTTGAAGGTCTTTGTCACCAATTATGTGTCTATTAAAAAGCAGTCAATCAGTCAATGTGTAAATAGCTAGCTCTCAGAGGGCTCACTCTCTGACAGGAGGCTGTCGATAGTCTATCTGGTATGATTTAGCCCTTAAGAAACTAGGGACTCGCCTTAATTGTGGATTCAAATCTCCCTACAAAGTACATCTCCTCTTTGCCTCATGACTGATGGCTATAGCGAACACACACCGAGGGCTGTAGCGGTGCCTTGCATTCAAAACGCTCTGCACGGTCTGTACGTCGACGCTTTATGGTTGAAGTTTGCCTAACTCCAAAAGCTTGGTTGAGAGGGTAGCGCACTGTACACCCCCACCACCACCCCTTAACAGTCTACTGAGCAGCTCCGACATGTAACTAAACAAAAACACTAATTGGATGTCTGGCTGACTAATTTGATTTCCGAAAGAGCTGAAACCGAAACCCTGTTAGCTCCTTTCGATGACAGACGCTAATATTATGTTCTCACGCCGTAACTGCAGTTTTAGTGGGTATCCTTTCCCCAATCAAAACAACCGCTGCTTACCATTATTGCATTATGTTACCATTTTGAAATAAATGACTGCATTCTGGTTCGGGCTAGTAGCTCTAGCTCGGACAGACCCATTAGACCCATCATCGTTCCTGTCATCGTGCTTGTCTGTCTCAGGTGTCTCAATGACATGAGATAATTGTCACAGTCATGTCTGTAGACACATATTGGTGAAGCGTTACAGTACTGTAGTATGTATTTATATGTCTGGATCAAATCTGTTCCTTCCTTGTCATAATGTGATGGGCCCTATTTATAAATTCTTCCGATTATTTGTTATATTTTTAGCGTACATCCTGCTTCTGCCACAACTGTCAACAGTTTCAAGGAGGACAGACGTAGAGCGCGAATAAAAAATAGGTCTAATAGTGGATTCTGCTTTCAAGTATCCCCCTGATACAGAGACTTCAGCTTTCACTGTCATCTTACAAATTTGAAAATTTACATACCGCATAGATATTCTTCTGCCTTTCCACGAGCGCTCTGTTTGGAGATCTTGTGAGACTAAACACATTTTTGCAGCCACCGATCAAGATGAAAGCTCTTCAGTACGATGTTTGTACGCTTCAGTCACTAATGGTTGATTTTTGATGTTTGATTTTTGGCGGATGGAAGTATATCAAGATTTGCGTGTCTTAAATTGGCCATTATGGAGCCTCATTTTTTGGAAGAAAACATTATTTTAAAGACCATGTGGACCGATAACGTCCCATGCTTTGGTTTGCCGAGCTGTATTGACAGGTGGATATAAATATTCCCCTGGGATGAGCTTTCAAAGAAAAACAGATTAAATAAATGAGTCACATACCTCAAAGTGAAGCTACCTTTTTGACACTACTTTGTAAGCATGATCTGCACCAAATTTTCATCAAGACACAGATGATACAAATCCCTCAGAAGATAAGCACTTTCCTCAAAACTCTGCTAAAAGGATTTTACTAATGCTTTGGTCCTTCCCATCTGTTTGGATGAAATTCATACACTCAAAAAGGTTCATCGCTTCAATTAGTAATTATATAATGTCTGATGCTACGCTTCTAACCTTCTTGCAGATGTTAAAAAGAAAGAAAGAAAGAAAGAAAGAAAGAAAGAAAGAAAGAAAGAAAGAAAGAAAGAAAGAAAGAAAGAAAGAAAGAAAGAAAGAAAGAAAGAAAGAAAGAAAGAAAGAAAGAAAGTGGGTTGCACATTTCTTAGCGCTGTAGCTCTGTTAGCCTTAAACATTGGGACATGGTAATAGGAATATCTAGGGGTCAGGCAGGGTTAGTCGGGCTTCCTCCACAGGAAATGAGCTTTTGGTGTGCTGTGTTCCCAACGTAATGAGCAACGCCCCTGTGTTTAATCTTTGCTAATATTGTTATAATAACTGGATGAATTATTAAAAACAAGCAAAAATATGACTACATAATCCTAAGACCACCAGTGTGCAGAGGGCTTTGTGAATGTTGCACTAGTTTTCAAATAGTGTGTATGTGTGTGACTTGAGCTTAATGCAGATCTAATAGTGTAAACAGCAGTAAAACTATATTTATGTCATTCTGTTTGTTGCATGCACAATTTAGGGCTGATCTAAATTTTGGTATCATATTTGATATCACACTGTATTGTGAGAAGTATTGTTTATTCCCACATTGCATTGAAAAATGTACTTCTGAAAAGTCATCATTTTTTTATTTCATCTATAGCTGTAGTTTTTTTTACAAGAGCCATCAATACCACGTCCTAAATCCATTTTCCATATTGTGACCATATTGTGTTTATCCAGCACGACTACAAGGGCAAAATCGTCCCCAGCTCGAGACGTTTCACGAGTCAGCAAAAGCTAAAGCTGATGTCGGTAATAGCCCGGCTTTGCTCTGAATTTCCATGATAAAGGTGGACAGAAAGATGGAAAAGGGGGAAGAAGAATAGTCACAGAAATGAAGAGGCCCTTTTCAATCCGCAGAATATTTCCTTTCGTAAGCACGAAGCCCAGTGTTGGACACACTTTAATGTCCAAATCACAAATGAGCAAACGCAAGTGTTTTGTCAATAGCTTGTAAATAGTTATTCATATGATGCTAATTTTACCCGGTCATTTCCATCACGTCATTCTACGCTGGAAAATTGCAATTAAGTTTGAATAGATAAAAAAGGAAAGAAACACCAGACATGCCAACTGCTCTGCATTTCAAGGCTTGATAGGAACAGCAGCTAGTCAGTATTCTGCAGCGGGTTTCATCGCTGTTAATTGATCCTTTTTTTAATTAATGTGAAAAGAGGAAGGCCGTATCTCTGTCCTGTTCGCTCGTCCTCTCGGTCTGTCATAACACTATCCAAAGTTTGTAAGCTCTCTGCATGCTGTGCCTTGTATCACAGGTGGACTATTTTTTGGTACACTACTTTGTCTGGGTTCATGAACCAGGCCGTTTTCATTTTAAAGCTTTTGCCGTATGATTGGTATCGGGGGTGTGTGGGATATTTCAGAGCTCTTTTCTTTCTGATACCTTTTTTCTTTTTTACTTTTATTGTTGCGTCCTTCCACTCAAAAAGGCATGTGAATATCAAATTACTTGCTGTTGAAAATCTAGCCATTTGCTGAAAACTAATAATAATACATTATTTAAAACCAATCCAGAATTTCCTCTTAAGCAATGTAAATAATCCCAATGTTACAGCAAGTAATTACTTAAGACAGTTTAAGCATTTAAAATGTTATTTTTATCAATCGTCTGTTGTCAATGTATGTTTTTTCATACTGTTAGCTTGATTTTATATGGGTGTCTTGGCATGTGGTAGCAGAATAGACTTTATTTTAAATAATTTTCACTCACACACACACACACACACACACACATAAAAAAGATTAATAATTGTATTACAATCTTTTACTTTAACTTGCCATTTTTGACCACAATCATCTTGATCATTCAGAGGTGTGAAGCAAAAATTTTAACACTTGACTTTCCGTACTGAAAAGCTCAACTTCATTTTTATGATTGCTGTAAAAGTTACCAAAAGAGGATTAGCCCTTTTTTTTTCTCCTCTTAGCAGACGATGAAAAAATAATGAGGAATGGCAGCTGAAGACTGAACATGTTCATATCTGTTTCTGTCTAATTAAATCTGTGAAGGAGGCTCAGACTTTGCTTCTGCCATGTGGTGCAGACTAGAGATATGCTTGCAGCTCTTTTTGTGGTGGCATACTGCCACCTATGGGCACAAAAATAAAAACGCCAGTGCCAACAGGGTGGCTATTATTGCGTTTACTTACAGAAATAAATGCTTCATTTAAATTATATCCACAAAACATGCAAATATTTAAACATTTTTTTCCCATTGCATTCTTGTGCAAGCATTAAAATAATACTCTTTTTTTCAATTCTATACATCACCCATTTGAAATGAGACTCTCCATATCTCTAAAATAAAGGATAAGAGGAGAGCAGCTGCAGAAGGGGGGCAGTTATTGAGACTTCATTTATCTTCCAAGAATATGGCTGTGGTCAGGCCTATAATGGCATGAGCAGTAAAGAAAAAGAGAGCAAGAACTAAAGAGACTGAGCGAGAGAGATGATGATAAAAAAAAAAAAAAGCCAAAGTATGTTTCCAGATTTTTATCCTCCCACGGTCAGAAGAGTGACTGTGAGGAAGTCTTGGCCAGGCCACCTACGCTCTTCACATCCTCTCATCTCTGCCGCTGTTTCTCCATCATTTGTTTATTCATTCGTCTGTTTTACAGACGTCCTGCGGCTGCTGTCCTGCTCTCCAGGTGTTTAAGGAACTGTCAAACTTTTGATGGCTTCATTGAAAAAATATTCGTTTTTGTTTTTCCACTGTTCTGCATAACATCTAAAAAGTCAATTGCAATCTGGCGAAGTATTGAATAAACATATTCCAAAAGTACACTAGGTTATTATTATTAGTTTGTTTTGAATACTTTTTTTATGTGTGTGTGTGTGTGTGTGTTGTAATTAATGGGCAAAACTAAGCATCCCAAGAAACATTTGCTGGTTATACTGAATTGTGAGTATTCAGAATTCAGAAAGTCAATATTCTTTGATATTCTTCCATGTATGATTGATTTGGTAACAGGTGTAAGTACGTTAGCAGTACAGTATGTGCTCTGCTTAACGTGCATTACATATCCAATTGGACCACTTTGACATGAATAATATGGAAATTTCTCAAGTTATCTGCTATTATCCGGGAAATATCTTGAAGAAAAATGATATTTGCGAACCCAGGAAAGTGACTTATTTTTCAGTGAATGTAATAATCCTAAGAGCCCCTTTTTTCCCTGTGTCATTGTGCTGAGGCGCTACGTATGTTAACACTATTAAATCACCTCAGATGTCTAAGTGATTCAATCTTATTCACTGAGGACAAGTGAATTGAATTCCCCTAAAGTGCCTGTCTAGATCCTGTCTATGTGTGACGGGTTGCTAGGTTGCAGAGAGAGTTCGGAATCTCTCCAGCACTGAGATGTGTGTCAGAAACGGCTTCTCAATGGAAAATGTCTCGCGAAAGTTGAATTAATGGGTTATCGATACCAGGACACATCTCACTGATGAGGTCTCGGATCTAAAGAGCTGACCACTTAAATAGAAGCAGATTTTATATGATTTACTGAGAGCTGCACATATGGTGCACATACGGGCCAGAAATGCTTGTTGTACGTCACAATGTTATGAGCTAAATTCCTTGTAATTAATGAATTAAAAAAGTTAGCTTGTCTATTTCACGATGAAACATATCTTGACATCTGTTTGATTTTCACCGCATACTGTATATATGTATTTCATGCTTTTTTGACTATACTGTAAGATTCAAGCCCATATTCCAAACACATAAAAAACTGTAGTGGTGCTCTTGGCCTCCCATCCCCTAAGCCTCACTCAGTTCCCTGTTGTTGGCCCTGTCCTGTCAGAGACGCTCTATAACACACTGGTGCTTAGCGACCCTGACTCTCTGACCTGCTTTCCCGCTCAGCCACTTCTGCACGAATGGCCGCCGGCTCTCCATCTCTCCGGCTCATCTAACTGATCAAGGACCGGTGTTAGGAGTGCCAGGCTGCACCAGCGTGCCCATCTTTGATTCGGTTAGTTTATTATGCTCTCCTGAGAGGCCGGCTGTTTCAGCACAGTGTGACAGCGCCCTCCAGGTCAGGTATGAGAATAACAATAGGACTGCCTCTTTTCCATCCTCCTTAAGAGGCGGGTCTGGATTGTTCTATTAGCATTCTTTAATTGTGGCCAGAGTAGAGTAGAGCAAATGAGAGATGCTTTATTATTATTATTATTATTATTAAAGGAGTAGTTCACTTTTGCTGATAATTTACTCACCCCCATGTCATCCAAGATGTCCATGTCTTTCTTTCTTCAGTCGAAAAGAAATTAAGGGTTTTGATGAAAACATTCCAGGATTTTTCTCCATATAATGCACTTTACTGGGTACCAGACGTTTCCAGGTCCAAAAGACAGTTTCAGTGTAAAGGGCGTTAAACGATTCCAGACGATTAATAAGTATCTTAACAAGCGAAACGATCGCTCATTTAAAGTTTTATAAGCTTAAATGCTCGCCTTGCTCTGTTCTGTGATGAGCGTTCGTGACTCTACTGTTCAAACTCGTTTATCAAAATGAACAAATCTTTTTTTTTTCGTGTCATTTGGTTCATCCAACGAACGAAACGAACGAATTGGCTCGGAAAAAGAGTTCGAACAGGAGAGTCACGAACGCTCATCACAGAACAGAGCAAGGCGAGCATTTGAGCTTATAAAACTTAAACCTTTATGATTATTTTTTTTTTTAAATGAGCGATTGTTTCGCTTGATAAGACCCTTATTCATCGTCTGAAATCGTTTAAAGCCCTTTCAACAGTTTGCAGTTTGCACTGAAACTGTCTTTTGGACCTTGAACCGTTTGATTACCAGTAAAGTGCATTACATGTATATGGAGAAAAATCTTTGAATGTTTTCATCAAAAACCTTAATTTCTTTTCGACTGAAGAAAGAAAGACTTGGACATCTTGGATAACATGGGGGTGAGTAAATTATCAGCAATTATCAGCTTGCTTCCCTCTGATCAGTGTTTGTGTTCTGAAATGGCAAATATGACTTGGTTGATTCGAGGAACAAGAGGTTTTATGAATTAAAATGATGTCATTATTTACTCACCTTCTTGCTCAGGAAAAAGTCTTATCCACTTTAATAAAAGTGGATGGGGACCAGGAGCTGTCAAGCTGAATGACTTGTTCGCTATATTCCATATCTTCTGAAGTGATATGACAGCTCTGTGTGGAGATGAAATTTGAGCAAAATTCTCCCATGGAAAAATTTGACAGTTGTCACTATTCACTTGAATGGAAAATACTAATATGGACATTTTGCTCTAAACAATCCTATTCCTTTAAAAGGCATACTGGAGAGTTCTGGGACTTACTTTGGATGTTTTTGACCATGTTGCAGTATTTTTCACACAAATTCCCGCTAAACCTGTATGACTTCTTTACTTTATTTTAAGACTGCTGGGCACCAAACAACATTGGCTTTCATTGCATAGATTGAAAAAAAAAACATCATAACACAAAGTTAAAATGTGTTCTTTTGTGTGCAAACAGAAGTAGGACGGTGAGTAAATGACAGAATTTCATTTTTTGGATGAGCTATCCCTTTAAATACATTGTTATCCTTATTGGATAAGAAAAAGCGGTCTGCGACTGAAAAGATGTTGGTAATTTCATCGACTGTTGTAACAGCGGCAGCAAGGCTCTATTACCCAGGGACTCTTAATCACGGCAGGTCCCATAAGTAAAAGCCCTTATCATGTGCGAGGAACAGCACTGCGAGTGCCTCGTAGATAGAGTGAAGAGAAGCAGACATGCTCGCTCTAATTCCCTTTGACAGTCTGGGGCCTGTTTGCTACCTGGTTAAGCCCTGGCTTTTTCATTTCGTGTTTGGTATAAACTGACAAAAGGGAATATGGCAGCACACAGCTGAAGGAAAGTGGAGAGCTCTTTACGGGTGATTGACAGCTCTTGTCAGTCAGTAAGAGGCACCTGCTTAGGCCCTGGCGGAGTGCGTCCTTCAAGCTGAGGCGCAGAGGTGTTGTCGTAATTATCTGGGAAAAAAGGAAACACAATTAACAGTGAGCATTTAGCAGTGAGAGATTATTTACTGGGGCCTGTCCAACAGAGGCAGACGCAGACTTGCGCTGGTCTAGAGAGATCTGGGCTGTCCATCAAGTTGGGATGTCCAACTGGACTGATCCAATTAAATCCAAAGATGATTCCACAAACCAACCCTTTCTTTCCTATAATGAAATTTCTTCAGATGGTAATTGGCCAGTATTGTAATTTCCTCCGAGTATGAGTGGTTTTTTTAAAATATTGATATAGTTCTACATCTTTATCGTCAGAAAGAACACCATTGCTATTGTGTGTGTGTGTGTGTGTGTGCGCGTCCTTAAAGACTGCCTGTACGAGTCCTTGGTCTAGAGCCATCTACATGGGAGGTGGGTTATTCAGAGGCCACAGGCATGGAGCTTCTGATTGAGTCGTTGAAGGAGTAACAAAAGCCATGAAGGCTTGCGACCGAGACGGGGGTCTGCCAGCGCTTCTCCGCACTGCGATGAGCTGCAGAACAGCCCCTTTCACTCCAGAGAAGGGAAATCAAATGAGAGTCTGGGTGTGGGGTCCGCAGGTCAGCGAGCAGGTGGGCGAGAGAGGGAGAAGAACGGGCGGCGAGCGGGCCCTCACATCTGGGCCGAATTAGAAAGGTAAAACAACCGAGGCTGAAAGCCGGAGAAGGGGAGGCGTGTGTGTGGATGTGAAAGACAGATCTGCTTTCTAAAGCAAGACCAGGTTAGCGAGGCTGCAGGGGGCCCAGATGAAAGTGATTAAGCGGCTGGGCTTTGAGAAGCAGGTGCCCCTCTGCTGGAGAGAGCTTCCCCTACACGTCCAACCACAGACCCACAGTGTTTACACTACCTACCGTCATGCTGCTCTATGACTCACTGAGAGACAACCTGGAAAATGATCAATGTCAAAGCTTTTGCTTTGCTTTAAATCATCTGTCTCGAGGAGCCCAACCAGCCACATTGTAGATTTGAATTCTATTGGTTAAATATTGAAATGTTATTATTAAATTGTAAAAATGAGCAATGTTGCCTAATATCTAATAATATAACACTTCATTCTGATTATTATGCATGGGAATAATTAAAAATGCTAATGGTCCGTTTTTTTTTAGATTATTGCTTGATTTATTAGCTGTCAAGCAATTGCATGCACCTGGCATAAAGCGTTCCATTTTATTATGCTTTTCTATTTAGAGCGTTTGAAAGATGAATTAGAGAAGCTACATTTCATGATTGTGTTTGTTTTAACCAGTGTTGTTCTGCCTTTATAAAACTTATCATGCTGGCTGCTCAATTATTCAAAGTGGATTACCTCATCTCACTTTACCTCATCAATTAATTGTTCCAGAGTTATTTGAAACTATCATGCCATGAGATTTGTTGGCCGGTTGATTTAATATCCTCGGCTCGCCCTTTCTCGACTCAGACCACTGCAGCGCAGGAAGAAACAATTCCTCCAGCAGCCAATGAATACAGCGTTCTGAATAGTCCCATAATTCCCCGTGGCTCTATAACATTCACTGTCTACCGTGTTCTTTCCCCAGTTAGGACTGACGCATTTGATAATTGATTCATCGCTACATTAACTAACGCAATAATCAATTATTCCAACTGTTTTTTGGGGGAGAAACAGAGGCATATTAAAAAGGCATTTATGTCAGCCGCTCGGTTCTAAAATGTTTTGGGTGCAATGTGAGCTTTGTCTGATGATAAGCGCTTCTAGCACTTTTCCCCTTTCGTTCTCCTCTTTGCCCGTTCGGCTGCTAACTTAGTTAGGCAGCACAATGAAGTGGAAAGTTTCCCTGGATCGCTTTTTCAATTTTGCAGGATTTCATTGCACCGTTTATTCCAACATGACAAGAGTAGCTCTGTGGGGCGGCATTTATTCCCATGCATCTGTTGGCTGGCGAGTGGGAAGAGCCCTGGCTTGGCTCGAAGGCCAGTGTGTAGGAGTCAAACTTACATATAGAGGCTATGCAAAGCAGCTTCAACAAACAGCTTCCCTTTTTATGGTTTTTCATCTAATTTGTCTTTCAGGAATATTCTATGCTGAACAGAATATTCAATTTTGGTAGCCATATGCTGGCTATAATTCTTTTTGAAAAAGTAACAATTCTTTTTGAAAAAGTAGCAATTCATTTTGAAAAATAATAGCTACTTTTTCAAAAAGGATAATGCAACAAAATAATAATGTAACAAATGTGTGCTCTTCTTTTTCCAAAAAGAATCGCTACTTTTTTTCAGAAAAGAATCGTTACTTTTTTCAAAAAGAATAATGTAACAAAATAATGTAACAAAAAATAATAATGTAACTTTTTCTTTTTGGAAAGAGTAGCGATTTTTATTTTTTTGAAAAAGTAACGATTCTTTTTGAAAAAGTACTGTAGCAATTCTTTTTGAAAAAGTACTGTAGCAATTCTTTTTGAAAAATTAGCGATTCATTTTGAAAAAGTACCAATTCTTTTTGAAAAAGTTAAATATAGTTAAATATTTTTCCAGGCGCAGTATATTTGTACTTCGTGGTTGTCTATGACAACTATTGACAACAAACCCACCGTAAGCTGTCACGAGACTATATAAGGTAGCCCATAAGGGATAAAAATAATAATAATAAAAAAAACGTGGCAAACGCAACGACGGGCCGCACTAACATTAAACTTTAATATCAAGTAGGGGGCCACAAAATATCATTGCGACCCGCAGGCCGCGAGTTTGAGACCTCTGCTCTAGACCCTTCCAGAGCTGAGATGTTGAGATATAATGGCTAAATGCTATGTGGGATCTCAATATCTCAGCTCTGGAAGAGTCTGGAGCCTCCATTTTTGCACTGAGGAAGATCAGAAAAACTCAAAATTTTGACCCCCCCCCCCCAAAAAAAAAAAAAACCACAGTGTTACCCCTGTCGTTTTTTAATTTTTTTTTTGGTGCGAAAAAATAAGTTTGTCCAATCTTCTTGAAACTCTGGATTCTTATAAAGGCCCTTGGGACTTAGACCTGAGTGCAAAAATGGAGGCTCTAGACCCTTCCAGAGCTAAGATGTTGGGATATTTATAATGGCTAAATGCTACGTGGGATCTCAATATCTCAGCTCTAGAAATGTCTAGAGCCTCCATTTTTGCACTCAGGTCTAAGTCTCATGGCCCTCTATCAGAATCCAGAGTTTCAAGAAAGTCAGAGAAACTCAAAATTTCGCCCCCCGAAAAACAAAACAAAAGGGGTAACACTGTCGTTTTTTTCGGGGGGCGAAATTTTGAGTTCCTCCAATCTTCTCAAAACTCTGGATTCTGATAAAGGGCCTTGGGAATTAGACCTGAGTGCAAAAATGGAGGCTCTAGACCCTTCCAGAGCTGAGATATCGAAACTCAAAATTTCGACCGGAAAAAAAAACGACAGTGTTACGCCTTAAGTTTTTTTGTTTTTTGGGTGAAAAATTAAGTATCTCCAATCTTCTCAAAACTCTGGATTCTGATAGAGGGCCATGAGACTTAGACCTGAGTGCAACAATGGAGGCTCTAGACCCTTCCAGAGCTGAGATATCAAACCTCAAAATTTCGACCAGAAAAAAAAACGACAGTGTTACCCCTTATGTTTTTTTTTTGGGGGGGGGGGGGGGGGGGCGAGAAATTAAGTATCCCCAATCTTCTCAAAACTCAGGATTCTGATAGAGGGCCATGAGACTTAGACCTGAGTGCAACAATGGAGGCTCTAGACCCTTCCAGAGCTGAGATATTGAAACTCAAAATTTCGACCCGAAAAAAAAAACGACAGTGTTACCCCTTACGTTTTTTTTTTTTGGGCGAAAAATTAAGTATCCCCAATCTTCTCAAAACTCTGGATTCTGATAGAGGGCCATGAGACTTAGACCTGAGTGCAAAAATGGAGGCTTTAGACCCTTCCAGAGCTGAGATATCGAAACTCTAAATTTCGACCCGAAAAAAAAAACGACAGTGTTACCCCTTACGTTTTTGTTTTTTTTTTGGGGGGGGGGGCGAAAAATTAAGTATCCCCAATCTTCTCAAAACTCTGGATTCTGATAGAGGGCCATGAGACTTAGACCTGAGTGCAAAAATGGAGGCTCTAGACCCTTCCAGAGCTGAGATATCGAAACTCAAAATTTCGACCCGAAAAAAAACGACAGTGTTACCCCTTACGTTTTTTTTTTTGGCGAAAAATTAAGTATCCCTAATCTTCTCAAAACTCTGGATTCTGATAGAGGGCCATGAGACTTAGACCTGAGTGCAACAATGGAGGCTCTAGACCCTTCCAGAGCTGAGATATCAAACTCAAAATTTTGAACAGAAAAAAAAACGACAGTGTTACCCCTTACGTTTTTTTGGGGGGCGAAAAATTAAGTATCCCCAATCTCCTCAAAACTCTGGATTCTGATAGAGGGCCATGAGACTTAGACCTGAGTGCAAAAATGGAGGCTTTAGACCCTTCCAGTGCTGAGATATCGAAACTCAAAATTTCGACCCGAAAAAAAAACGACAGTGTTACCCCTTACGTTTTTTTTTTGGTTTTCGGGCGAAAAATCAAGTTTCTCCAATCTTCTCAAAACTCTGGATTATGATAGAGGGCCGCGAGACTTTGACCTGAGCGCAAAAATGGAGGCTCTAGACCCTTCCAGAGCTGAGATATCGAAACTCAAAATTTCGACCCGAAAAAAAAACGACAGTGTTACCCCTTACGTTTTTTTTTTGGTTTTCGGGCAAAAAATCAAGTTTCTCCAATGTTCTCAAAACTCTGGATTATGATAGAGGGCCGCGAGACTTTGACCTGAGCGCAAAAATGGAGGCTCTAGACCCTTCCAGAGCTGAGATATCGAAACTCAAAATTTCGACCCGAAAAAAAAAACGACAGTGTTACCTCTTACGTTTTTTTTGGGTTTTCGGGCGAAAAATCAAGTTTCTTCAATCTTCTCAAAACTCTGGATTATGATAGAGGGCCGCGAGACTTTGACCTGAGCGCAAAAATGGAGGCTCTAGACCCTTCCAGAGCTGAGATTTCGAAACTCAAAATTTCGACCCGAAAAAAAACCGACAGTGTTACCCCTTACGTTTTTTTTGGTTTTCGGGCGAAAAATCAAGTTTCTCCAATCTTCTCAAAACTCTGGATTATGATAGAGGGCCGCGAGACTTTGACCTGAGCGCAAAAATGGTGGCTCTAGACCCTTCCAGAGCTGAGATATCGAAACTCAAAATTTCAACCCGAAAAAAAAACGACAGTGTTACCCCTTACGTTTTTTTTTTGGTTTTCGGGCGAAAAATTAAGTTTCTCCAATCTTCTCAAAACTCTGGATTATGATAGAGGGCCGCGAGACTTTGACCTGAGCGCAAAAATGGAGGCTCTAGACCCTTCCAGAGCTGAGATATCGAAACTCAAAATTTCGACCCGAAAAAAACCCGACAGTGTTACCCCTTACGTTTTTTTTGGTTTTCGGGCGAAAAATCAAGTTTCTCCAATCTTCTCAAAACTCTGGATTATGATAGAGGGCCGCGAGACTTTGACCTGAGCGCAAAAATGGAGGCTCTAGACCCTTCCAGAGCTGAGATATCGAAACTCAAAATTTCGACCCGAAAAAAAAATGACAATGTTACCCCTTACGTGTTTTTTTTTGTTTTCGGGCGAAAAATCAAGTTTCTCCAATCTTCTCAAAACTCTGGATTATGATAGAGGGCCGCGAGACTTTGACCTGAGCGCAAAAATGGTGGCTCTAGACCCTTCCAGAGCTGAGATATCGAAACTCAAAATTTCAACCCGAAAAAAAAACCGACAGTGTTACCCCTTACGTTTTTTTTTTTTGGTTTTCGGGCGAAAAATTAAGTTTCTCCAATCTTCTCAAAACTCTGGATTATGATAGAGGGCCGCGAGACTTTGACCTGAGCGCAAAAATGGAGGCTCTAGACCCTTCCAGAGCTGAGATATCGAAACTCAAAATTTCGACCCGAAAAAAAACCGACAGTGTTACCCCTTACGTTTTTTTTGGTTTTCGGGCGAAAAATCAAGTTTCTCCAATCTTCTCAAAACTCTGGATTATGATAGAGGGCCGCGAGACTTTGACCTGAGCGCAAAAATGGAGGCTCTAGACCCTTCCAGAGCTGAGATAACAAAACTCAAAATTTCGAACCGAAAAAAAAACGACAGTGTTACCCCTTACGTTTTTTTTTTGGTTTTCGGGCGGAAAATCAAGTATTTTCCAATCTTCTCAAAACTCTGGATTATGATAGAGGGCCGCGAGACTTTGACCTGAGCGCAAAAATGGAGGCTCTAGACCCTTCCAGAGCTGAGATATCGAAACTCAAAATTTCGACCCGAAAAAAAAAAACGACAGTGTTACCCTTTACGTTTTTTTTTTTGGGTTTTCGGGTGAAAAATCAAGTTTCTCCAATCTTCTCAAAACTCTGGATTATGATAGAGGGCCGCGAGACTTTGACCTGAGCGCAAAAATGGAGGCTCTAGACCCTTCCAGAGCTGAGATATCGAAACTCAAAATTTCGACCCGAAAAAAAAACGACAGTGTTACCCCTTACGTTTTTTTTGGTTTTCGGGCGAAAAATCAAGTTTCTCCAATCTTCTCAAAACTCTGGATTATGATAGAGGGCCGCGAGACTTTGACCTGAGCGCAAAAATGGAGGCTCTAGACCCTTCCAGAGCTGAGATATCGAAACTCAAAATTTCGACCCGAAAAAAAAACGACAGTGTTACCCCTTACGTTTTTTTTGGTTTTCGGGCGAAAAATCAAGTTTCTCCAATCTTCTCAAAACTCTGGATTATGATAGAGGGCCGCGAGACTTTGACCTGAGCGCAAAAATGGAGGCTCTAGACCCTTCCAGAGCTGAGATATCGAAACTCAAAATTTCGACCCGAAAAAAAACCGACAGTGTTACCCCTTACGTTTTTTTTGGTTTTCGGGCGAAAAATCAAGTTTCTCCAATCTTCTCAAAACTCTGGATCATGATAGAGGGCCGCGAGACTTTGACCTGAGCGCAAAAATGGAGGCTCTAGACCCTTCCAGAGCTGAGATATCGAAACTCAAAATTTCGACCCGAAAAAAAAACCGACAGTGTTACCCCTTACGTTTTTTTTGGTTTTCGGGCGAAAAATCAAGTTTCTCCAATCTTCTCAAAACTCTGGATCATGATAGAGGGCCGCGAGACTTTGACCTGAGCGCAAAAATGGAGGCTCTAGACCCTTCCAGAGCTGAGATATCGAAACTCAAAATTTCGACCCGAAAAAAAAACGACAGTGTTACCCCTTACGTTTTTTTTTGGTTTTCGGGCGAAAAATCAAGTTTCTCCAATCTTCTCAAAACTCTGGATTATGATAGAGGGCCGCGAGACTTTGACCTGAGCGCAAAAATGGAGGCTCTAGACCCTTCCAGAGCTGAGATATCGAAACTCAAAATTTCGACCCGAAAAAAAAACGACAGTGTTACCCCTTACGTTTTTTTTGGTTTTCGGGCGAAAAATCAAGTTTCTCCAATCTTCTCAAAACTCTGGATTATGATAGAGGGCCGCGAGACTTTGACCTGAGCGCAAAAATGGAGGCTCTAGACCCTTCCAGAGCTGAGATATCGAAACTCAAAATTTCGACCCGAAAAAAAAACGACGGTGTTACCCCTTACGTTTTTTTTGGTTTTCGGGCGAAAAATCAAGTTTCTCCAATCTTCTCAAAACTCTGGATTATGATAGAGGGCCGCGAGACTTTGACCTGAGCGCAAAAATGGAGGCTCTAGACCCTTCCAGAGCTGAGATATGGAAACTCAAAATTTCGACCCGAAAAAAAAACGACAGTGTTACCCCTTACGTTTTTTTTGGTTTTCGGGCGAAAAATCAAGTTTCTCCAATCTTCTCAAAACTCTGGATTATGATAGAGGGCCGCGAGACTTTGACCTGAGCGCAAAAATGGAGGCTCTAGACCCTTCCAGAGCTGAGATATGGAAACTCAAAATTTCGACCCGAAAAAAAAACGACAGTGTTACCCCTTACGTTTTTTTGGTTTTCGGGCGAAAAATCAAGTTTCTCCAATCTTCTCAAAACTCTGGATTATGATAGAGGGCCGCGAGACTTTGACCTGAGCGCAAAAATGGAGGCTCTAGACCCTTCCAGAGCTGAGATATCGAAACTCAAAATTTCGACCCGAAAAAAAAACGACAGTGTTACCCCTTACGTTTTTTTTGGTTTTCGGAGGAAAAATCAAGTTTCTCCAATCTTCTCAAAACTCTGGATTATGATAGAGGGCCGCGAGACTTTGACCTGAGCGCAAAAATGGAGGCTCTAGACCCTTCCAGAGCTGAGATATGGAAACTCAAAATTTCGACCCGAAAAAAAAAACGACAGTGTTACCCCTTACAATTTTTTTGGTTTTCGGGCGAAAAATCAAGTTTCTCCAATCTTCTCAAAACTCTGGATTATGATAGAGGGCCGCGAGACTTTGACCTGAGCGCAAAAATGGAGGCTCTAGACCCTTCCAGAGCTGAGATATGGAAACTCAAAATTTCGACCCGAAAAAAAAACGACAGTGTTACCCCTTACGTTTTTTTTGGTTTTCGGGCGAAAAATCAAGTTTCTCCAATCTTCTCAAAACTCTGGATTATGATAGAGGGCCGCGAGACTTTGACCTGAGCGCAAAAATGGAGGCTCTAGACCCTTCCAGAGCTGAGATATGGAAACTCAAAATTTCGACCCGAAAAAAAAACGACAGTGTTACCCCTTACGTTTTTTTTGGTTTTCGGGCGAAAAATCAAGTTTCTCCAATCTTCTCAAAACTCTGGATTATGATAGAGGGCCGCGAGACTTTGACCTGAGCGCAAAAATGGAGGCTCTAGACCCTTCCAGAGCTGAGATATGGAAACTCAAAATTTCGACCCGAAAAAAAAACGACAGTGTTACCCCTTACGTTTTTTTTGGTTTTCGGGCGAAAAATCAAGTTTCTCCAATCTTCTCAAAACTCTGGATTATGATAGAGGGCCGCGAGACTTTGACCTGAGCGCAAAAATGGAGGCTCTAGACCCTTCCAGAGCTGAGATATCGAAACTCAAAATTTCGACCCGAAAAAAAAACGACAGTGTTACCCCTTACGTTTTTTTTGGTTTTCGGGCGAAAAATCAAGTTTCTCCAATCTTCTCAAAACTCTGGAATATGATAGAGGGCCGCGAGACTTTGACCTGAGCGCAAAAATGGAGGCTCTAGACCCTTCCAGAGCTGAGATATCGAAACTCAAAATTTCGACCCGAAAAAAAAAACGACAGTGTTACCCCTTACGTTTTTTTTGGTTTTCGGAGGAAAAATCAAGGTTCTCCAATCTTCTCAAAACTCTGGATTATGATAGAGGGCCGCGAGACTTTGACCTGAGCGCAAAAATGGAGGCTCTAGACCCTTCCAGAGCTGAGATATCGAAACTCAAAATTTCTACCCGAAAAAAAAACGACAGTGTTACCCCTTACGTTTTTTTTGGATTTCGGAGGAAAAATCAAGTTTCTCCAATCTTCTCAAAACTCTGGATTATGATAGAGGGCCGCGAGACTTTAACCTGAGCGCAAAAATGGAGGCTCTAGACCCTTCCAGAGCTGAGATATCGAAACTCAAAATTTCGACCCGAAAAAAAAACGACAGTGTTACCCCTTACGTTTTTTTTGGTTTTCGGGCGAAAAATCAAGTTTCTCCAATCTTCTCAAAACTCTGGATTATGATAGAGGGCCGCGAGACTTTGACCTGAGCGATAAAATGGAGGCTCTAGACCCTTCCAGAGCTGAGATATCGCAATTCAAAATTTCGACCCGAAAAAAAAACGACAGTGTTACCCCTTACGTTTTTTTTGGTTTTCGGGCGAAAAATCAAGTTTCTCCAATCTTCTCAAAACTCTGGATTATGATAGAGGGCCGCGAGACTTTGACCTGAGCGCAAAAATGGAGGCTCTAGACCCTTCCAGAGCTGAAATATCGAAACTCAAAATTTCGACCCGAAAAAAAACGACAGTGTTACCCCTTACGTTTTTTTTGGATTTCGGGCGAAAAATCAAGTTTCTCCAATCTTCTCAAAACTCTGGATTATGATAGAGGGCCGCGAGACTTTGACCTGAGCGCAAAAATGGAGGCTCTAGACCCTTCCAGAGCTGAGATATCGAAACTCAAAATTTCGACCCGAAAAAAAAACGACAGTGTTACCCCTTACGTTTTTTTTGGTTTTCGGGCGAAAAATCAAGTTTCTCCAATCTTCTCAAAACTCTGGATTATGATAGAGGGCCGCGAGACTTTGACCTGAGCGCAAAAATGGAGGCTCTAGACCCTTCCAGAGCTGAGATATGGAAACTCAAAATTTCGACCCGAAAAAAAAACGACAGTGTTACCCCTTACGTTTTTTTTGGTTTTCGGGCGAAAAATCAAGTTTCTCCAATCTTCTCAAAACTCT
Organism: Pimephales promelas; assembly: GCF_988280905.1. NCBI lineage: Eukaryota > Metazoa > Chordata > Actinopteri > Cypriniformes > Leuciscidae > Pimephales > Pimephales promelas. Next base: position 32,286,938 of record NC_142778.1, read on the forward strand.
GGATTATGATAGAGGGCCGCGAGACTTTGACCTGAGCGCAAAAATGGAGGCTCTAGACCCTTCCAGAGCTGAGATATCGAAACTCAAAATTTCGACCCGAAAAAAAAACGACAGTGTTACCCCTTACGTTTTTTTTGGTTTTCGGGCGAAAAATCAAGTTTCTCCAATCTTCTCAAAACTCTGGATTATGATAGAGGGCCGCGAGACTTTGACCTGAGCGCAAAAATGGAGGCTCTAGACCCTTCCAGAGCTGAGATATCGAAACTCAAAATTTCGACCCGAAAAAAAAACGACAGTGTTACCCCTTACGTTTTTTTTGGTTTTCGGGCGAAAAATCAAGTTTCTCCAATCTTCTCAAAACTCTGGATTATGATAGAGGGCCGCGAGACTTTGACCTGAGCGCAAAAATGGAGGCTCTAGACCCTTCCAGAGCTGAGATATCGAAACTCAAAATTTCGACCCGAAAAAAAAACGACAGTGTTACCCCTTACGTTTTTTTTGGTTTTCGGGCGAAAAATCAAGTTTCTCCAATCTTCTCAAAACTCTGGATTATGATAGAGGGCCGCGAGACTTTGACCTGAGCGCAAAAATGGAGGCTCTAGACCCTTCCAGAGCTGAGATATGGAAACTCAAAATTTCGACCCGAAAAAAAAAACGACAGTGTTACCCCTTACGTTTTTTTTGGTTTTCGGGCGAAAAATCAAGTTTCTCCAATCTTCTCAAAACTCTGGATTATGATAGAGGGCCGCGAGACTTTGACCTGAGCGCAAAAATGGAGGCTCTAGACCCTTCCAGAGCTGAGATATGGAAACTCAAAATTTCGACCCGAAAAAAAAACGACAGTGTTACCCCTTACGTTTTTTTTGGTTTTCGGGCGAAAAATCAAGTTTCTCCAATCTTCTCAAAACTCTGGATTATGATAGAGGGCCGCGAGACTTTGACCTGAGCGCAAAAATGGAGGCTCTAGACCCTTCCAGAGCTGAGATATCGAAACTCAAAATTTCGACCCGAAAAAAAAACGACAGTGTTACCCCTTACGTTTTTTTTGGTTTTCGGGCGAAAAATCAAGTTTCTCCAATCTTCTCAAAACTCTGGATTATGATAGAGGGCCGCGAGACTTTGACCTGAGCGCAAAAATGGAGGCTCTAGACCCTTCCAGAGCTGAGATATGGAAACTCAAAATTTCGACCCGAAAAAAAAACGACAGTGTTACCCCTTACGTTTTTTTTGGTTTTCGGGCGAAAAATCAAGTTTCTCCAATCTTCTCAAAACTCTGGATTATGATAGAGGGCCGCGAGACTTTGACCTGAGCGCAAAAATGGAGGCTCTAGACCCTTCCAGAGCTGAGATATGGAAACTCAAAATTTCGACCCGAAAAAAAAACGACAGTGTTACCCCTTACGTTTTTTTTGGTTTTCGGAGGAAAAATCAAGTTTCTCCAATCTTCTCAAAACTCTGGATTATGATAGAGGGCCGCGAGACTTTGACCTGAGCGCAAAAATGGAGGCTCTAGACCCTTCCAGAGCTGAGATATGGAAACTCAAAATTTCGACCCGAAAAAAAAACGACAGTGTTACCCCTTACGTTTTTTTTGGTTTTCGGAGGAAAAATCAAGTTTCTCCAATCTTCTCAAAACTCTGGATTATGATAGAGGGCCGCGAGACTTTGACCTGAGCGCAAAAATGGAGGCTCTAGACCCTTCCAGAGCTGAGATATCGAAACTCAAAATTTCGACCCGAAAAAAAAACGACAGTGTTACCCCTTACGTTTTTTTTGGTTTTCTGGCGAAAAATCAAGTTTCTCCAATCTTCTCAAAACTCTGGATTATGATAGAGGGCCGCGAGACTTTGACCTGAGCGCAAAAATGGAGGCTCTAGACCCTTCCAGAGCTGAGATATGGAAACTCAAAATTTCGACCCGAAAAAAAACCGACAGTGTTACCCCTTACGTTTTTTTTGGTTTTCTGGCGAAAAATCAAGTTTCTCCAATCTTCTCAAAACTCTGGATTATGATAGAGGGCCGCGAGACTTTGACCTGAGCGCAAAAATGGAGGCTCTAGACCCTTCCAGAGCTGAGATATGGAAACTCAAAATTTCGACCCGAAAAAAAACCGACAGTGTTACCCCTTACGTTTTTTTTGGTTTTCGGGCGAAAAATAAAGTTTCTCCAATCTTCTCAAAACTCTGGATTATGATAGAGGGCCGCGAGACTTTGACCTGAGCGCAAAAATGGAGGCTCTAGACCCTTCCAGAGCTGAGATATGGAAACTCAAAATTTCGACCCGAAAAAAAAACGACAGTGTTACCCCTTACGTTTTTTTTGGTTTTCGGGCGAAAAATCAAGTTTCTCCAATCTTCTCAAAACTCTGGATTATGATAGAGGGCCGCGAGACTTTGACCTGAGCGCAAAAATGGAGGCTCTAGACCCTTCCAGAGCTGAGATATGGAAACTCAAAATTTCGACCCGAAAAAAAAACGACAGTGTTACCCCTTACGTTTTTTTTTGGTTTTCGGGCGAAAAATCAAGTTTCTCCAATCTTCTCAAAACTCTGGATTATGATAGAGGGCCGCGAGACTTTGACCTGAGCGCAAAAATGGAGGCTCTAGACCCTTCCAGAGCTGAGATATCGAAACTCAAAATTTCGACCCGAAAAAAAAACGACAGTGTTACCCCTTACGTTTTTTTTGGTTTTCGGAGGAAAAATCAAGGTTCTCCAATCTTCTCAAAACTCTGGATTATGATAGAGGGCCGCGAGACTTTGACCTGAGCGCAAAAATGGAGGCTCTAGACCCTTCCAGAGCTGAGATATGGAAACTCAAAATTTCGACCCGAAAAAAAAACGACAGTGTTACCCCTTACGTTTTTTTTGGTTTTCGGAGGAAAAATCAAGGTTCTCCAATCTTCTCAAAACTCTGGATTATGATAGAGGGCCGCGAGACTTTGACCTGAGCGCAAAAATGGAGGCTCTAGACCCTTCCAGAGCTGAGATATCGAAACTCAAAATTTCGACCCGAAAAAAAAAACGACAGTGTTACCCCTTACGTTTTTTTTGGTTTTCGGAGGAAAAATCAAGGTTCTCCAATCTTCTCAAAACTCTGGATTATGATAGAGGGCCGCGAGACTTTGACCTGAGCGCAAAAATGGAGGCTCTAGACCCTTCCAGAGCTGAGATATGGAAACTCAAAATTTCGACCCGAAAAAAAAAACGACAGTGTTACCCCTTACGTTTTTTTTGGTTTTCGGGCGAAAAATCAAGTTTCTCCAATCTTCTCAAAACTCTGGATTATGATAGAGGGCCGCGAGACTTTGACCTGAGCGCAAAAATGGAGGCTCTAGACCCTTCCAGAGCTGAGATATGGAAACTCAAAATTTCGACCCGAAAAAAAAAAACGACAGTGTTACCCCTTACGTTTTTTTTGGTTTTCGGGCGAAAAATCAAGTTTCTCCAATCTTCTCAAAACTCTGGATTATGATAGAGGGCCGCGAGACTTTGACCTGAGCGCAAAAATGGAGGCTCTAGACCCTTCCAGAGCTGAGATATCGAAACTCAAAATTTCGACCCGAAAAAAAAACGACAGTGTTACCCCTTACGTTTTTTTTGGTTTTCGGGCGAAAAATCAAGTTTCTCCAATCTTCTCAAAACTCTGGATTATGATAGAGGGCCGCGAGACTTTGACCTGAGCGCAAAAATGGAGGCTCTAGACCCTTCCAGAGCTGAGATATCGAAACTCAAAATTTCGACCCGAAAAAAAAACGACAGTGTTACCCCTTACGTTTTTTTTGGTTTTCGGGCGAAAAATCAAGTTTCTCCAATCTTCTCAAAACTCTGGATTATGATAGAGGGCCGCGAGACTTTGACCTGAGCGCAAAAATGGAGGCTCTAGACCCTTCCAGAGCTGAGATATGGAAACTCAAAATTTCGACCCGAAAAAAAAACGACAGTGTTACCCCTTACGTTTTTTTGGTTTTCGGGCGAAAAATCAAGTTTCTCCAATCTTCTCAAAACTCTGGATTATGATAGAGGGCCGCGAGACTTTGACCTGAGCGCAAAAATGGAGGCTCTAGACCCTTCCAGAGCTGAGATATGGAAACTCAAAATTTCGACCCGAAAAAAAAAGGACAGTGTTACCCCTTACGTTTTTTTGGTTTTCGGGCGAAAAATCAAGTTTCTCCAATCTTCTCAAAACTCTGGATTATGATAGAGGGCCGCGAGACTTTGACCTGAGCGCAAAAATGGAGGCTCTAGACCCTTCCAGAGCTGAGATATGGAAACTCAAAATTTCGACCCGAAAAAAAAACGACAGTGTTACCCCTTACGTTTTTTTTGGTTTTCGGGCGAAAAATCAAGTTTCTCCAATCTTCTCAAAACTCTGGATTATGATAGAGGGCCGCGAGACTTTGACCTGAGCTCAAAAATGGAGGCTCTAGACCCTTCCAGAGCTGAGATATGGAAACTCAAAATTTCGACCCGAAAAAAAAACGACAGTGTTACCCCTTACGTTTTTTTTGGTTTTCGGGCGAAAAATCAAGTTTCTCCGATCTTCTCAAAACTCTGGATTATGATAGAGGGCCGCGAGACTTTGACCTGAGCGCAAAAATGGAGGCTCTAGACCCTTCCAGAGCTGAGATATGGAAACTCAAAATTTCGACCCGAAAAAAAAACCGACAGTGTTACCCCTTACGTTTTTTTTGGTTTTCGGGCGAAAAATCAAGTTTCTCCAATCTTCTCAAAACTCTGGATTATGATAGAGGGCCGCGAGACTTTGACCTGAGCGCAAAAATGGAGGCTCTAGACCCTTCCAGAGCTGAGATATGGAAACTCAAAATTTCGACCCGAAAAAAAAAACGACAGTGTTACCCCTTACGTTTTTTTTGGTTTTCGGGCGAAAAATCAAGTTTCTCCAATCTTCTCAAAACTCTGGATTATGATAGAGGGCCGCGAGACTTTGACCTGAGCGCAAAAATGGAGGCTCTAGACCCTTCCAGAGCTGAGATATGGAAACTCAAAATTTCGACCCGAAAAAAAAACGACAGTGTTACCCCTTACGTTTTTTTTGGTTTTCGGGCGAAAAATCAAGTTTCTCCAATCTTCTCAAAACTCTGGATTATGATAGAGGGCAGCGAGACTTTGACCTGAGCGCAAAAATGGAGGCTCTAGACCCTTCCAGAGCTGAGATATCGAAACTCAAAATTTCGACCCGAAAAAAAAACGACAGTGTTACCCCTTACGTTTTTTTTGGTTTTCGGGCGAAAAATCAAGTTTCTCCAATCTTCTCAAAACTCTGGATTATGATAGAGGGCAGCGAGACTTTGACCTGAGCGCAAAAATGGAGGCTCTAGACCCTTCCAGAGCTGAGATATCGAAACTCAAAATTTCGACCCGAAAAAAAAACGACAGTGTTACCCCTTACGTTTTTTTTGGTTTTCGGGCGAAAAATCAAGTTTCTCCAATCTTCTCAAAACTCTGGATTATGATAGAGGGCCGCGAGACTTTGACCTGAGCGCAAAAATGGAGGCTCTAGACCCTTCCAGAGCTGAGATATGGAAACTCAAAATTTCGTCCCGAAAAAAAAAACGACAGTGTTACCCCTTACGTTTTTTTTGGTTTTCGGGCGAAAAATCAAGTTTCTCCAATCTTCTCAAAACTCTGGATTATGATAGAGGGCCGCGAGACTTTGACCTGAGCGCAAAAATGGAGGCTCTAGACCCTTCCAGAGCTGAGATATCGAAACTCAAATTTTCGACCCGAAAAAAAAACGACAGTGTTACCCCTTACGTTTTTTTTGGTTTTCGGGCGAAAAATCAAGTTTCTCCAATCTTCTCAAAACTCTGGATTATGATAGAGGGCCGCGAGACTTTGACCTGAGCGCAAAAATGGAGGCTCTAGACCCTTCCAGAGCTGAGATATCGAAACTCAAAATTTCGACCCGAAAAAAAACGACAGTGTTACCCCTTACGTTTTTTTTGGTTTTCGGAGGAAAAATCAAGTTTCTCCAATCTTCTCAAAACTCTGGATTATGATAGAGGGCCGCGAGACTTTGACCTGAGCGCAAAAATGGAGGCTCTAGACCCTTCCAGAGCTGAGATATCGAAACTCAAAATTTCGACCCGAAAAAAAAACGACAGTGTTACCCCTTACGTTTTTTTTGGTTTTCGGGCGAAAAATCAAGTTTCTCCAATCTTCTCAAAACTCTGGATTATGATAGAGGGCCGCGAGACTTTGACCTGAGCGCAAAAATGGAGGCTCTAGACCCTTCCAGAGCTGAGATATGGAAACTCAAAATTTCGACCCGAAAAAAAAACGACAGTGTTACCCCTTACGTTTTTTTTGGTTTTCGGGCGAAAAATCAAGTTTCTCCAATCTTCTCAAAACTCTGGATTATGATAGAGGGCCGCGAGACTTTGACCTGAGCGCAAAAATGGAGGCTCTAGACCCTTCCAGAGCTGAGATATCGAAACTCAAAATTTCGACCCGAAAAAAAAACGACAGTGTTACCCCTTACGTTTTTTTTGGTTTTCGGGCGAAAAATCAAGTTTCTCCAATCTTCTCAAAACTCTGGATTATGATAGAGGGCCGCGAGACTTTGACCTGAGCGCAAAAATGGAGGCTCTAGACCCTTCCAGAGCTGAGATATGGAAACTCAAAATTTCGACCCGAAAAAAAAACGACAGTGTTACCCCTTACGTTTTTTTTGGTTTTCGGGCGAAAAATCAAGTTTCTCCAATCTTCTCAAAACTCTGGATTATGATAGAGGGCCGCGAGACTTTGACCTGAGCGCAAAAATGGAGGCTCTAGACCCTTCCAGAGCTGAGATATGGAAACTCAAAATTTCGACCCGAAAAAAAAACGACAGTGTTACCCCTTACGTTTTTTTTGGTTTTCGGAGGAAAAATCAAGTTTCTCCAATCTTCTCAAAACTCTGGATTATGATAGAGGGCCGCGAGACTTTGACCTGAGCGCAAAAATGGAGGCTCTAGACCCTTCCAGAGCTGAGATATGGAAACTCAAAATTTCGACCCGAAAAAAAAACGACAGTGTTACCCCTTACGTTTTTTTTTGGTTTTCGGAGGAAAAATCAAGTTTCTCCAATCTTCTCAAAACTCTGGATTATGATAGAGGGCCGCGAGACTTTGACCTGAGCGCAAAAATGGAGGCTCTAGACCCTTCCAGAGCTGAGATATCGAAACTCAAAATTTCGACCCGAAAAAAAAAACGACAGTGTTACCCCTTACGTTTTTTTTGGTTTTCTGGCGAAAAATCAAGTTTCTCCAATCTTCTCAAAACTCTGGATTATGATAGAGGGCCGCGAGACTTTGACCTGAGCGCAAAAATGGAGGCTCTAGACCCTTCCAGAGCTGAGATATGGAAACTCAAAATTTCGACCCGAAAAAAAACCGACAGTGTTACCCCTTACGTTTTTTTTGGTTTTCTGGCGAAAAATCAAGTTTCTCCAATCTTCTCAAAACTCTGGATTATGATAGAGGGCCGCGAGACTTTGACCTGAGCGCAAAAATGGAGGCTCTAGACCCTTCCAGAGCTGAGATATGGAAACTCAAAATTTCGACCCGAAAAAAAACCGACAGTGTTACCCCTTACGTTTTTTTTGGTTTTCGGGCGAAAAATAAAGTTTCTCCAATCTTCTCAAAACTCTGGATTATGATAGAGGGCCGCGAGACTTTGACCTGAGCGCAAAAATGGAGGCTCTAGACCCTTCCAGAGCTGAGATATGGAAACTCAAAATTTCGACCCGAAAAAAAAACGACAGTGTTACCCCTTACGTTTTTTTTGGTTTTCGGGCGAAAAATCAAGTTTCTCCAATCTTCTCAAAACTCTGGATTATGATAGAGGGCCGCGAGACTTTGACCTGAGCGCAAAAATGGAGGCTCTAGACCCTTCCAGAGCTGAGATATGGAAACTCAAAATTTCGACCCGAAAAAAAAACGACAGTGTTACCCCTTACGTTTTTTTTTGGTTTTCGGGCGAAAAATCAAGTTTCTCCAATCTTCTCAAAACTCTGGATTATGATAGAGGGCCGCGAGACTTTGACCTGAGCGCAAAAATGGAGGCTCTAGACCCTTCCAGAGCTGAGATATCGAAACTCAAAATTTCGACCCGAAAAAAAAACGACAGTGTTACCCCTTACGTTTTTTTTGGTTTTCGGAGGAAAAATCAAGGTTCTCCAATCTTCTCAAAACTCTGGATTATGATAGAGGGCCGCGAGACTTTGACCTGAGCGCAAAAATGGAGGCTCTAGACCCTTCCAGAGCTGAGATATGGAAACTCAAAATTTCGACCCGAAAAAAAAACGACAGTGTTACCCCTTACGTTTTTTTTGGTTTTCGGAGGAAAAATCAAGGTTCTCCAATCTTCTCAAAACTCTGGATTATGATAGAGGGCCGCGAGACTTTGACCTGAGCGCAAAAATGGAGGCTCTAGACCCTTCCAGAGCTGAGATATCGAAACTCAAAATTTCGACCCGAAAAAAAAAACGACAGTGTTACCCCTTACGTTTTTTTTGGTTTTCGGAGGAAAAATCAAGGTTCTCCAATCTTCTCAAAACTCTGGATTATGATAGAGGGCCGCGAGACTTTGACCTGAGCGCAAAAATGGAGGCTCTAGACCCTTCCAGAGCTGAGATATGGAAACTCAAAATTTCGACCCGAAAAAAAAAACGACAGTGTTACCCCTTACGTTTTTTTTTGGTTTTCGGGCGAAAAATCAAGTTTCTCCAATCTTCTCAAAACTCTGGATTATGATAGAGGGCCGCGAGACTTTGACCTGAGCGCAAAAATGGAGGCTCTAGACCCTTCCAGAGCTGAGATATGGAAACTCAAAATTTCGACCCGAAAAAAAAAACGACAGTGTTACCCCTTACGTTTTTTTTGGTTTTCGGGCGAAAAATCAAGTTTCTCCAATCTTCTCAAAACTCTGGATTATGATAGAGAGCCGCGAGACTTTGACCTGAGCGCAAAAATGGAGGCTCTAGACCCTTCCAGAGCTGAGATATCGAAACTCAAAATTTCGACCCGAAAAAAAAACGACAGTGTTACCCCTTACGTTTTTTTTGGTTTTCGGGCGAAAAATCAAGTTTCTCCAATCTTCTCAAAACTCTGGATTATGATAGAGGGCCGCGAGACTTTGACCTGAGCGCAAAAATGGAGGCTCTAGACCCTTCCAGAGCTGAGATATCGAAACTCAAAATTTCGACCCGAAAAAAAAACGACAGTGTTACCCCTTACGTTTTTTTTGGTTTTCGGGCGAAAAATCAAGTTTCTCCAATCTTCTCAAAACTCTGGATTATGATAGAGGGCCGCGAGACTTTGACCTGAGCGCAAAAATGGAGGCTCTAGACCCTTCCAGAGCTGAGATATGGAAACTCAAAATTTCGACCCGAAAAAAAAACGACAGTGTTACCCCTTACGTTTTTTTTGGTTTTCGGGCGAAAAATCAAGTTTCTCCAATCTTCTCAAAACTCTGGATTATGATAGAGGGCCGCGAGACTTTGACCTGAGCGCAAAAATGGAGGCTCTAGACCCTTCCAGAGCTGAGATATGGAAACTCAAAATTTCGACCCGAAAAAAAAACGACAGTGTTACCCCTTACGTTTTTTTGGTTTTCGGGCGAAAAATCAAGTTTCTCCAATCTTCTCAAAACTCTGGATTATGATAGAGGGCCGCGAGACTTTGACCTGAGCGCAAAAATGGAGGCTCTAGACCCTTCCAGAGCTGAGATATGGAAACTCAAAATTTCGACCCGAAAAAAAAACGACAGTGTTACCCCTTACGTTTTTTTTGGTTTTCGGGCGAAAAATCAAGTTTCTCCAATCTTCTCAAAACTCTGGATTATGATAGAGGGCCGCGAGACTTTGACCTGAGCGCAAAAATGGAGGCTCTAGACCCTTCCAGAGCTGAGATATGGAAACTCAAAATTTCGACCCGAAAAAAAACCGACAGTGTTACCCCTTACGTTTTTTTTGGTTTTCTGGCGAAAAATCAAGTTTCTCCAATCTTCTCAAAACTCTGGATTATGATAGAGGGCCGCGAGACTTTGACCTGAGCGCAAAAATGGAGGCTCTAGACCCTTCCAGAGCTGAGATATGGAAACTCAAAATTTCGACCCGAAAAAAAACCGACAGTGTTACCCCTTACGTTTTTTTTGGTTTTCGGGCGAAAAATAAAGTTTCTCCAATCTTCTCAAAACTCTGGATTATGATAGAGGGCCGCGAGACTTTGACCTGAGCGCAAAAATGGAGGCTCTAGACCCTTCCAGAGCTGAGATATGGAAACTCAAAATTTCGACCCGAAAAAAAAACGACAGTGTTACCCCTTACGTTTTTTTTGGTTTTCGGGCGAAAAATCAAGTTTCTCCAATCTTCTCAAAACTCTGGATTATGATAGAGGGCCGCGAGACTTTGACCTGAGCGCAAAAATGGAGGCTCTAGACCCTTCCAGAGCTGAGATATCGAAACTCAAAATTTCGACCCGAAAAAAAAACGACAGTGTTACCCCTTACGTTTTTTTTGGTTTTCGGAGGAAAAATCAAGGTTCTCCAATCTTCTCAAAACTCTGGATTATGATAGAGGGCCGCGAGACTTTGACCTGAGCGCAAAAATGGAGGCTCTAGACCCTTCCAGAGCTGAGATATCGAAACTCAAAATTTCGACCCGAAAAAAAAACGACAGTGTTACCCCTTACGTTTTTTTTGGTTTTCGGAGGAAAAATCAAGGTTCTCCAATCTTCTCAAAACTCTGGATTATGATAGAGGGCCGCGAGACTTTGACCTGAGCGCAAAAATGGAGGCTCTAGACCCTTCCAGAGCTGAGATATCGAAACTCAAAATTTCGACCCGAAAAAAAAAACGACAGTGTTACCCCTTACGTTTTTTTTGGTTTTCGGAGGAAAAATCAAGGTTCTCCAATCTTCTCAAAACTCTGGATTATGATAGAGGGCCGCGAGACTTTGACCTGAGCGCAAAAATGGAGGCTCTAGACCCTTCCAGAGCTGAGATATGGAAACTCAAAATTTCGACCCGAAAAAAAAAAACGACAGTGTTACCCCTTACGTTTTTTTTGGTTTTCGGGCGAAAAATCAAGTTTCTCCAATCTTCTCAAAACTCTGGATTATGATAGAGGGCCGCGAGACTTTGACCTGAGCGCAAAAATGGAGGCTCTAGACCCTTCCAGAGCTGAGATATCGAAACTCAAAATTTCGACCCGAAAAAAAAAACGACAGTGTTACCCCTTACGTTTTTTTTGGTTTTCGGAGGAAAAATCAAGGTTCTCCAATCTTCTCAAAACTCTGGATTATGATAGAGGGCCGCGAGACTTTGACCTGAGCGCAAAAATGGAGGCTCTAGACCCTTCCAGAGCTGAGATATGGAAACTCAAAATTTCGACCCGAAAAAAAAAACGACAGTGTTACCCCTTACGTTTTTTTTTGGTTTTCGGGCGAAAAATCAAGTTTCTCCAATCTTCTCAAAACTCTGGATTATGATAGAGGGCCGCGAGACTTTGACCTGAGCGCAAAAATGGAGGCTCTAGACCCTTCCAGAGCTGAGATATCGAAACTCAAAATTTCGACCCGAAAAAAAAAACGACAGTGTTACCCCTTACGTTTTTTTTGGTTTTCGGAGGAAAAATCAAGGTTCTCCAATCTTCTCAAAACTCTGGATTATGATAGAGGGCCGCGAGACTTTGACCTGAGCGCAAAAATGGAGGCTCTAGACCCTTCCAGAGCTGAGATATGGAAACTCAAAATTTCGACCCGAAAAAAAAAACGACAGTGTTACCCCTTACGTTTTTTTTTGGTTTTCGGGCGAAAAATCAAGTTTCTCCAATCTTCTCAAAACTCTGGATTATGATAGAGGGCCGCGAGACTTTGACCTGAGCGCAAAAATGGAGGCTCTAGACCCTTCCAGAGCTGAGATATGGAAACTCAAAATTTCGACCCGAAAAAAAAACGACAGTGTTACCCCTTACGTTTTTTTTGGTTTTCGGGCGAAAAATCAAGTTTCTCCAATCTTCTCAAAACTCTGGATTATGATAGAGGGCCGCGAGACTTTGACCTGAGCGCAAAAATGGAGGCTCTAGACCCTTCCAGAGCTGAGATATGGAAACTCAAAATTTCGACCCGAAAAAAAAACGACAGTGTTACCCCTTACGTTTTTTTTGGTTTTCGGGCGAAAAATCAAGTTTCTCCAATCTTCTCAAAACTCTGGATTATGATAGAGGGCCGCGAGACTTTGACCTGAGCGCAAAAATGGAGGCTCTAGACCCTTCCAGAGCTGAGATATGGAAACTCAAAATTTCGACCCGAAAAAAAAACGACAGTGTTACCCCTTACGTTTTTTTTGGTTTTCGGAGGAAAAATCAAGTTTCTCCAATCTTCTCAAAACTCTGGATTATGATAGAGGGCCGCGAGACTTTGACCTGAGCGCAAAAATGGAGGCTCTAGACCCTTCCAGAGCTGAGATATGGAAACTCAAAATTTCGACCCGAAAAAAAAACGACAGTGTTACCCCTTACGTTTTTTTTGGTTTTCGGAGGAAAAATCAAGTTTCTCCAATCTTCTCAAAACTCTGGATTATGATAGAGGGCCGCGAGACTTTGACCTGAGCGCAAAAATGGAGGCTCTAGACCCTTCCAGAGCTGAGATATCGAAACTCAAAATTTCGACCCGAAAAAAAAACGACAGTGTTACCCCTTACGTTTTTTTTGGTTTTCTGGCGAAAAATCAAGTTTCTCCAATCTTCTCAAAACTCTGGATTATGATAGAGGGCCGCGAGACTTTGACCTGAGCGCAAAAATGGAGGCTCTAGACCCTTCCAGAGCTGAGATATGGAAACTCAAAATTTCGACCCGAAAAAAAACCGACAGTGTTACCCCTTACGTTTTTTTTGGTTTTCTGGCGAAAAATCAAGTTTCTCCAATCTTCTCAAAACTCTGGATTATGATAGAGGGCCGCGAGACTTTGACCTGAGCGCAAAAATGGAGGCTCTAGACCCTTCCAGAGCTGAGATATGGAAACTCAAAATTTCGACCCGAAAAAAAACCGACAGTGTTACCCCTTACGTTTTTTTTGGTTTTCGGGCGAAAAATAAAGTTTCTCCAATCTTCTCAAAACTCTGGATTATGATAGAGGGCCGCGAGACTTTGACCTGAGCGCAAAAATGGAGGCTCTAGACCCTTCCAGAGCTGAGATATGGAAACTCAAAATTTCGACCCGAAAAAAAAACGACAGTGTTACCCCTTACGTTTTTTTTGGTTTTCGGGCGAAAAATCAAGTTTCTCCAATCTTCTCAAAACTCTGGATTATGATAGAGGGCCGCGAGACTTTGACCTGAGCGCAAAAATGGAGGCTCTAGACCCTTCCAGAGCTGAGATATCGAAACTCAAAATTTCGACCCGAAAAAAAAACGACAGTGTTACCCCTTACGTTTTTTTTGGTTTTCGGAGGAAAAATCAAGGTTCTCCAATCTTCTCAAAACTCTGGATTATGATAGAGGGCCGCGAGACTTTGACCTGAGCGCAAAAATGGAGGCTCTAGACCCTTCCAGAGCTGAGATATCGAAACTCAAAATTTCGACCCGAAAAAAAAACGACAGTGTTACCCCTTACGTTTTTTTTGGTTTTCGGAGGAAAAATCAAGGTTCTCCAATCTTCTCAAAACTCTGGATTATGATAGAGGGCCGCGAGACTTTGACCTGAGCGCAAAAATGGAGGCTCTAGACCCTTCCAGAGCTGAGATATCGAAACTCAAAATTTCGACCCGAAAAAAAAAACGACAGTGTTACCCCTTACGTTTTTTTTGGTTTTCGGAGGAAAAATCAAGGTTCTCCAATCTTCTCAAAACTCTGGATTATGATAGAGGGCCGCGAGACTTTGACCTGAGCGCAAAAATGGAGGCTCTAGACCCTTCCAGAGCTGAGATATGGAAACTCAAAATTTCGACCCGAAAAAAAAAACGACAGTGTTACCCCTTACGTTTTTTTTGGTTTTCGGGCGAAAAATCAAGTTTCTCCAATCTTCTCAAAACTCTGGATTATGATAGAGGGCCGCGAGACTTTGACCTGAGCGCAAAAATGGAGGCTCTAGACCCTTCCAGAGCTGAGATATCGAAACTCAAAATTTCGACCCGAAAAAAAAAACGACAGTGTTACCCCTTACGTTTTTTTTGGTTTTCGGAGGAAAAATCAAGGTTCTCCAATCTTCTCAAAACTCTGGATTATGATAGAGGGCCGCGAGACTTTGACCTGAGCGCAAAAATGGAGGCTCTAGACCCTTCCAGAGCTGAGATATGGAAACTCAAAATTTCGACCCGAAAAAAAAAACGACAGTGTTACCCCTTACGTTTTTTTTTGGTTTTCGGGCGAAAAATCAAGTTTCTCCAATCTTCTCAAAACTCTGGATTATGATAGAGGGCCGCGAGACTTTGACCTGAGCGCAAAAATGGAGGCTCTAGACCCTTCCAGAGCTGAGATATGGAAACTCAAAATTTCGACCCGAAAAAAAAAACGACAGTGTTACCCCTTACGTTTTTTTTGGTTTTCGGGCGAAAAATCAAGTTTCTCCAATCTTCTCAAAACTCTGGATTATGATAGAGAGCCGCGAGACTTTGACCTGAGCGCAAAAATGGAGGCTCTAGACCCTTCCAGAGCTGAGATATCGAAACTCAAAATTTCGACCCGAAAAAAAAACGACAGTGTTACCCCTTACGTTTTTTTTGGTTTTCGGGCGAAAAATCAAGTTTCTCCAATCTTCTCAAAACTCTGGATTATGATAGAGGGCCGCGAGACTTTGACCTGAGCGCAAAAATGGAGGCTCTAGACCCTTCCAGAGCTGAGATATCGAAACTCAAAATTTCGACCCGAAAAAAAAACGACAGTGTTACCCCTTACGTTTTTTTTGGTTTTCGGGCGAAAAATCAAGTTTCTCCAATCTTCTCAAAACTCTGGATTATGATAGAGGGCCGCGAGACTTTGACCTGAGCGCAAAAATGGAGGCTCTAGACCCTTCCAGAGCTGAGATATGGAAACTCAAAATTTCGACCCGAAAAAAAAACGACAGTGTTACCCCTTACGTTTTTTTTGGTTTTCGGGCGAAAAATCAAGTTTCTCCAATCTTCTCAAAACTCTGGATTATGATAGAGGGCCGCGAGACTTTGACCTGAGCGCAAAAATGGAGGCTCTAGACCCTTCCAGAGCTGAGATATGGAAACTCAAAATTTCGACCCGAAAAAAAAACGACAGTGTTACCCCTTACGTTTTTTTGGTTTTCGGGCGAAAAATCAAGTTTCTCCAATCTTCTCAAAACTCTGGATTATGATAGAGGGCCGCGAGACTTTGACCTGAGCGCAAAAATGGAGGCTCTAGACCCTTCCAGAGCTGAGATATGGAAACTCAAAATTTCGACCCGAAAAAAAAACGACAGTGTTACCCCTTACGTTTTTTTTGGTTTTCGGGCGAAAAATCAAGTTTCTCCGATCTTCTCAAAACTCTGGATTATGATAGAGGGCCGCGAGACTTTGACCTGAGCTCAAAAATGGAGGCTCTAGACCCTTCCAGAGCTGAGATATGGAAACTCAAAATTTCGACCCGAAAAAAAAACGACAGTGTTACCCCTTACGTTTTTTTTGGTTTTCGGGCGAAAAATCAAGTTTCTCCGATCTTCTCAAAACTCTGGATTATGATAGAGGGCCGCGAGACTTTGACCTGAGCGCAAAAATGGAGGCTCTAGACCCTTCCAGAGCTGAGATATGGAAACTCAAAATTTCGACCCGAAAAAAAAACCGACAGTGTTACCCCTTACGTTTTTTTTGGTTTTCGGGCGAAAAATCAAGTTTCTCCAATCTTCTCAAAACTCTGGATTATGATAGAGGGCCGCGAGACTTTGACCTGAGCGCAAAAATGGAGGCTCTAGACCCTTCCAGAGCTGAGATATGGAAACTCAAAATTTCGACCCGAAAAAAAAAACGACAGTGTTACCCCTTACGTTTTTTTTGGTTTTCGGGCGAAAAATCAAGTTTCTCCAATCTTCTCAAAACTCTGGATTATGATAGAGGGCCGCGAGACTTTGACCTGAGCGCAAAAATGGAGGCTCTAGACCCTTCCAGAGCTGAGATATGGAAACTCAAAATTTCGACCCGAAAAAAAAACGACAGTGTTACCCCTTACGTTTTTTTTGGTTTTCGGGCGAAAAATCAAGTTTCTCCAATCTTCTCAAAACTCTGGATTATGATAGAGGGCAGCGAGACTTTGACCTGAGCGCAAAAATGGAGGCTCTAGACCCTTCCAGAGCTGAGATATCGAAACTCAAAATTTCGACCCGAAAAAAAAACGACAGTGTTACCCCTTACGTTTTTTTTGGTTTTCGGGCGAAAAATCAAGTTTCTCCAATCTTCTCAAAACTCTGGATTATGATAGAGGGCAGCGAGACTTTGACCTGAGCGCAAAAATGGAGGCTCTAGACCCTTCCAGAGCTGAGATATCGAAACTCAAAATTTCGACCCGAAAAAAAAACGACAGTGTTACCCCTTACGTTTTTTTTGGTTTTCGGGCGAAAAATCAAGTTTCTCCAATCTTCTCAAAACTCTGGATTATGATAGAGGGCCGCGAGACTTTGACCTGAGCGCAAAAATGGAGGCTCTAGACCCTTCCAGAGCTGAGATATCGAAACTCAAAATTTCGACCCGAAAAAAAAAACGACAGTGTTACCCCTTACGTTTTTTTTGGTTTTCGGGCGAAAAATCAAGTTTCTCCAATCTTCTCAAAACTCTGGATTATGATAGAGGGCCGCGAGACTTTGACCTGAGCGCAAAAATGGAGGCTCTAGACCCTTCCAGAGCTGAGATATCGAAACTCAAATTTTCGACCCGAAAAAAAAACGACAGTGTTACCCCTTACGTTTTTTTTGGTTTTCGGGCGAAAAATCAAGTTTCTCCAATCTTCTCAAAACTCTGGATTATGATAGAGGGCCGCGAGACTTTGACCTGAGCGCAAAAATGGAGGCTCTAGACCCTTCCAGAGCTGAGATATCGAAACTCAAAATTTCGACCCGAAAAAAAACGACAGTGTTACCCCTTACGTTTTTTTTGGTTTTCGGGCGAAAAATCAAGTTTCTCCAATCTTCTCAAAACTCTGGATTATGATAGAGGGCCGCGAGACTTTGACCTGAGCGCAAAAATGGAGGCTCTAGACCCTTCCAGAGCTGAGATATCGAAACTCAAAATTTCGACCCGAAAAAAAAACGACAGTGTTACCCCTTACGTTTTTTTTGGTTTTCGGGCGAAAAATCAAGTTTCTCCAATCTTCTCAAAACTCTGGATTATGATAGAGGGCCGCGAGACTTTGACCTGAGCGCAAAAATGGAGGCTCTAGACCCTTCCAGAGCTGAGATATCGAAACTCAAAATTTCGACCCGAAAAAAAAACGACAGTGTTACCCCTTACGTTTTTTTTGGGTTTCGGGCGAAAAATCAAGTTTCTCCAATCTTCTCAAAACTCTGGATTATGATAGAGGGCCGCGAGACTTTGACCTGAGCGCAAAAATGGAGGCTCTAGACCCTTCCAGAGCTGAGATATCGAAACTCAAAATTTCGACCCGAAAAAAAAACGACAGTGTTACCCCTTACGTTTTTTTTGGGTTTCGGGCGAAAAATCAAGGTTCTCCAATCTTCTCAAAACTCTGGATTATGATAGAGGGCCGCGAGACTTTGACCTGAGCGCAAAAATGGAGGCTCTAGACCCTTCCAGAGCTGAGATATCGAAACTCAAAATTTCGACCCGAAAAAAAAACGACAGTGTTACCCCTTACGTTTTTTTTGGTTTTCGGAGGAAAAATCAAGGTTCTCCAATCTTCTCAAAACTCTGGATTATGATAGAGGGCCGCGAGACTTTGACCTGAGCGCAAAAATGGAGGCTCTAGACCCTTCCAGAGCTGAGATATCGAAACTCAAAATTTCTACCCGAAAAAAAAACGACAGTGTTACCCCTTACGTTTTTTTTGGATTTCGGAGGAAAAATCAAGTTTCTCCAATCTTCTCAAAACTCTGGATTATGATAGAGGGCCGCGAGACTTTAACCTGAGCGCAAAAATGGAGGCTCTAGACCCTTCCAGAGCTGAGATATCGAAACTCAAAATTTCGACCCGAAAAAAAAACGACAGTGTTACCCCTTACGTTTTTTTTGGTTTTCGGGCGAAAAATCAAGTTTCTCCAATCTTCTCAAAACTCTGGATTATGATAGAGGGCCGCGAGACTTTGACCTGAGCGATAAAATGGAGGCTCTAGACCCTTCCAGAGCTGAGATATCGCAATTCAAAATTTCGACCCGAAAAAAAAACGACAGTGTTACCCCTTACGTTTTTTTTGGTTTTCGGGCGAAAAATCAAGTTTCTCCAATCTTCTCAAAACTCTGGATTATGATAGAGGGCCGCGAGACTTTGACCTGAGCGCAAAAATGGAGGCTCTAGACCCTTCCAGAGCTGAGATATCGCAACTCAAAATTTCGACCCGAAAAAAAACGACAGTGTTACCCCTTACGTTTTTTTTGGATTTCGGGCGAAAAATCAAGTTTCTCCAATCTTCTCAAAACTCTGGATTATGATAGAGGGCCGCGAGACTTTGACCTGAGCGCAAAAATGGAGGCTCTAGACCCTTCCAGAGCTGAAATATCGAAACTCAAAATTTCGACCCGAAAAAAAAACGACAGTGTTACCCCTTACGTTTTTTTTGGTTTTCGGGCGAAAAATCAAGTTTCTCCAATCTTCTCAAAACTCTGGATTATGATAGAGGGCCGCGAGACTTTGACCTGAGCGCAAAAATGGAGGCTCTAGACCCTTCCAGAGCTGAGATATCGAAACTCAAAATTTCGACCCGAAAAAAAAACGACAGTGTTACCCCTTACGTTTTTTTTGGTTTTCGGGCGAAAAATCAAGTTTCTCCAATCTTCTCAAAACTCTGGATTATGATAGAGGGCCGCGAGACTTTGACCTGAGCGCAAAAATGGAGGCTCTAGACCCTTCCAGAGCTGAGATATCGAAACTCAAAATTTCGACCCGAAAAAAAAACGACAGTGTTACCCCTTACGTTTTTTTTGGTTTTCTGGCGAAAAATCAAGTTTCTCCAATCTTCTCAAAACTCTGGATTATGATAGAGGGCCGCGAGACTTTGACCTGAGCGCAAAAATGGAGGCTCTAGACCCTTCCAGAGCTGAGATATCGAAACTCAAAATTTCGACCCGAAAAAAAAACGACAGTGTTACCCCTTACGTTTTTTTTGGTTTTCGGGCGAAAAATCAAGTTTCTCCAATCTTCTCAAAACTCTGGATTATGATAGAGGGCCGCGAGACTTTGACCTGAGCGCAAAAATGGAGGCTCTAGACCCTTCCAGAGCTGAGATATCGAAACTCAAAATTTCGACCCGAAAAAAAAACGACAGTGTTACCCCTTACGTTTTTTTTGGTTTTCGGGCGAAAAATCAAGTTTCTCCAATCTTCTCAAAACTCTGGATTATGATAGAGGGCCGCGAGACTTTGACCTGAGCGCAAAAATGGAGGCTCTAGACCCTTCCAGAGCTGAGATATCGAAACTCAAAATTTCGACCCGAAAAAAAAACGACAGTGTTACCCCTTACGTTTTTTTTGGTTTTCGGGCGAAAAATCAAGTTTCTCCAATCTTCTCAAAACTCTGGATTATGATAGAGGGCCGCGAGACTTTGACCTGAGCGCAAAAATGGAGGCTCTAGACCCTTCCAGAGCTGAGATATGGAAACTCAAAATTTCGACCCGAAAAAAAAAACGACAGTGTTACCCCTTACGTTTTTTTTGGTTTTCGGGCGAAAAATCAAGTTTCTCCAATCTTCTCAAAACTCTGGATTATGATAGAGGGCCGCGAGACTTTGACCTGAGCGCAAAAATGGAGGCTCTAGACCCTTCCAGAGCTGAGATATGGAAACTCAAAATTTCGACCCGAAAAAAAAACGACAGTGTTACCCCTTACGTTTTTTTTGGTTTTCGGGCGAAAAATCAAGTTTCTCCAATCTTCTCAAAACTCTGGATTATGATAGAGGGCCGCGAGACTTTGACCTGAGCGCAAAAATGGAGGCTCTAGACCCTTCCAGAGCTGAGATATCGAAACTCAAAATTTCGACCCGAAAAAAAAACGACAGTGTTACCCCTTACGTTTTTTTTGGTTTTCGGGCGAAAAATCAAGTTTCTCCAATCTTCTCAAAACTCTGGATTATGATAGAGGGCCGCGAGACTTTGACCTGAGCGCAAAAATGGAGGCTCTAGACCCTTCCAGAGCTGAGATATGGAAACTCAAAATTTCGACCCGAAAAAAAAACGACAGTGTTACCCCTTACGTTTTTTTTGGTTTTCGGGCGAAAAATCAAGTTTCTCCAATCTTCTCAAAACTCTGGATTATGATAGAGGGCCGCGAGACTTTGACCTGAGCGCAAAAATGGAGGCTCTAGACCCTTCCAGAGCTGAGATATGGAAACTCAAAATTTCGACCCGAAAAAAAAACGACAGTGTTACCCCTTACGTTTTTTTTGGTTTTCGGAGGAAAAATCAAGTTTCTCCAATCTTCTCAAAACTCTGGATTATGATAGAGGGCCGCGAGACTTTGACCTGAGCGCAAAAATGGAGGCTCTAGACCCTTCCAGAGCTGAGATATCGAAACTCAAAATTTCGACCCGAAAAAAAAACGACAGTGTTACCCCTTACGTTTTTTTTGGTTTTCTGGCGAAAAATCAAGTTTCTCCAATCTTCTCAAAACTCTGGATTATGATAGAGGGCCGCGAGACTTTGACCTGAGCGCAAAAATGGAGGCTCTAGACCCTTCCAGAGCTGAGATATGGAAACTCAAAATTTCGACCCGAAAAAAAACCGACAGTGTTACCCCTTACGTTTTTTTTGGTTTTCTGGCGAAAAATCAAGTTTCTCCAATCTTCTCAAAACTCTGGATTATGATAGAGGGCCGCGAGACTTTGACCTGAGCGCAAAAATGGAGGCTCTAGACCCTTCCAGAGCTGAGATATGGAAACTCAAAATTTCGACCCGAAAAAAAAACCGACAGTGTTACCCCTTACGTTTTTTTTGGTTTTCGGGCGAAAAATAAAGTTTCTCCAATCTTCTCAAAACTCTGGATTATGATAGAGGGCCGCGAGACTTTGACCTGAGCGCAAAAATGGAGGCTCTAGACCCTTCCAGAGCTGAGATATGGAAACTCAAAATTTCGACCCGAAAAAAAAACGACAGTGTTACCCCTTACGTTTTTTTTGGTTTTCGGGCGAAAAATCAAGTTTCTCCAATCTTCTCAAAACTCTGGATTATGATAGAGGGCCGCGAGACTTTGACCTGAGCGCAAAAATGGAGGCTCTAGACCCTTCCAGAGCTGAGATATCGAAACTCAAAATTTCGACCCGAAAAAAAAACGACAGTGTTACCCCTTACGTTTTTTTTGGTTTTCGGAGGAAAAATCAAGGTTCTCCAATCTTCTCAAAACTCTGGATTATGATAGAGGGCCGCGAGACTTTGACCTGAGCGCAAAAATGGAGGCTCTAGACCCTTCCAGAGCTGAGATATCGAAACTCAAAATTTCGACCCGAAAAAAAAACGACAGTGTTACCCCTTACGTTTTTTTTGGTTTTCGGAGGAAAAATCAAGGTTCTCCAATCTTCTCAAAACTCTGGATTATGATAGAGGGCCGCGAGACTTTGACCTGAGCGCAAAAATGGAGGCTCTAGACCCTTCCAGAGCTGAGATATCGAAACTCAAAATTTCGACCCGAAAAAAAAAACGACAGTGTTACCCCTTACGTTTTTTTTGGTTTTCGGAGGAAAAATCAAGGTTCTCCAATCTTCTCAAAACTCTGGATTATGATAGAGGGCCGCGAGACTTTGACCTGAGCGCAAAAATGGAGGCTCTAGACCCTTCCAGAGCTGAGATATCGAAACTCAAAATTTCGACCCGAAAAAAAAAACGACAGTGTTACCCCTTACGTTTTTTTTGGTTTTCGGGCGAAAAATCAAGTTTCTCCAATCTTCTCAAAACTCTGGATTATGATAGAGGGCCGCGAGACTTTGACCTGAGCGCAAAAATGGAGGCTCTAGACCCTTCCAGAGCTGAGATATGGAAACTCAAAATTTCGACCCGAAAAAAAAAAACGACAGTGTTACCCCTTACGTTTTTTTTGGTTTTCGGGCGAAAAATCAAGTTTCTCCAATCTTCTCAAAACTCTGGATTATGATAGAGGGCCGCGAGACTTTGACCTGAGCGCAAAAATGGAGGCTCTAGACCCTTCCAGAGCTGAGATATGGAAACTCAAAATTTCGACCCGAAAAAAAAACGACAGTGTTACCCCTTACGTTTTTTTTGGTTTTCGGGCGAAAAATCAAGTTTCTCCAATCTTCTCAAAACTCTGGATTATGATAGAGGGCCGCGAGACTTTGACCTGAGCGCAAAAATGGAGGCTCTAGACCCTTCCAGAGCTGAGATATCGAAACTCAAAATTTCGACCCGAAAAAAAAACGACAGTGTTACCCCTTACGTTTTTTTTGGTTTTCGGGCGAAAAATCAAGTTTCTCCAATCTTCTCAAAACTCTGGATTATGATAGAGGGCCGCGAGACTTTGACCTGAGCGCAAAAATGGAGGCTCTAGACCCTTCCAGAGCTGAGATATCGAAACTCAAAATTTCGACCCGAAAAAAAAACGACAGTGTTACCCCTTACGTTTTTTTTGGTTTTCGGGCGAAAAATCAAGTTTCTCCAATCTTCTCAAAACTCTGGATTATGATAGAGGGCCGCGAGACTTTGACCTGAGCGCAAAAATGGAGGCTCTAGACCCTTCCAGAGCTGAGATATGGAAACTCAAAATTTCGACCCGAAAAAAAAACGACAGTGTTACCCCTTACGTTTTTTTTGGTTTTCGGGCGAAAAATCAAGTTTCTCCAATCTTCTCAAAACTCTGGATTATGATAGAGGGCCGCGAGACTTTGACCTGAGCGCAAAAATGGAGGCTCTAGACCCTTCCAGAGCTGAGATATGGAAACTCAAAATTTCGACCCGAAAAAAAAAGGACAGTGTTACCCCTTACGTTTTTTTGGTTTTCGGGCGAAAAATCAAGTTTCTCCAATCTTCTCAAAACTCTGGATTATGATAGAGGGCCGCGAGACTTTGACCTGAGCGCAAAAATGGAGGCTCTAGACCCTTCCAGAGCTGAGATATGGAAACTCAAAATTTCGACCCGAAAAAAAAACGACAGTGTTACCCCTTACGTTTTTTTTGGTTTTCGGGCGAAAAATCAAGTTTCTCCAATCTTCTCAAAACTCTGGATTATGATAGAGGGCCGCGAGACTTTGACCTGAGCTCAAAAATGGAGGCTCTAGACCCTTCCAGAGCTGAGATATGGAAACTCAAAATTTCGACCCGAAAAAAAAACGACAGTGTTACCCCTTACGTTTTTTTTGGTTTTCGGGCGAAAAATCAAGTTTCTCCGATCTTCTCAAAACTCTGGATTATGATAGAGGGCCGCGAGACTTTGACCTGAGCGCAAAAATGGAGGCTCTAGACCCTTCCAGAGCTGAGATATGGAAACTCAAAATTTCGACCCGAAAAAAAAACCGACAGTGTTACCCCTTACGTTTTTTTTGGTTTTCGGGCGAAAAATCAAGTTTCTCCAATCTTCTCAAAACTCTGGATTATGATAGAGGGCCGCGAGACTTTGACCTGAGCGCAAAAATGGAGGCTCTAGACCCTTCCAGAGCTGAGATATCGAAACTCAAAATTTCGACCCGAAAAAAAAAACGACAGTGTTACCCCTTACGTTTTTTTTGGTTTTCGGGCGAAAAATCAAGTTTCTCCAATCTTCTCAAAACTCTGGATTATGATAGAGGGCCGCGAGACTTTGACCTGAGCGCAAAAATGGAGGCTCTAGACCCTTCCAGAGCTGAGATATGGAAACTCAAAATTTCGACCCGAAAAAAAAACGACAGTGTTACCCCTTACGTTTTTTTTGGTTTTCGGGCGAAAAATCAAGTTTCTCCAATCTTCTCAAAACTCTGGATTATGATAGAGGGCAGCGAGACTTTGACCTGAGCGCAAAAATGGAGGCTCTAGACCCTTCCAGAGCTGAGATATCGAAACTCAAAATTTCGACCCGAAAAAAAAACGACAGTGTTACCCCTTACGTTTTTTTTGGTTTTCGGGCGAAAAATCAAGTTTCTCCAATCTTCTCAAAACTCTGGATTATGATAGAGGGCAGCGAGACTTTGACCTGAGCGCAAAAATGGAGGCTCTAGACCCTTCCAGAGCTGAGATATCGAAACTCAAAATTTCGACCCGAAAAAAAAACGACAGTGTTACCCCTTACGTTTTTTTTGGTTTTCGGGCGAAAAATCAAGTTTCTCCAATCTTCTCAAAACTCTGGATTATGATAGAGGGCCGCGAGACTTTGACCTGAGCGCAAAAATGGAGGCTCTAGACCCTTCCAGAGCTGAGATATGGAAACTCAAAATTTCGACCCGAAAAAAAAAACGACAGTGTTACCCCTTACGTTTTTTTTGGTTTTCGGGCGAAAAATCAAGTTTCTCCAATCTTCTCAAAACTCTGGATTATGATAGAGGGCCGCGAGACTTTGACCTGAGCGCAAAAATGGAGGCTCTAGACCCTTCCAGAGCTGAGATATCGAAACTCAAATTTTCGACCCGAAAAAAAAACGACAGTGTTACCCCTTACGTTTTTTTTGGTTTTCGGGCGAAAAATCAAGTTTCTCCAATCTTCTCAAAACTCTGGATTATGATAGAGGGCCGCGAGACTTTGACCTGAGCGCAAAAATGGAGGCTCTAGACCCTTCCAGAGCTGAGATATCGAAACTCAAAATTTCGACCCGAAAAAAAACGACAGTGTTACCCCTTACGTTTTTTTTGGTTTTCGGAGGAAAAATCAAGTTTCTCCAATCTTCTCAAAACTCTGGATTATGATAGAGGGCCGCGAGACTTTGACCTGAGCGCAAAAATGGAGGCTCTAGACCCTTCCAGAGCTGAGATATCGAAACTCAAAATTTCGACCCGAAAAAAAAACGACAGTGTTACCCCTTACGTTTTTTTTGGTTTTCGGGCGAAAAATCAAGTTTCTCCAATCTTCTCAAAACTCTGGATTATGATAGAGGGCCGCGAGACTTTGACCTGAGCGCAAAAATGGAGGCTCTAGACCCTTCCAGAGCTGAGATATCGAAACTCAAAATTTAGACCCGAAAAAAAAACGACAGTGTTACCCCTTACGTTTTTTTTGGTTTTCGGGCGAAAAATCAAGTTTCTCCAATCTTCTCAAAACTCTGGATTATGATAGAGGGCCGCGAGACTTTGACCTGAGCGCAAAAATGGAGGCTCTAGACCCTTCCAGAGCTGAGATATCGAAACTCAAAATTTCGACCCGAAAAAAAAACGACAGTGTTACCCCTTACGTTTTTTTTGGGTTTCGGGCGAAAAATCAAGTTTCTCCAATCTTCTCAAAACTCTGGATTATGATAGAGGGCCGCGAGACTTTGACCTGAGCGCAAAAATGGAGGCTCTAGACCCTTCCAGAGCTGAGATATCGAAACTCAAAATTTCGACCCGAAAAAAAACGACAGTGTTACCCCTTACGTTTTTTTTGGTTTTCGGGCGAAAAATCAAGGTTCTCCAATCTTCTCAAAACTCTGGATTATGATAGAGGGCCGCGAGACTTTGACCTGAGCGCAAAAATGGAGGCTCTAGACCCTTCCAGAGCTGAGATATCGAAACTCAAAATTTCGACCCGAAAAAAAAACGACAGTGTTACCCCTTACGTTTTTTTTGGTTTTCGGAGGAAAAATCAAGGTTCTCCAATCTTCTCAAAACTCTGGATTATGATAGAGGGCCGCGAGACTTTGACCTGAGCGCAAAAATGGAGGCTCTAGACCCTTCCAGAGCTGAGATATCGAAACTCAAAATTTCGACCCGAAAAAAAAACGACAGTGTTACCCCTTACGTTTTTTTTGGATTTCGGAGGAAAAATCAAGTTTCTCCAATCTTCTCAAAACTCTGGATTATGATAGAGGGCCGCGAGACTTTAACCTGAGCGCAAAAATGGAGGCTCTAGACCCTTCCAGAGCTGATATATCGAAACTCAAAATTTCG
The DNA here is from genome assembly GCF_988280905.1 of Pimephales promelas. Lineage (NCBI taxonomy): Eukaryota > Metazoa > Chordata > Actinopteri > Cypriniformes > Leuciscidae > Pimephales > Pimephales promelas. Next base: position 32,313,091 of record NC_142778.1, read on the forward strand.
ACCCGAAAAAAAAACGACAGTGTTACCCCTTACGTTTTTTTTGGTTTTCGGGCGAAAAATCAAGTTTCTCCAATCTTCTCAAAACTCTGGATTATGATAGAGGGCCGCGAGACTTTGACCTGAGCGATAAAATGGAGGCTCTAGACCCTTCCAGAGCTGAGATATCGCAATTCAAAATTTCGACCCGAAAAAAAAACGACAGTGTTACCCCTTACGTTTTTTTTGGTTTTCGGGCGAAAAATCAAGTTTCTCCAATCTTCTCAAAACTCTGGATTATGATAGAGGGCCGCGAGACTTTGACCTGAGCGCAAAAATGGAGGCTCTAGACCCTTCCAGAGCTGAGATATGGAAACTCAAAATTTCGACCCGAAAAAAAAACGACAGTGTTACCCCTTACGTTTTTTTTGGTTTTCGGGCGAAAAATCAAGTTTCTCCAATCTTCTCAAAACTCTGGATTATGATAGAGGGCCGCGAGACTTTGACCTGAGCGCAAAAATGGAGGCTCTAGACCCTTCCAGAGCTGAGATATCGAAACTCAAAATTTCGACCCGAAAAAAAAACGACAGTGTTACCCCTTACGTTTTTTTTGGTTTTCGGGCGAAAAATCAAGTTTCTCCAATCTTCTCAAAACTCTGGATTATGATAGAGGGCCGCGAGACTTTGACCTGAGCGCAAAAATGGAGGCTCTAGACCCTTCCAGAGCTGAGATATCGAAACTCAAAATTTCGACCCGAAAAAAAAACGACAGTGTTACCCCTTACGTTTTTTTTGGTTTTCGGGCGAAAAATCAAGTTTCTCCAATCTTCTCAAAACTCTGGATTATGATAGAGGGCCGCGAGACTTTGACCTGAGCGCAAAAATGGAGGCTCTAGACCCTTCCAGAGCTGAGATATGGAAACTCAAAATTTCGACCCGAAAAAAAAACGACAGTGTTACCCCTTACGTTTTTTTTGGTTTTCGGGCGAAAAATCAAGTTTCTCCAATCTTCTCAAAACTCTGGATTATGATAGAGGGCCGCGAGACTTTGACCTGAGCGCAAAAATGGAGGCTCTAGACCCTTCCAGAGCTGAGATATGGAAACTCAAAATTTCGACCCGAAAAAAAAAGGACAGTGTTACCCCTTACGTTTTTTTGGTTTTCGGGCGAAAAATCAAGTTTCTCCAATCTTCTCAAAACTCTGGATTATGATAGAGGGCCGCGAGACTTTGACCTGAGCGCAAAAATGGAGGCTCTAGACCCTTCCAGAGCTGAGATATGGAAACTCAAAATTTCGACCCGAAAAAAAAACGACAGTGTTACCCCTTACGTTTTTTTTGGTTTTCGGGCGAAAAATCAAGTTTCTCCAATCTTCTCAAAACTCTGGATTATGATAGAGGGCCGCGAGACTTTGACCTGAGCTCAAAAATGGAGGCTCTAGACCCTTCCAGAGCTGAGATATGGAAACTCAAAATTTCGACCCGAAAAAAAAACGACAGTGTTACCCCTTACGTTTTTTTTGGTTTTCGGGCGAAAAATCAAGTTTCTCCGATCTTCTCAAAACTCTGGATTATGATAGAGGGCCGCGAGACTTTGACCTGAGCGCAAAAATGGAGGCTCTAGACCCTTCCAGAGCTGAGATATGGAAACTCAAAATTTCGACCCGAAAAAAAAACCGACAGTGTTACCCCTTACGTTTTTTTTGGTTTTCGGGCGAAAAATCAAGTTTCTCCAATCTTCTCAAAACTCTGGATTATGATAGAGGGCCGCGAGACTTTGACCTGAGCGCAAAAATGGAGGCTCTAGACCCTTCCAGAGCTGAGATATCGAAACTCAAAATTTCGACCCGAAAAAAAAAACGACAGTGTTACCCCTTACGTTTTTTTTGGTTTTCGGGCGAAAAATCAAGTTTCTCCAATCTTCTCAAAACTCTGGATTATGATAGAGGGCCGCGAGACTTTGACCTGAGCGCAAAAATGGAGGCTCTAGACCCTTCCAGAGCTGAGATATGGAAACTCAAAATTTCGACCCGAAAAAAAAACGACAGTGTTACCCCTTACGTTTTTTTTGGTTTTCGGGCGAAAAATCAAGTTTCTCCAATCTTCTCAAAACTCTGGATTATGATAGAGGGCAGCGAGACTTTGACCTGAGCGCAAAAATGGAGGCTCTAGACCCTTCCAGAGCTGAGATATCGAAACTCAAAATTTCGACCCGAAAAAAAAACGACAGTGTTACCCCTTACGTTTTTTTTGGTTTTCGGGCGAAAAATCAAGTTTCTCCAATCTTCTCAAAACTCTGGATTATGATAGAGGGCCGCGAGACTTTGACCTGAGCGCAAAAATGGAGGCTCTAGACCCTTCCAGAGCTGAGATATCGAAACTCAAAATTTAGACCCGAAAAAAAAACGACAGTGTTACCCCTTACGTTTTTTTTGGTTTTCGGGCGAAAAATCAAGTTTCTCCAATCTTCTCAAAACTCTGGATTATGATAGAGGGCCGCGAGACTTTGACCTGAGCGCAAAAATGGAGGCTCTAGACCCTTCCAGAGCTGAGATATCGAAACTCAAAATTTCGACCCGAAAAAAAAACGACAGTGTTACCCCTTACGTTTTTTTTGGGTTTCGGGCGAAAAATCAAGTTTCTCCAATCTTCTCAAAACTCTGGATTATGATAGAGGGCCGCGAGACTTTGACCTGAGCGCAAAAATGGAGGCTCTAGACCCTTCCAGAGCTGAGATATCGAAACTCAAAATTTCGACCCGAAAAAAAACGACAGTGTTACCCCTTACGTTTTTTTTGGTTTTCGGGCGAAAAATCAAGGTTCTCCAATCTTCTCAAAACTCTGGATTATGATAGAGGGCCGCGAGACTTTGACCTGAGCGCAAAAATGGAGGCTCTAGACCCTTCCAGAGCTGAGATATCGAAACTCAAAATTTCGACCCGAAAAAAAAACGACAGTGTTACCCCTTACGTTTTTTTTGGTTTTCGGAGGAAAAATCAAGGTTCTCCAATCTTCTCAAAACTCTGGATTATGATAGAGGGCCGCGAGACTTTGACCTGAGCGCAAAAATGGAGGCTCTAGACCCTTCCAGAGCTGAGATATCGAAACTCAAAATTTCGACCCGAAAAAAAAACGACAGTGTTACCCCTTACGTTTTTTTTGGATTTCGGAGGAAAAATCAAGTTTCTCCAATCTTCTCAAAACTCTGGATTATGATAGAGGGCCGCGAGACTTTAACCTGAGCGCAAAAATGGAGGCTCTAGACCCTTCCAGAGCTGATATATCGAAACTCAAAATTTCGACCCGAAAAAAAAACGACAGTGTTACCCCTTACGTTTTTTTTGGTTTTCGGGCGAAAAATCAAGTTTCTCCAATCTTCTCAAAACTCTGGATTATGATAGAGGGCCGCGAGACTTTGACCTGAGCGATAAAATGGAGGCTCTAGACCCTTCCAGAGCTGAGATATCGCAATTCAAAATTTCGACCCGAAAAAAAAACGACAGTGTTACCCCTTACGTTTTTTTTGGTTTTCGGGCGAAAAATCAAGTTTCTCCAATCTTCTCAAAACTCTGGATTATGATAGAGGGCCGCGAGACTTTGACCTGAGCGCAAAAATGGAGGCTCTAGACCCTTCCAGAGCTGAGATATGGAAACTCAAAATTTCGACCCGAAAAAAAAACGACAGTGTTACCCCTTACGTTTTTTTTGGTTTTCGGGCGAAAAATCAAGTTTCTCCAATCTTCTCAAAACTCTGGATTATGATAGAGGGCCGCGAGACTTTGACCTGAGCGCAAAAATGGAGGCTCTAGACCCTTCCAGAGCTGAGATATCGAAACTCAAAATTTCGACCCGAAAAAAAAACGACAGTGTTACCCCTTACGTTTTTTTTGGTTTTCGGGCGAAAAATCAAGTTTCTCCAATCTTCTCAAAACTCTGGATTATGATAGAGGGCCGCGAGACTTTGACCTGAGCGCAAAAATGGAGGCTCTAGACCCTTCCAGAGCTGAGATATCGAAACTCAAAATTTCGACCCGAAAAAAAAACGACAGTGTTACCCCTTACGTTTTTTTTGGTTTTCGGGCGAAAAATCAAGTTTCTCCAATCTTCTCAAAACTCTGGATTATGATAGAGGGCCGCGAGACTTTGACCTGAGCGCAAAAATGGAGGCTCTAGACCCTTCCAGAGCTGAGATATGGAAACTCAAAATTTCGACCCGAAAAAAAAACGACAGTGTTACCCCTTACGTTTTTTTTGGTTTTCGGGCGAAAAATCAAGTTTCTCCAATCTTCTCAAAACTCTGGATTATGATAGAGGGCCGCGAGACTTTGACCTGAGCGCAAAAATGGAGGCTCTAGACCCTTCCAGAGCTGAGATATGGAAACTCAAAATTTCGACCCGAAAAAAAAAGGACAGTGTTACCCCTTACGTTTTTTTGGTTTTCGGGCGAAAAATCAAGTTTCTCCAATCTTCTCAAAACTCTGGATTATGATAGAGGGCCGCGAGACTTTGACCTGAGCGCAAAAATGGAGGCTCTAGACCCTTCCAGAGCTGAGATATGGAAACTCAAAATTTCGACCCGAAAAAAAAACGACAGTGTTACCCCTTACGTTTTTTTTGGTTTTCGGGCGAAAAATCAAGTTTCTCCAATCTTCTCAAAACTCTGGATTATGATAGAGGGCCGCGAGACTTTGACCTGAGCTCAAAAATGGAGGCTCTAGACCCTTCCAGAGCTGAGATATGGAAACTCAAAATTTCGACCCGAAAAAAAAACGACAGTGTTACCCCTTACGTTTTTTTTGGTTTTCGGGCGAAAAATCAAGTTTCTCCGATCTTCTCAAAACTCTGGATTATGATAGAGGGCCGCGAGACTTTGACCTGAGCGCAAAAATGGAGGCTCTAGACCCTTCCAGAGCTGAGATATGGAAACTCAAAATTTCGACCCGAAAAAAAAACCGACAGTGTTACCCCTTACGTTTTTTTTGGTTTTCGGGCGAAAAATCAAGTTTCTCCAATCTTCTCAAAACTCTGGATTATGATAGAGGGCCGCGAGACTTTGACCTGAGCGCAAAAATGGAGGCTCTAGACCCTTCCAGAGCTGAGATATCGAAACTCAAAATTTCGACCCGAAAAAAAAAACGACAGTGTTACCCCTTACGTTTTTTTTGGTTTTCGGGCGAAAAATCAAGTTTCTCCAATCTTCTCAAAACTCTGGATTATGATAGAGGGCCGCGAGACTTTGACCTGAGCGCAAAAATGGAGGCTCTAGACCCTTCCAGAGCTGAGATATGGAAACTCAAAATTTCGACCCGAAAAAAAAACGACAGTGTTACCCCTTACGTTTTTTTTGGTTTTCGGGCGAAAAATCAAGTTTCTCCAATCTTCTCAAAACTCTGGATTATGATAGAGGGCAGCGAGACTTTGACCTGAGCGCAAAAATGGAGGCTCTAGACCCTTCCAGAGCTGAGATATCGAAACTCAAAATTTCGACCCGAAAAAAAAACGACAGTGTTACCCCTTACGTTTTTTTTGGTTTTCGGGCGAAAAATCAAGTTTCTCCAATCTTCTCAAAACTCTGGATTATGATAGAGGGCAGCGAGACTTTGACCTGAGCGCAAAAATGGAGGCTCTAGACCCTTCCAGAGCTGAGATATCGAAACTCAAAATTTCGACCCGAAAAAAAAACGACAGTGTTACCCCTTACGTTTTTTTTGGTTTTCGGGCGAAAAATCAAGTTTCTCCAATCTTCTCAAAACTCTGGATTATGATAGAGGGCCGCGAGACTTTGACCTGAGCGCAAAAATGGAGGCTCTAGACCCTTCCAGAGCTGAGATATGGAAACTCAAAATTTCGACCCGAAAAAAAAAACGACAGTGTTACCCCTTACGTTTTTTTTGGTTTTCGGGCGAAAAATCAAGTTTCTCCAATCTTCTCAAAACTCTGGATTATGATAGAGGGCCGCGAGACTTTGACCTGAGCGCAAAAATGGAGGCTCTAGACCCTTCCAGAGCTGAGATATCGAAACTCAAATTTTCGACCCGAAAAAAAAACGACAGTGTTACCCCTTACGTTTTTTTTGGTTTTCGGGCGAAAAATCAAGTTTCTCCAATCTTCTCAAAACTCTGGATTATGATAGAGGGCCGCGAGACTTTGACCTGAGCGCAAAAATGGAGGCTCTAGACCCTTCCAGAGCTGAGATATCGAAACTCAAAATTTCGACCCGAAAAAAAACGACAGTGTTACCCCTTACGTTTTTTTTGGTTTTCGGAGGAAAAATCAAGTTTCTCCAATCTTCTCAAAACTCTGGATTATGATAGAGGGCCGCGAGACTTTGACCTGAGCGCAAAAATGGAGGCTCTAGACCCTTCCAGAGCTGAGATATCGAAACTCAAAATTTCGACCCGAAAAAAAAACGACAGTGTTACCCCTTACGTTTTTTTTGGTTTTCGGGCGAAAAATCAAGTTTCTCCAATCTTCTCAAAACTCTGGATTATGATAGAGGGCCGCGAGACTTTGACCTGAGCGCAAAAATGGAGGCTCTAGACCCTTCCAGAGCTGAGATATCGAAACTCAAAATTTAGACCCGAAAAAAAAACGACAGTGTTACCCCTTACGTTTTTTTTGGTTTTCGGGCGAAAAATCAAGTTTCTCCAATCTTCTCAAAACTCTGGATTATGATAGAGGGCCGCGAGACTTTGACCTGAGCGCAAAAATGGAGGCTCTAGACCCTTCCAGAGCTGAGATATCGAAACTCAAAATTTCGACCCGAAAAAAAAACGACAGTGTTACCCCTTACGTTTTTTTTGGGTTTCGGGCGAAAAATCAAGTTTCTCCAATCTTCTCAAAACTCTGGATTATGATAGAGGGCCGCGAGACTTTGACCTGAGCGCAAAAATGGAGGCTCTAGACCCTTCCAGAGCTGAGATATCGAAACTCAAAATTTCGACCCGAAAAAAAACGACAGTGTTACCCCTTACGTTTTTTTTGGTTTTCGGGCGAAAAATCAAGGTTCTCCAATCTTCTCAAAACTCTGGATTATGATAGAGGGCCGCGAGACTTTGACCTGAGCGCAAAAATGGAGGCTCTAGACCCTTCCAGAGCTGAGATATCGAAACTCAAAATTTCGACCCGAAAAAAAAACGACAGTGTTACCCCTTACGTTTTTTTTGGTTTTCGGAGGAAAAATCAAGGTTCTCCAATCTTCTCAAAACTCTGGATTATGATAGAGGGCCGCGAGACTTTGACCTGAGCGCAAAAATGGAGGCTCTAGACCCTTCCAGAGCTGAGATATCGAAACTCAAAATTTCGACCCGAAAAAAAAACGACAGTGTTACCCCTTACGTTTTTTTTGGATTTCGGAGGAAAAATCAAGTTTCTCCAATCTTCTCAAAACTCTGGATTATGATAGAGGGCCGCGAGACTTTAACCTGAGCGCAAAAATGGAGGCTCTAGACCCTTCCAGAGCTGAGATATGGAAACTCAAAATTTCGACCCGAAAAAAAAACGACAGTGTTACCCCTTACGTTTTTTTTGGTTTTCGGGCGAAAAATCAAGTTTCTCCAATCTTCTCAAAACTCTGGATTATGATAGAGGGCCGCGAGACTTTGACCTGAGCGCAAAAATGGAGGCTCTAGACCCTTCCAGAGCTGAGATATCGAAACTCAAAATTTCGACCCGAAAAAAAAACGACAGTGTTACCCCTTACGTTTTTTTTGGTTTTCGGGCGAAAAATCAAGTTTCTCCAATCTTCTCAAAACTCTGGATTATGATAGAGGGCCGCGAGACTTTGACCTGAGCGCAAAAATGGAGGCTCTAGACCCTTCCAGAGCTGAGATATCGAAACTCAAAATTTCGACCCGAAAAAAAAACGACAGTGTTACCCCTTACGTTTTTTTTGGTTTTCGGGCGAAAAATCAAGTTTCTCCAATCTTCTCAAAACTCTGGATTATGATAGAGGGCCGCGAGACTTTGACCTGAGCGCAAAAATGGAGGCTCTAGACCCTTCCAGAGCTGAGATATGGAAACTCAAAATTTCGACCCGAAAAAAAAACGACAGTGTTACCCCTTACGTTTTTTTTGGTTTTCGGGCGAAAAATCAAGTTTCTCCAATCTTCTCAAAACTCTGGATTATGATAGAGGGCCGCGAGACTTTGACCTGAGCGCAAAAATGGAGGCTCTAGACCCTTCCAGAGCTGAGATATGGAAACTCAAAATTTCGACCCGAAAAAAAAACGACAGTGTTACCCCTTACGTTTTTTTTGGTTTTCGGGCGAAAAATCAAGTTTCTCCAATCTTCTCAAAACTCTGGATTATGATAGAGGGCCGCGAGACTTTGACCTGAGCGCAAAAATGGAGGCTCTAGACCCTTCCAGAGCTGAGATATCGAAACTCAAAATTTCGACCCGAAAAAAAAACGACAGTGTTACCCCTTACGTTTTTTTTGGTTTTCGGGCGAAAAATCAAGTTTCTCCAATCTTCTCAAAACTCTGGATTATGATAGAGGGCCGCGAGACTTTGACCTGAGCGCAAAAATGGAGGCTCTAGACCCTTCCAGAGCTGAGATATGGAAACTCAAAATTTCGACCCGAAAAAAAAACGACAGTGTTACCCCTTACGTTTTTTTTGGTTTTCGGGCGAAAAATCAAGTTTCTCCAATCTTCTCAAAACTCTGGATTATGATAGAGGGCCGCGAGACTTTGACCTGAGCGCAAAAATGGAGGCTCTAGACCCTTCCAGAGCTGAGATATGGAAACTCAAAATTTCGACCCGAAAAAAAAACGACAGTGTTACCCCTTACGTTTTTTTTGGTTTTCGGGCGAAAAATCAAGTTTCTCCAATCTTCTCAAAACTCTGGATTATGATAGAGGGCCGCGAGACTTTGACCTGAGCGCAAAAATGGAGGCTCTAGACCCTTCCAGAGCTGAGATATCGAAACTCAAAATTTCGACCCGAAAAAAAAACGACAGTGTTACCCCTTACGTTTTTTTTGGTTTTCTGGCGAAAAATCAAGTTTCTCCAATCTTCTCAAAACTCTGGATTATGATAGAGGGCCGCGAGACTTTGACCTGAGCGCAAAAATGGAGGCTCTAGACCCTTCCAGAGCTGAGATATGGAAACTCAAAATTTCGACCCGAAAAAAAACCGACAGTGTTACCCCTTACGTTTTTTTTGGTTTTCGGGCGAAAAATAAAGTTTCTCCAATCTTCTCAAAACTCTGGATTATGATAGAGGGCCGCGAGACTTTGACCTGAGCGCAAAAATGGAGGCTCTAGACCCTTCCAGAGCTGAGATATGGAAACTCAAAATTTCGACCCGAAAAAAAAACGACAGTGTTACCCCTTACGTTTTTTTTGGTTTTCGGAGGAAAAATCAAGTTTCTCCAATCTTCTCAAAACTCTGGATTATGATAGAGGGCCGCGAGACTTTGACCTGAGCGCAAAAATGGAGGCTCTAGACCCTTCCAGAGCTGAGATATCGAAACTCAAAATTTCGACCCGAAAAAAAAACGACAGTGTTACCCCTTACGTTTTTTTTGGTTTTCTGGCGAAAAATCAAGTTTCTCCAATCTTCTCAAAACTCTGGATTATGATAGAGGGCCGCGAGACTTTGACCTGAGCGCAAAAATGGAGGCTCTAGACCCTTCCAGAGCTGAGATATGGAAACTCAAAATTTCGACCCGAAAAAAAAACGACAGTGTTACCCCTTACGTTTTTTTTTGGTTTTCGGGCGAAAAATCAAGTTTCTCCAATCTTCTCAAAACTCTGGATTATGATAGAGGGCCGCGAGACTTTGACCTGAGCGCAAAAATGGAGGCTCTAGACCCTTCCAGAGCTGAGATATGGAAACTCAAAATTTCGACCCGAAAAAAAAACGACAGTGTTACCCCTTACGTTTTTTTTGGTTTTCGGAGGAAAAATCAAGGTTCTCCAATCTTCTCAAAACTCTGGATTATGATAGAGGGCCGCGAGACTTTGACCTGAGCGCAAAAATGGAGGCTCTAGACCCTTCCAGAGCTGAGATATGGAAACTCAAAATTTCGACCCGAAAAAAAAAACGACAGTGTTACCCCTTACGTTTTTTTTGGTTTTCGGAGGAAAAATCAAGTTTCTCCAATCTTCTCAAAACTCTGGATTATGATAGAGGGCCGCGAGACTTTGACCTGAGCGCAAAAATGGAGGCTCTAGACCCTTCCAGAGCTGAGATATGGAAACTCAAAATTTCGACCCGAAAAAAAAAACGACAGTGTTACCCCTTACGTTTTTTTTGGTTTTCGGGCGAAAAATCAAGTTTCTCCAATCTTCTCAAAACTCTGGATTATGATAGAGGGCCGCGAGACTTTGACCTGAGCGCAAAAATGGAGGCTCTAGACCCTTCCAGAGCTGAGATATGGAAACTCAAAATTTCGACCCGAAAAAAAAACGACAGTGTTACCCCTTACGTTTTTTTTGGTTTTCGGGCGAAAAATCAAGTTTCTCCAATCTTCTCAAAACTCTGGATTATGATAGAGGGCCGCGAGACTTTGACCTGAGCGCAAAAATGGAGGCTCTAGACCCTTCCAGAGCTGAGATATGGAAACTCAAAATTTCGACCCGAAAAAAAAACGACAGTGTTACCCCTTACGTTTTTTTTGGTTTTCGGGCGAAAAATCAAGTTTCTCCAATCTTCTCAAAACTCTGGATTATGATAGAGGGCCGCGAGACTTTGACCTGAGCGCAAAAATGGAGGCTCTAGACCCTTCCAGAGCTGAGATATGGAAACTCAAAATTTCGACCCGAAAAAAAAACGACAGTGTTACCCCTTACGTTTTTTTTTTGGTTTTCGGGCGAAAAATCAAGTTTCTCCAATCTTCTCAAAACTCTGGATTATGATAGAGGGCCGCGAGACTTTGACCTGAGCGCAAAAATGGAGGCTCTAGACCCTTCCAGAGCTGAGATATGGAAACTCAAAATTTCGACCCGAAAAAAAAACGACAGTGTTACCCCTTACGTTTTTTTTGGTTTTCGGGCGAAAAATCAAGTTTCTCCAATCTTCTCAAAACTCTGGATTATGATAGAGGGCCGCGAGACTTTGACCTGAGCGCAAAAATGGAGGCTCTAGACCCTTCCAGAGCTGAGATATGGAAACTCAAAATTTCGACCCGAAAAAAAAACGACAGTGTTACCCCTTACGTTTTTTTTGGTTTTCGGGCGAAAAATCAAGTTTCTCCAATCTTCTCAAAACTCTGGATTATGATAGAGGGCCGCGAGACTTTGACCTGAGCGCAAAAATGGAGGCTCTAGACCCTTCCAGAGCTGAGATATGGAAACTCAAAATTTCGACCCGAAAAAAAAACGACAGTGTTACCCCTTACGTTTTTTTTTTGGTTTTCGGGCGAAAAATCAAGTTTCTCCAATCTTCTCAAAACTCTGGATTATGATAGAGGGCCGCGAGACTTTGACCTGAGCGCAAAAATGGAGGCTCTAGACCCTTCCAGAGCTGAGATATGGAAACTCAAAATTTCGACCCGAAAAAAAAACGACAGTGTTACCCCTTACGTTTTTTTTGGTTTTCGGGCGAAAAATCAAGTTTCTCCAATCTTCTCAAAACTCTGGATTATGATAGAGGGCCGCGAGACTTTGACCTGAGCGCAAAAATGGAGGCTCTAGACCCTTCCAGAGCTGAGATATGGAAACTCAAAATTTCGACCCGAAAAAAAAACGACAGTGTTACCCCTTACGTTTTTTTTGGTTTTCGGGCGAAAAATCAAGTTTCTCCAATCTTCTCAAAACTCTGGATTATGATAGAGGGCCGCGAGACTTTGACCTGAGCGCAAAAATGGAGGCTCTAGACCCTTCCAGAGCTGAGATATGGAAACTCAAAATTTCGACCCGAAAAAAAAACGACAGTGTTACCCCTTACGTTTTTTTTGGTTTTCGGGCGAAAAATCAAGTTTCTCCAATCTTCTCAAAACTCTGGATTATGATAGAGGGCCGCGAGACTTTGACCTGAGCGCAAAAATGGAGGCTCTAGACCCTTCCAGAGCTGAGATATGGAAACTCAAAATTTCGACCCGAAAAAAAAACGACAGTGTTACCCCTTACGTTTTTTTTGGTTTTCGGGCGAAAAATCAAGTTTCTCCAATCTTCTCAAAACTCTGGATTATGATAGAGGGCCGCGAGACTTTGACCTGAGCGCAAAAATGGAGGCTCTAGACCCTTCCAGAGCTGAGATATGGAAACTCAAAATTTCGACCCGAAAAAAAAACGACAGTGTTACCCCTTACGTTTTTTTTGGTTTTCGGGCGAAAAATCAAGTTTCTCCAATCTTCTCAAAACTCTGGATTATGATAGAGGGCCGCGAGACTTTGACCTGAGCGCAAAAATGGAGGCTCTAGACCCTTCCAGAGCTGAGATATGGAAACTCAAAATTTCGACCCGAAAAAAAAACGACAGTGTTACCCCTTACGTTTTTTTTGGTTTTCGGGCGAAAAATCAAGTTTCTCCAATCTTCTCAAAACTCTGGATTATGATAGAGGGCCGCGAGACTTTGACCTGAGCGCAAAAATGGAGGCTCTAGACCCTTCCAGAGCTGAGATATGGAAACTCAAAATTTCGACCCGAAAAAAAAAACGACAGTGTTACCCCTTACGTTTTTTTTTTGGTTTTCGGGCGAAAAATCAAGGTTCTCCAATCTTCTCAAAACTCTGGATTATGATAGAGGGCCGCGAGACTTTGACCTGAGCGCAAAAATGGAGGCTCTAGACCCTTCCAGAGCTGAGATATCGAAACTCAAAATTTCGACCCGAAAAAAAAAACGACAGTGTTACCCCTTACGTTTTTTTTGGTTTTCGGGCGAAAAATCAAGGTTCTCCAATCTTCTCAAAACTCTGGATTATGATAGAGGGCCGCGAGACTTTGACCTGAGCGCAAAAATGGAGGCTCTAGACCCTTCCAGAGCTGAGATATCGAAACTCAAAATTTCGACCCGAAAAAAAAAACGACAGTGTTACCCCTTACGTTTTTTTTGGTTTTCGGGCGAAAAATCAAGTTTCTCCAATCTTCTCAAAACTCTGGATTATGATAGAGGGCCGCGAGACTTTGACCTGAGCGCAAAAATGGAGGCTCTAGACCCTTCCAGAGCTGAGATATCGAAACTCAAAATTTCGACCCGAAAAAAAAACGACAGTGTTACCCCTTACGTTTTTTTTGGTTTTCGGAGGAAAAATCAAGGTTCTCCAATCTTCTCAAAACTCTGGATTATGATAGAGGGCCGCGAGACTTTGACCTGAGCGCAAAAATGGAGGCTCTAGACCCTTCCAGAGCTGAGATATCGAAACTCAAAATTTCGACCCGAAAAAAAAACGACAGTGTTACCCCTTACGTTTTTTTTGGTTTTCGGGCGAAAAATCAAGTTTCTCCAATCTTCTCAAAACTCTGGATTATGATAGAGGGCCGCGAGACTTTGACCTGAGCGCAAAAATGGAGGCTCTAGACCCTTCCAGAGCTGAGATATCGAAACTCAAAATTTCGACCCGAAAAAAAAACGACAGTGTTACCCCTTACGTTTTTTTTGGTTTTCGGGCGAAAAATCAAGTTTCTCCAATCTTCTCAAAACTCTGGATTATGATAGAGGGCCGCGAGACTTTGACCTGAGCGCAAAAATGGAGGCTCTAGACCCTTCCAGAGCTGAGATATCGAAACTCAAAATTTCGACCCGAAAACAAAACGACAGTGTTACCCCTTACGTTTTTTTTGGTTTTCGGGCGAAAAATCAAGTTTCTCCAATCTTCTCAAAACTCTGGATTATGATAGAGGGCCGCGAGACTTTGACCTGAGCGCAAAAATGGAGGCTCTAGACCCTTCCAGAGCTGAGATATCGAAACTCAAAATTTCGACCCGAAAAAAAAACGACAGTGTTACCCCTTACGTTTTTTTTGGTTTTCGGGCGAAAAATCAAGTTTCTCCAATCTTCTCAAAACTCTGGATTATGATAGAGGGCCGCGAGACTTTGACCTGAGCGCAAAAATGGAGGCTCTAGACCCTTCCAGAGCTGAGATATGGAAACTCAAAATTTCGACCCGAAAAAAAAACGACAGTGTTACCCCTTACGTTTTTTTTGGTTTTCGGAGGAAAAATCAAGTTTCTCCAATCTTCTCAAAACTCTGGATTATGATAGAGGGCCGCGAGACTTTGACCTGAGCGCAAAAATGGAGGCTCTAGACCCTTCCAGAGCTGAGATATCGAAACTCAAAATTTCGACCCGAAAAAAAAACGACAGTGTTACCCCTTACGTTTTTTTTGGTTTTCGGAGGAAAAATCAAGTTTCTCCAATCTTCTCAAAACTCTGGATTATGATAGAGGGCCGCGAGACTTTGACCTGAGTGCAACAATGGAGGCTCTAGACCCTTCCAGAGCTGAGATATCAAAACTCAAAATTTCGACCAGAAAAAAAAACGACAGTGTTACCCCTTACGTTTTTTTGGGGGAGGGGCGAAAAATTAAGTATCCCCAATCTTCTCAAAACTCTGGATTCTGATAGAGGGCCATGAGACTTTGACCTGAGCGCAAAAATGGAGGCTCTAGACCCTTCCAGAGCTGAGATATTGAGATCCCACATAGTATTAAGCCATTATAAATATCTCAACATCTCAGTTCTGGAAGGGTCTAGAGCCTCCATTTTTACACTCAGGTCTAAGTCCCATGGCCCTCTATCAGAATCCAGAGTTTCAAGAGATCAAAATTTCGACCCCCCCAAAAAACCGAAAGGGGTACCACTGTCATTTTTTTCCGGTCGAAATTTGGAGTTGCACTGATCTTCTTGAAACTCTGGATTCTGTTATTACATTACAACATTTGTTGTTTACTGTTGTTAAAATACCACGTTTTTCTGAGTCTTGATTTCTGTGCATTTGCTGCAGAGCTTTTTTGTTGGAGCAGGACCTGCAAGGAAAGATGATGGCAGTATTTGTTTGGGGGAAAAAAAGTTTTGGGGATTTTACTATACAATATAAAGTAAGGTTATTTTTAATACATAAATCAAATGACATTGTGCTGTTAAAATGACTGCTTTTGTGTAATGTTTGTGCATTTTTGCAGGATCTGAAATGTCTGCAGACTGGTGTGAGCACTGAGGATGAGGAGCCCAGAGCTGAATCCTGGAAGTGGTCCCATGGATGAGACCCTCCATCTCTCCAGCTGCCCTTATTGCCTCAGATTGTGAAGCGCAGTACAGCAACAAGCTCTGGGACGAAGGCACAGTCCCCTCTGGTGAATTCATCAGAATAAAGCTGCAGAATGGACACCGCTGTGTTGAGTCGGCAGTAGGATGTGGTGTTCAGCAGCTGTAAATACATGCTTGTAGTTTGAATAAAGCTTTGTTTCATGTGTTGTTGACTTGTATATGCATTTGTTTATTGTGATGGTTACTTTTATTTGATCTTTTACTCATTTATTCATGTTTCTTATTGTTGTCAGTATTATAAAATATAATTATTTAATTAATGTATGCATTATTTCATCGATTGACTGACAATTGAGTTTTACTGCATTTAGCATAATTGTATTCATGCATAACTGTCATATGACAAAACAAGTTTCATTTTGCTTGTTTTATTAAATTATATTTTTTTTAGTATGTAAAAAGTTTTATATTTAAGTATTGGTCAGCATTTAATATTATTGTTGTGTTTAAGTTTTGGGGTGGGCTAACAATGCAATTCATTCTGAGGTAATATTAATTTTTAAGGAGTGATACATTTTTTTGAGTATAAAATCAACAGTTTTTTCCAAAAGAGATCTTCGAGCAGCTGCCCGTCTCATTTGTGGAGACATTACAAACGCAGAGGAAAACTGTTCTAGGTTGTGCTGTCGAGTTACTGATGTTATGAAGTGTTAGTGCACCTGTTGCATATATATTTTAAACTTATTACATACAAGATCATGGAAAGATACCATAGTTGTATGTAACAATCATAATGACAAAACAGAAAATATGAGGATCATTGGTTTGTGTACATCATAATGTGACATCATAAAATTATATTTAGACACAGGAAAAAACAATAACAAGGCTAAATATCTTTATAATAGTTCTTCATACATTAAAAAAATGTGTTATAAGTCTGAGGGATGAAACGAGGTAAATTCATCAAGAAAAAGAGGAAAACTTTAAGGAGAAACTTTTTTTTGGTATAAAATAAAGAAATTAACAACATATTCAAGAGATGACGATTTTGGGGTTTCTTAATTAAAAAAAATATCGCTATAAGAATAAACTGTGGGTCACAACAGTAGGGTTTAAAATATAACAACTTAAATCAACCCTAAATGTATTCAAAAAATAAATGGGAAGCGGTTTCTTCAACAATACCACAACAAAATGAGCAAGTTTCATCAATATCAAGATATTTATAGATAGATGAATTAAACGTATCTTTATATCCATTATCCATATATTTTAAGTTGTTGCGCTTGTGATAACGCTTAGTAGGTCACATGATAAAGTCAACATGGCAGATGTCCGGTTCTCATTCATACTCAGCGAGATTTGGTTATAAAGTACCAACTCTTTTAGCGCTCGTTGAGTAAGTACTTATCGAAATTAAGTACCTACTCATGAAGTATGCAGTTTGGAACGCAGCCCATATCTCAGCTCTGGAAGGGTCTAGAGCCTCCATTTTTGCACTCAGGTCTAAGTCCCATGGCCCTCTATCAGAATCCAGAGATTCAAGAAGATCAGAGAAACTCAAAATTTCGACCCGCCAAAAAAAATGACAGTGTTACCCCTGTTGTTGTTTTTTTTGGTGTGAAAAAATAAGTTTCTCCAATCTTCTTGAAACTCTGGATTCTCATAGAGGGCCTTGGGACTTAGACCTGAGTGCAAAAATGGAGGCTCTAGACCCTTCCAGAGCTGAGATATTGAGATCCCACAAAGCATTTAGCCATTATAAATATTTCAACACCTCAGCTCTGGAAGGGTCTAGAGCCTCCATTTTTGCACTCAGGTCGAAGTGTCAAGGCCCTCTATGAGAATCCAGAGTTTCAAGAAGATTGGAGAAACTTATTTAACACCAAAAAAAAAAAAAAAACGACAGGGGTACCACTGTCGTTTTTTTCGGGTCGAAATTTTGAGTTGCTCTAATCTTCTTGAAACTCTGGATTCTGATAGAGGGCCATGGGACTTAGACATGAGTGCAAAAATGGAGGCTCTACACCCTTCCAGAGCTGAGATATTGAGATCCCACGTAGCATTTATGCCATTATAAATATCTCAATATCTCAGCTCTGGACAGGTCTAAGTCCCATGGCCCTCTATCAGAATCCAGAGTTTCAAGAAGATCCTGAAATTCCACCGTCCACAAACCCACTATTTTTATAATGGGATAAATGCTAGGTGGGATCTCAATATCTCAGCTCAGGAAGGGTCTAGACTCCATTTTGCACTCAGGTCTATGTCCATGTCTCAGCTCTGTGGTTTATGTTCTTTGTAAAGACGACTTTTCAGTTTGAGATTTTGTCTTCCACATCAGTCAATTAAACCAAAGCTTCAAACACATCTATAACTACGTAATTCGAGTTATTAACATTTCTTGATCATCATACCGCAATTTCTGTGATCTAAACGATGGCACGACTTACAGTGAGAGAGGTTCTAAGACAGCAAATGTCACAGTCTTTTGACCAAAGATAACCTGAGACCATTTTCCAAGAGTGTCAGGAATTTAGCCTAATCGTCTCACTGTTTGCTGCTACGACATATACGTTTACTGACAGCCAATAAAAATGCATCATGAAATCCTGAATTGATCAACGCGACATGACGTTAAAACTTAAAAATACTCACGTCACTTTGAAAAAACGGCACACCAAGATGGCCTCTTTTCCTTAGCCACAACCGCCTCTATATTCTCCTCTTTCGTTTCCTCCTCTTTTTTACAGCGCACACAAAAACAAAATTGCCAAAGTGTGATCCATCTTGCTTTATCTGTTTACCACTAGCGCATGCTGATGATGTTTTATTCATCTATACTAACTTGCGCCATAGCCCGATTCAGTAAGTGTCATCATAGTACAGTCTACATACCCAAGTTTAATCACGTCCTACAGTGAAATCGCACAGTAGAGAGAACAATTGCACATAGAGAACAAATAAGAGTTAATTATGTATTGCTAATGGCTCTACCTGTGGGTACCAATATAGTCTTAGCCAGAGTCTTGCCATGGAGAGCTCATAAATAGCTAGCTTAATTACAATTTCACACAAATCAAATGAAAGAATGAAAGAATCAATAAATCAGTAGATCTCTGGGTAGGTGTCTGTGCAGACCTTATTCCTTTATTTGTTTTCTCTCTTTACCACTCCTTCTCTCCTCGTCAGTAGGGAGCAGGAATCCCAAATTATCCACGGGGTTACAGGGCACACTGCCCTGGAGCCCCTCACCCCACAGCAGAGGTAACGTATTCAATGGCCCGGGGCGAGTGGTGCTGAGAGTGAGCCCTGCTGCATACTGATGGGTGAGTAAGGGAGGCAGTAATTGGTGCAGTGGAGGAGAGGGGAGAGGAGGGCAAGCACAGGGAGATGATGGCTTTGTTTCCCCCTGTCTGTCTCACGCCGAGACTCCTCCCCCCCCTGCCATCATCCACCCCGTATCCCTCCGACACTCACTCACACATGCTTCTGTCTGTCAAAGTCCTTAAAGACATAGTCACTCAAATATTAAAAAAGCAGTCATTATCAACTCACCCTTGTGTTGATAATCACCCAACTCACCCAACAGAACACAAACGGAGAGTTTTCAAGCTTCCTTTTGTCCATACAATGAAAGTCTGTGGAAACCTGGCAAAGCTGTGGTCACCATTCTTCAATGCAACTTGCAAACTCAAAATAACTAAAGCTAAATAACTCTGTCTCATGCAAGAAAGAAAGAAAGTCATACAGATTGGAAATTTCGTGAGTAAGGATATAAGTAGGATTGATGGATTATCCCTATAATAATAATAAAAAAAAGTATTTGTTGTCAGATGATGAACTTGGTAGACATTTAGAATACGACAAATCATGGAAAGTACATACCAACATGCAGTACTGGACAATGATCAGTCTTCTTCAGAGTTTGCTTTAAATCATTAATCTCGAAGAACCAAAAATGTATTCCAGATGATGATTTGGATGTTTAACAAGTTTTAGAAATCTTCAAGCGCTAAATTATCTTACTTTATGGTGTACATTAACTTCCAATTTGGCATACAAAACATTTTATTGTATAAATATCAAAATATATACACAAATTGGAACACTCCAGGCATCTTATTATTCAAAAATATTTATTAAAATATATAAATAATTCTTTTTTACAAATTGAATTCATTCCGTTTCAAATTCATATTCACAGATATTATCCTCATTTAAATCCAAATAATTATTTTATGCAGCAGACAGATAATACACATATATATGTATTGTTCTGAATTGAAGAGGAACAGAAATGTTTGTAATCCAGGAATCCTATATTTGACTATACGTTACTGTCACCATATGTCTGAACAGCGTAAGGAAGCACACCGCGGTTGTAGTGTAGGGGTAAGAAGAGAAATATAACCACACGGGCCTCCACTGCTTGTCAAGGCTAAAGAGGAGAAACTAACTATAGGCTTCTGCTCGCTGGCTAATTGGGCCCTGGTGGCTGACATCGTAGACTCATGAGCAAAACAAACATCATTTCAATATCTCCACAACTGGACCCTTTAAACCATGATCACAGAGCAAAGTGGTTCCAATGCAGGACCACATCTAATTAATCTGAGTCGGGAGCTTTAAATGAAGTTAAATCCCTTTTATATATATATTTATCAATGGTGTGTTCAATTACGATGTGTGCAGTGCCACGCTTTAGATCTGGAAGATAGTTCATATGGCTGTAATTAGCAGGCCTTGTTAATGAAAGACGAGGCCTGGAGATTGACTGTGCTATCAGTGTCAGTGGGCAAAGACCTCTGTACACCTCAGTCTCCAATTAGAATTGACACGTAGGGTAAATTCAATAACTCTTAGTTGATATTTTGGTGTAAAACAGACATTTTTTTACATTGTAGGAAAGACAAATGTAACACCTCTTTTTTTTTCTTTTTTTTTAACCAGAGATGAGACAGGAAGTGAGACCAAACCCTACAGTAATTGGTAAGAGGGAATGCATGCTTTTATATGATTGTTTTCATAGAAAAAAACGCAACGCTAAAGAATACAGAAGTACACTATTAGAGAATACGCTTCGCATGCAACATGGCTTAAAGGCGTAGTTCACTGTAAAAAAAAAAAAAAAACTTTTGCTGATAATTTACTCACCCCCATGTCATCCAAGATGTCCAAGTCTTTCTTTCTTCAGTCGAAAAGAAATTAAGGTTTTTGATGAAAACATTCCAGGATTTTTCTCCATATAATGGACTTCATTGGGAACCAAACGGTACAAGGTCCAAAAGACAGTTTCAGTGCAAACTGTTCAAAGGGCTTTAAATGATTGCAGACGATGAATAAGGGTCTTATCAAGCAAAACGATCTGCCATTTAAAAAAAACAAAACAAAGTTTAAATTTTATAAGCTCAAATGGTCGCCTTGCTCTGTTCTTTGACGCACGTTTGTGACTCTCCTGTTCGAACTCGAGTCAATTCGTTCATTTCGTTCGTTGAATGAACCAAATGACACGAAAAATGTTTTGTTCATTTTGATGAACGACTTCGAACAGGACAGTCACGAACACGCATCACAGAACAGAGCAAGGCGACCATTTGAGCTTATAAAACTTAAACTTTTTTTTTAAATGAGTGATCGTTTCGCTTGATAAGACCCTTATTCATCGTCTGGAATCTTTTAAAGCCCTTTGAAGCTGCACTGAAACTGTCTTTTGGACCTTGAACTGTTTGGTTACCAGTAAAAGTCCATTATATGGAGAAAATCCTGGAATGTTTTCATCAAAAACCTTAATTTCTTTTCGACTGAAGAAAGAATGACATGGACATCTTGGATGACATGGGGGTGAGTAAATTATCAGCAAAAGTTTTTTTTGTTTTTTTTTTTTAAGTGAACTACTAATTTAAGTTGTATATTTAAAAAAAAGAGTATATTCTACACCAAAATGCGGGTAACCTAAAATTGTTAAATAATAATAAATAAATAAAAAAAAAAAACATTTTTTACTACCCATTAAAAATGACTTTTTTGTTGCCGGTTTGATTTAGTCAGTTAAAACAACATTTTTAATACAGAGATTTGCTACATGTTAAAATTGGTCACTTTTTGCAGCTACACTGCACCTTCGCTTAAAAACTATTTGTGCTGCGCAGCTTGAAACCGACCGAATTGTTTGTCTTTTTGTGCAAGTCTGATTTCACCCTGTCGCTTTTAGTGCAATGGCACATTCCAGAACAGCAGATATACATATTCATCTGACTCCTATGGAATGTGTCAAATAGAGGTGTCCTAATTGTGTCCTTGATGAAAGGCTATTAATATTGAACACTTCTGTAGTCACCCACGTGTCTGCACCTTTTTTTTTTAAAAATGCGAGACGGAAAGCAGATCTCTGCTTATCTCTAATGATACCTGAATCCCATGAGGTGAGAAGAGAAACTGCGAGTGGCTCCAGTAGATTCATCAAGCCAAATATTGTGTTCTTTCCTCTGGAGGCTGAGAGTCACATTGCATTATATCACAGTTAATTAAAATGAAATATGCGGTTAAATTATTCTGTGTATTGTTGCCTGACGGGGTGTGCGCACGCTAAACGCAGACCATTGAGGCGACAGCAGATAGCTAACAAAGGTGTCTTTCTCTCTTTCTTTGCGCCTCCATATCTTCCTTTCTATCGTTTCACCAATTTCCACTTTCTCGCCGCTCTGTTCTCAAGGTCTAACCTCACGGGGTGTGCGACGCAATTCACGCTAGAAGGGAAAAAGAGAGATTTCCCATGTTTATTAAGCTACATTTTTTCTTGATTATTGTCATAATGCGTCACCAAGAGGGCTGTCCGTTTCTATCAACATTGTTTAACATTGCATTGCTTTGACGATAAGAGGGAAAGAAAAGGACGTAAAGTCAACACGCTGCACGCAACCAGTTATCAGCGCTGAGAGCTTGTCCGCTGCAGTCGCAGAAAGGGTGACTTTGTTTCGGAGGCGGTCAGCGGCCCTCCTCATCCTCCTTTCATCTAAGCCTGGCCTCTCTGATCCCTGTCAGGGCCGCACCTGTAACAGAGGGACCTTTGGCCGCACGCTGCCCTCAGACTCGCACTCGGCGTCTCAGCCCCCGAGACTGGCCACCCCAGCTGTTAGCTACATTCTAATGCACTCCGAATAATATTAAAGCCAAATCCATTGAATTTATTAATCCAGACAGGGCCCTAAGAGAGATGCTTTTAAAGGCCAGCGACTTAATTTAAGCTCTTAAAGGCTACCCCTGCACACTTGATGTATTGCTAGAAATTACGTCTCGGTGTCAGTGAGCGCAATACGCCCACTGTATAAATAACAAGCCAACAACAGCGGCGAGCACCCGCAGGCTCAATTGCAGTCATGACTTTAAAATATAATTAATATTTGTACCCGCTACTGGTTGTAATCTTTGCTCTCACGTTGGCTGGTGTTTGTTCGTCTGCGCACGTTGCGGATTGAGCCACGGCGGTTTTCCTTCAAAAGAAGGGGAAGCGGGAATCTCTTCGACAGGCTGTGCATGTAGGTTAAGGTCCTCGGCTGGTGCGGCCCACCCCGAGAAGAGTAAAAACAATCAGTCTTGTCATTAGTGATTCCAGGAAAGCCCTTCAGATTATTGGAGGAACTGAGGCCTGATCTCAATACAGCGATGGCGAGGCCCACAGCAATTCTGACTTGCTACCAAAGAAAACAAATCAGAAGTAAAAGAGACATGCACTTTGCATTAACAAGAAACTTCAACTTATGAAGATTCGTCGAGGGAGGGTCGTTTCACCTTGAAAGCACCCTTGTAACAATCACTGAGGAACAGGGGCATCTTATTCTAATGAAACTTGGCTGGCATTGCTTCTGAAAGAGAATGCGGCACCTGCAAAGAATGTATCGCAGCACTCTCACTATTTGGCGTTGTAGTTTGATGCCCGCTTCGGGGCTGCATATCAGGAAAGGAAAAAAAAAAAAACAGGTTGTAGGGGTCCTTGCACACAGTCTGCCCATGGTGCTGCCTGAAGGACTACCATGGAAACAAGGAGTGCGACAGGCTCTGGGGGACCTGCCACAGCTGCAGGCTCTTCCTTTCAGACAGCCTGATGAAGACATCAGCTTCATACTCACTATTGAAGGAAAACAGAGAGAGAGAGAGAGAATGATGCAAGCAGTGTTAACTGCTGTGTGGATGAGATGTTCATTAGTGAGTTTGGGGACCATATTGCCTTTTTAGTAATCTATAGAGATTTGATGTTCCAATCCCAGGAGACCGAGGCAAACCGATCATTTTTAAACATGATTTTGTTTATTAGAAAACACAAAAGGAGAGGGGGAAACGAGATTACACAGTGTGTCCATTGTCTTCGATCACTACCTCTGTTTCAAAAAATTGAAATATTGTAAAGCACGCAACATTTATTTATTGTGTTTTCAAGAGTGTAATATAGTCACTTCTCTGGGCAAATTGTCAGAAAAAGTAGATCCGCCTCAAGTGAGTGTATACATTTTTTTTTTACATGTTTCTATTCATATTTTTGTGATCCCAAAATTCATATAAAACGGTAAATGGTTAGTGCATTTAATAATTAGCATCTTTATTTTCAGGATTTTTTTTTTAATTTACTTTATAAAAACTTGAAAAGGGGTCATGAACTGGCTTTTTAAATTTTTGTATATTGTTGTCTGAGGTCAATTTATAACGTTCGCTTATTTTTTACATTAAAAAACATCACAAATGAATAAGTAATAGGCTATTTTCTACCCTAGTTTAGAAAAGTACTCTAGTTCTACCCTTAACGCTCGGTTTTAATGGGTTTTAATACAAATTACAAACATGGCTGATTCGCACGAGATTAAGATCACAGACAAACTCCGCAATTATTACAAAATTACTATAGGTCACCAGGTAATACTAATTATTAAAATTTGATTTCTCGTTTCATCACCCCTTTAATAGTAAAATGCAATAAGCAGCAAAATATTCGGGGTTTTCACTGAAAAGGCGGTTCACAGTTCGTAAGAGCCGAGTGTTAGACGCAACACTAATATTTTGTGTGTTCGTTTTTGACTATCAAGCTCACAATTTGACTTTTTAAAATGTCGTATGCATCACAGCACGATTTTAATCAAGGCAGTTTACCCGAAAACACTTGTCAACATGAGCTCTCTCTATGAGAGATTCCAATCGGCAGCCTCTCATTTCATCTGCGTTTTGGAGACGGTGGTCTTGAATTTTTGAAGACCGTTTCTCTCGTCGAGCACAAACACTTCACATCCACTTAGAGGCTCGCTTTCAAGTTTCGGTGCTAACCCGGCGACTAGAGCGTTCCTGCAAGCATTGTTTAATTGGTTTCACCTCACGCAGACATCTGATGGGGTCTCATTTACTGAGCTAAGGGACACTGGCCCTCCCCTCCATCCTCTCCCTTCTCCGTGGCCCCCCAGTGGAGACGGTGCAGGAGTTTGTGTGTGGGATTTCTCTCATCAGAGCATCGCGGGTCACCTCCACTCCCCCTCGCTTTGAATCGGACCCCCGGTGGCAGCTCCTGGGAGAGTGCCGTGATGTCTCTATCAGACTGTCAAAAGAGATAGCCCCAGGCTCCGGCAGGTCCCTGAGAGCCAATCAAACTCTTCACGCTGCACCAACCGATGCCCTTTCACCAGCACCAAACTGCAGAGGAGTGAAGGGAGGGGGGCAGGCTGGGACGCTGAGCACTCCAATCAGTCTGAACAAACTCCCTGAGCTGGGGTCTAGGGCTCATCTGTATTGCTACGGCTATTTTTACAAAGCGTCCGCTCGGTTATTTACCTCGCTCGCTAAATTATTGAGCGAGCAGACACCTTCTGGGGAACTTTTACGTTTCTTTGAACAACTTTTGCCTGTAAAGGACCAAACTGTAACACTGTTAACTTGGTTAATATCTTAGTAATCGCTTCATATTTGTTTCAAATCAACACTCCGAATGCCTATATTCAAGATGCACCACTTTGGAAATGTTGCTTTCTATAAAAATGACTCTCTGATAGCGGAGAGGCTGAAATATGTCTGTAATATGAATAAATAAGTTGATGAGGCAGGAAATCTCCATTTGCTCTACTTGAAGCCCCATCACTGGTGCTAACACTACAGAGTGATGGGTCTAGTAGAGAGCCATTAGGCACTGGAGGTGATTTTAATGAAAATGGGAGACGCTAAGTGCGGGGTATGGAGTGTATATACTCACTCTCTCTCTATCTCCCTCCCTCTTTATGAGAGATGAGCTCTCTCATCTGGACCTTGTTATTGTCAGCGAACTACAAAAGCGGTGCATTAGCTGACTGCTCTGGACACACTGAGACTTTGATGTTTTCCTCCAACAGTGACCAGCATCCTCGTCTGAAGTGTGGCCCGGTAATAATCCTGTGTATCCTTCACAAATAATGCAGAGTTAAGGATGCGACAGAAGAAAAAACACATTTAAGAAGTCAAACTTTTAGTCATCTTCTTCATTTCATCTTTATCTGCAGCATAAAAGTACAAAACATGGAAGATTCATATATAAAACAAAACATTACGGAATAAAACATCTTGAACAGTAGGCTGCTTTTACATGAATAACAATGTTTAATGACGTTTAGTATTTTCGATTGTATTAAAGGAGTAGTTCACTTAAAAAAAACAAAAAAAAAAACAATTGCTGATAATTTACTCACCCCCACGCCATCCAAGATGTTCACGTCTTTCCTTCTTCAGTCCAAAATAAATTAAGGTTTTTGATGAAACATTCCAGGATTTTCTCCATATAATGGACTTCAATGGGAACCAAACGGTTCAAGGTCCAAATGACCGTTTCATTGTAGCTTCAAAGGGCTTTCAACAACACCAGACGATGAATAAGTCAGTGTCTTATCTAGTGAAACAATTTGGTCATTTCGAAAATAAATAAAAACAGTTCAAGTTTTATAAGCTCAAATGCTCGCCTTGCTCTGTTCTGTGATGAGTGTTTGTGACTCTCCTGTTCGAAATCATTCATCAAAATGAACAAATCTTTTTTCGAGTCATGACTCGAAGGTT
This sequence comes from Pimephales promelas, assembly GCF_988280905.1. Taxonomy (NCBI): domain Eukaryota; kingdom Metazoa; phylum Chordata; class Actinopteri; order Cypriniformes; family Leuciscidae; genus Pimephales; species Pimephales promelas. The sequence continues at coordinate 32,339,280 of NC_142778.1, forward strand.
CCTAGATAAGACCCTTATTCATCATCTGGTGTCGTTTAAAGCCCTTTGAAGCTGCACTGAAACTCTCATTTGGACCTTGAACCGTTTGGTTCCCATTGAAGTCCATTATATGGAGAAAATCCTTAATTTCTTTTCAACTGAAGAAAGAAAGACATGGACATCTTGGATGACATGGGGGTGAGTAAATTATCAGCAAAAGTTTTTTTTTTTTTTAAAGTGAACTACTCCTTTAAGAGATATAAATATTTTACCCTCATTTAAATATTTCCTGCTGTAAACACAGTCAGCAGGAAGCACGAATGAGCTGTAAGTTGAGGCTAATTTTTCCTTTGTTAAATGAACCAGAATGTGGTCTCTGAAAAGACTTTAATATATGAATAGGCTGTGTCGTATTTCATTGCATTTCAGCGTGACCACATGCAGAGGCTGGTGAAGCCCGCCTTTACCTTCATATGCTCAGATACTGTGACCGCGAGTTCGTGAGGGCCAAAGACCCCGTCACCCCATCTCTCTCTCACACACACACACACACGGATACAAATATAAGCACACACACTCGATGAATACACCTCAGTGGCAATGCGGATGGCTTGGCACAAGGGGGCTCCTCCTCCACTCGTACAGGGGCAATATGACTTAAACAGACCGTGTCCTGAAACGCCGCCCGTCCCTTTCATCCGACACATCCATCGGGTTTCAGCGCAAGCGTTTCTTCTTCACCGGGCCCTGGTTGCCGAGCTCGGCTCTCAGTTCGCTGTACTGCACCTGTAAAAACAAACAGCTCTTTGGTCAGACGCAGGTAATCGGAGCTGAGGCCCGCTCACGGTAATGGCTCCCCTGAGGAGAGCCGGTGCAGGGGGAAAGCCAGGCGGGCGCGGCTGTAATGAATCATGTTTTAAACACAGGAGCAGAGGGGATTAATCACAAGGAGGAAAGATTTGAAAAGTCAAGGGTTCCGTACCGACACAGCGGTGACTATACCACCCCCACCTATAAGGGAACTATACTGGTTGAGCAGACCCGCTGTCTTAGGTCCTCGCAAACCGAGGAGTTGCGAGTTGTGTCCTTCCTGAGAAAAGTTTGTTGGAGACTAATTATAGCAGCTTGTAGGCAGGAGTAAGTGCCTGTATGGCTCCGGCTGGGGCATTGCGGTTACAGATGATCACACACTTCCCTCGTTTCAGATGAACATGCTGTTTACTTTACTTAAAGCAGGGAGTGAACTCGGGTCGGAGGTGAAGGTCGGTGTGATGAAAGTAGAGTTTCTCTGAGGTATGAGAAACTGAATAAAGATTTTTTTCCAAGGAGCTCACAGCGTATCCACGTACAACTTTTAGACAGCCATTAAACATATTCAGATATTTGGAGTTAAAGGAGTAGTTCACTTTTAAAAAAAAAACTTTTGCTGGTAATTTACTCACCCCCATGTCATCCAAGATATCCATGTCATTCTTTTTTCGGTCGAAAAGAAATTAAGGTTTTTGAAGAAAACATTCCAGGATTTTTCTCCATATAATGGACTTCAATGGGAACCAAACGGTTCAAGGTCCAAAAGACAGTTTCAGTGCAAACTGTTCAAAGGGCTTTAAACGATTTAAGAAGATGAATAAGCATCTTATCAAGCGAAACGATCGCTCATTTAAAAAAAAAAAGTTTAAGTTTTATACTTCGAACGAGTTCGAACAGGAGAGTCATAAACGCATCACAGAACAGAGCAATTTGAGCTTATAAAACTTAAACTTTGTTATTTTTTTTTTTTAAATGAGCGATCGTTTCGCTTGATTAGACCCTTATTTGTCGTCTGGAATCGTTTAAAGCCCTTTGAACAGTTTGCACTGAAACTGTCTTTTGGACCTTGAACCATTTGGCTCCCATTGAAGTCCATTATATGGAGAAAAATCCTGGAATGTTTTCATCAAAAACCTTAATTTCTTTTCGAGAAAGAAAGAATGAAATAGATATCTTGGATGACATGGGGGTGAGTAAAATATCAGCAAAAGTTTTTTTTTTTTAAGAAGTGAACTACTCCTTTAAAGTAAATCTTGTGTTCAATTATTAAGAAATTGCCTTTAAAAACTGAAAAGTCAGCCCTTCTCTTTCCGCAAAATGTCATAATGTGATGTTTCAGCATATGAAAAGGACACTTCCCATGACTTTAAATGGGCTGATGTACCACATTTAGTTTTACACTCCAGATGCAAAACTTGAAATAGTTTCGACCGATATATCACACAATATTTGCCATTTTTGAATTACTGGCAAATAAGGGGTTGGAAGCACCAGGAATTTTATTTTGACAGTGCTGGGAACACCAGTTCCTGAGTGCAAACACACAGAAGATCCTTTCTCCATCTTCACTGCTGTCAGCAAGTAAGACATGCTTCTGCTTTCCAATATAACATACATGAATTACCCAAAGCAGATTTATACAGGTGGAGCTAAGGAAGGTGGAGAGTTTCTGAAAGCACGCTACAAACTACTAAAGCAAACACTGTCCAAGTATTTGAAGGTTGAACGGCAAGCTCATTGGCATTTCAGACAGATTATGAAGCCCAGGTGCTCCTGGATCGCAAACCTCCAAAAACACTCTGATTTTCCTTTCACAGTTAAGAGTAACATCAGCCTCTGAAAATGGCATTAAAGGCATCTTTTCTTGTCCAAGGCCACCCTTCAGTCCAAACGACGTACACAGAATCGACAAATTGTTAAATATGGCATGAGGCTGATGGGACTCGAAAGTGTGGAGAATGCGTCCAAATGATTTTCTTGTTTGTTTCTCCTCGAAACAATCACCTGGAGGTGTATCTGCAAGGTAGGGACTGCACACTAATTACCAGGCCCTGATTATGAGAATGGGAGATGGAGCACAAGGGAACAAAGAGACGCGGCAGCCTCTGAACATGAAACTGTCCTCAGAACTGACAGATGCTGCTTATTTTAGGACAGAGGGCCACTGTATGAAGTCCAGTTTTGAGGGTTTGTGTTTGAAGAACTGCACAGGCACTAATTGCCAAGTCATTTTCGGAACCGTGCGATAGGAGTCAATTTGAGCTTTTGTAACGTGCTGTTTATTTGGTCAATCCTTTTTTTTAGCATTAAGGTTCGAACGTTGTAAACTTAACGGGGACAGCATGGATTTGCATACCTTTTTGGTATGGTTAATGGCCACTGTGTCGTTTTATTGGCATTTTGTTCTTTAAAAAGTGGCTTGCCTTTATTTATTTATTTTTTTTGCTAAAGATCATTCTGTCTTCCCATTTTTGGTGCGTTCCATTTAAATGAACAGCAGGCAGTTCATCCAACCACGAAAACATACTTCAAAAGGCTTAAAAACTCAGCAATGGTTTCCATCTTGTTTTGCCAACTTGCTGCTTCCACATGCCAAAACCAGTGTGTCATGCTGGCTTCATCTATCCACACTGACATATGTTAACGTAAAGTTGCAGAGGTTCATCCCAGGAGGTTTGTCTGAGCCAATCACTCAAGCTCTCCAGTATCTGAGCAGGACAGGAAGCCCTGACAACAGTTAAATAGCCATGTTGACGGAGAAAAGCATCCTATGCTGAACGCTTTATCACAGTAGGACCTGCTTTGGATCCCGACTTCTGAATCGCACTCGAGGTCCGAAAGACTCTCAGCGTTTGGCTGCACATCCGCGGGCTTATGATGTAACCCTGAATGACATATCAGCCATGGATAATGTTTCATCACATATGGCGCCCAGCAGGACAGCGTTGGCTCAACACTTCATTAATCGAGTCCTCCAACCTGATGTGACGGGGGCCGCCACACTGCCAGTGTGCAGACACCGACCCCTTAGCAATCCCTGAACCCTCTACAGCACCCTTCTTTTATCACAGGCCGACAAAACTGATAATCAGGGACAAGGCTGAAGCGTTACGGCCGAGGATAGATCAGAGCGGACCCCATCCAGGCAGCCGGGTGACTCCATCAAGACATGCTGGGAAATAATTGGGCCGGGGGCCGCCTTTAAAGGCACGAGTCCATTAATAATCAAACACAGCCAGAGGAAATATCCTGGGTAACACTTGGGAATTCTGTTAGAGCAAATAATGCAGACATCTTCAGGGAATTCCTTCCTTGTCTCCGTCCCTCCCTCTCTCTCTCTCTAAATGTAAAACTGGACCCTTACCTTTTGAACATCAGAAGGCACCCTCTTGAGAAAATCCAGTATTTCATTTGTGTTTACGGCATTTGGGTTGATAAGCTTCTTGGTAAATTTGGTAACACCTGTGAAAACAAGCATGCGTTAATAAATGCAGTTACCCGCTGCACTTGCAGGTATCTTACTGGCAAATCAAACCTTGACCAAACACACATTTGTCACTTTATCTGCTGTAATTCATATCGCCATGTGATTGGAAGTGCATATACATAAATACTAGGGCTGTCAAACGATTAATTGCGATTAATCGCATCCAAAATAAAAGTTTGTGTTTACATAATATGCGTGGGTGCACTGTGTATAATTATTTTGTATATATAAATACACACGTTATTAATATATCAAATATTTATATTTATGTATAATATTAATTTGGTATAAATATATATAAAGTATATACATGCAAATACTTCTTAAATATATACATGCATGTGTGTATTTATATATACAAAATAATTACACACACATATAATTATGTAAACACAAACTTTTATTTTGGATTAAGCGATTCATCGTTTCACATCCCTATTTTTTTGTTATTATTATTAAATAAAGAAATTATTTACTTTATTCATCAAGGACACATTAAATTGATCAAATAAAGCTACAGTAAAGACACTTATAATGTAAAAAAAGTGTATTTTAAATACATGCTGTTCTTTTGAACTTTGTATTCAATGTGTCAGTTTACACAAAAAATATTAAGCACCACAAATGTATGAATGTATGGTATGAATAATAATATACCAATAATACTCGAGCAGCAAATCAGAATATCACAATTATTTTTGAAAGATCATTTGACATTAAAGGCTGCTGAAAATTTCATTTTAAAATATATTAAAATAGATTTTTTTCTTCTGTATTTTAGATCAAATAAATGCAAGAGACTTTTTTCATAAACATTACAAAATCCTACCGACCCCAAACTTGTATATATTGTATATTATTCCATTTTTTTTTCAATCTCTTCCAATCATCAAAACTAATCATCATATACGTGAAACCTCTAATTGACATTTACACGGCAGAATAATGCCTATGCTCGCTACCTCTTTCTTTCTAACTGTACATACATCAAACTTTCACACGAGCCTCAGTGCAGCTGGTCTCAACAGCGGATCATGTTCATGATTCTGATCAGCTGTCACATGTAGAGTTATGGAAATGGATCACTTTTTAAATAGCTTTCGTCAGGCATCAGTAAAGGAGTCCGAGCTCAAAGCTCAGAGACAGTAAAGTGTGATTCTTTCTAAAACACCTCTGCATGACTTCCATTTAAAGGAAAGTGGAGACAGCTTAACAGCAGCACTGGAGTATCACGCATGATTGGGTGAAAGGGCTACACATGGTGTCTCACTTACTTACCCCACACTAAAACTATGTAGCGCAGTGGGATGAAGTACAAGGAGGTAGTCGCCAGAAACAGAACCAGGCAGGCCAGGAATGACAAGAACGGCACTGACCAGTTGAATGTGCTGTCAATGGAGACAAGTCATTAATTCATTTTCATAAATCATATATGAATAAATACATGCACTTAAAAATGCTGGGTTGTTTAAACCCAACTTTGGGTCAAATATGGACAAACCCAAACATTGGGTTAAAAATGTAATAAAAAAAGGTAACCCAATGGCTGGGTTTGTCCATATTTGACCCAAAGTTGGGTTAAAACAACCCAACAATTTTTAGAGTGTGTGTAGGCTATTTTTGGACATGTACGTTATTGACAGATCAGGTTCCTTGCTATAACAATGTTTTAGTGCAAAGTAAAATACAGATTTAAGACAACATAACATTACACTCTAAAAAATGCTGGGTTGTTTTAACCCAATTTTGGGTAAAATATGGACAAACCCAGCCATTTTTAACCCAATGGCTGGGTTTGTCCATATTTGACCCCAAATTTGGGTTAAAAAAAACAGCATTTTTTAGAGAGAATGAAGCTGTAAACATTTGAGAATAAATTCTTAAATGTGGAGATTAAAGGAATAGATAAAATAAAATTAACATTATATAATGAAAAGGCATGAATAATTACAATAGTTCAGCCAAGTAGTGGCAAAAACGCAAGAAATGGATTTGAAGATTTAGATCATTCTTTGGGATAGTTTACCAACAACGAAATCCTTACTTATGGTATATCAGTTATCATTAGCATGCATCTCATAATAATATGACTTAATTCTGAAAACGTCATAGATTTATTCTCTATTTATTCATTTAAATGTGGCACTAAACATAAAATGCGTTTAGTTTTTCTATTAATTAAGCTATTTGACAAAGAACAAGTACAACTGCATATGTGAGCTTCAGAAGAGGTATAAAATCCTCTGTTCTTACTTTTTCACTCTTTCCCCGATGCAAGCCACTTCATCTAAAGTGCTCTGAACTGTAAGCACAATTTCTTGAACCATGTGGATTTTTTCCATCAGTCCTCTTTTCTCTGATTCCTGAAGAGAAAGAAAAAAAGACAGAGACTGATGAGGGAAGTCAGCTGCTAGAAGCCTACAAAGGAAGAGCAGTTTATTTCCAGAGTGCCATCACCAGTATTTCATCTAGTCAATGGCCTGTAATGAGCTTCTGTAACATCTCCTCAGACGTGAAAATGTGTCAGCCTCTCCTCCAGAGCTGTCACGAATCTAGGAGTATTTCAGCATTTGTCAGGCGCAAACAATAAAGGTGCATCACAATCAAAGATTAAGCGGAGGAGGAAAAAGATGTAAAAATGGCAATCAGAACGCATACAGAGAGAGAGAGAGAGAGAGAGAGAGACGGACTCGGGAGTTAGAGAACACAGACGGCGCAAGACGCCAACTTGCGAGGTCGTCTAATCCACGAGTCTCTGCCGGGCAAGTCTTGGCTCGTTTCCTACGTTGCAAGCTTTTTCGAGTACCAGTTCTTGGCGTATGAAAACTCAGAGTTGCCCACCTTATGGCAAGATTGAGTGCTGGGTTGAAATCATTGGATTTATCGTTTTCTGTATCTGAGCTCGTGGGAGAAAGATTGCAATGTCTGAGTGTAATCATGTTATACAAAGCAATGTTTTTACTTCTTGTAAGAGAGATGGGAAATCCCATTGTCTTTTTGTATTTTGATGCATCACACAGTATTGGGTTGCCATGTAATTCAGAGACACGGGCTAAATGGACTTTCGATGAAAAAAAAAAGAGAGAGAAATTCTATTCCATTTTACTTAAAGAAGATTGCTAGGGTAATCTAACGTCCAAAGCAACATGATCACATCAGAGAAATCCTCCAGCATAAGAGCCCATGAGTATAGTTCTCCAAAGGGGGGAGAGAAGAAAGAGAAAGAGAGAGAAACGAGAAGCCCTCACATCAAAAGGATGGAGTAATGACAGGGGTAATGATGGATAGTATGGGGGGTGGGGAGACAAACGTGTGATCGAGCGCTATATATGTTTGTATTAGCAATCGTCCCCCAGACAGCGGGCCCGGTGAGTCGGCCCCTGGGAAAGCTCAGCCCGGACTCCCCACTGTCGCTCTCCATTCGGCCCCAGACACAGGGAACCATGGGAAGCACAACCCGTCGACTCCAGCGACACACAGCGTGTCTGTACACAGAGACTTGGATATCAATCAAGAGAAAATCAACATGCCTCCTGTTATGAGTCATTTCAAATCCCTCATTTGTGAGGAAAGTGTCAAAGGAGGATAAAGTGCAGAAGATGATATATTCTTTCAGTGTATCAACTGTGTTTGATTTCAGCTCAAATGTCTTTAGCGTTTCTTTGCTTAATGAGTCTCGACCAACCGCAAGAAAAATGAACTCGCAGTGCTCCCCAAAAAATATTTGAACACTTAAGCCACATAATAGATAACAAAATATCAAATCAAGTGGCGATTATTTAAAAGAAATAGATCCCAGTTTATTTTCGAGCAAAACGAGACGTTTTCTAGGTTTGCTGGTTTATTTAAAAAACAATAATAATTATGCTCAGAAAAAAAATCTGGTTCTTTCTACATCTCGTGTTTCTTTTTATTTCCTTTTTTTCGATTTTAACATTAACAAACAGATATTTGCATAAGTAAACTTATGAGCAATTGAGCTGGAGTAGTTTAAAAAGCTCGGTTTTGACTTTTTCAATCTTTCCTCAATGCAAGCCACCTAATATAAAGAAGGGCTGTGAAACGATTAATCGTGATTAACTGCATCCAAAATAAAAGTTTGTGTTTACATAATATATGTGTGTGTAGTGTGTATCATTGTTTTGTATATATAAACACACACATGCATGTATATATTTAAGAAATATTTGCATGTATATATATACACAAAATTAATATTATACATAAATGTAAATATTTGATATATTAACACATTTTTCTTGAATATATACATGCATATGTATGTATATACACACTACACACACATATATTATGTAAACACAAACTTTTATTTTGGATGCGATTAATGGTTTCACAGCACCTAATATAAAGTGTTGTAAACTGTAAGATTATAAAAGTCGCTGTTCAAAAATAAAGTGAGTTCATGCCTATAGATAATGTGATGAACTCCACGTATTGTTTTGTTTTGCAGGTGTCGACTTCCTTTAATATTATGTTATCAAACGATATTTTTTAGTTTCCAAAACTAAGGTTCACTGTACATGTGAGGTAACGTTTGTCACAGATTGCTTTGATAAGGCTGTAAAGTCTTAAAATGACAAACATGAAATATCCATATTAATGGCGACCAAAAGATGACAGTGAAAGCATGTGTGATATACACGTTCTCTGGACTTTTGCAATTCATCTTTCGGAACCCCCTTGAAGTCAAACATCCTTTTTTTTTTCGCCTCTAAGGTGGAAACACATTTTTTTCGCCATAAATAAACTCTCCGCGCTACATGTCTACTGATTAGAAAACCTGTGTCAGATCATATTCTCAATTCAAATGAAATTGTCACAACTTTTATGTTGGCTTAATAGGGAACAGATTGCACAAAGGCAAACAGAAAATGCGGTTTCACAGGGATGCTCGGCACAATAAAAAAAAACACATCATTTAACATTCCTGTAATTGGGTAAATGGCATCAAATTTGAATATTCATTCAAAGCTGGTGCAAATATTCGCGACTCACTTATTCCACAACGGAATAACCAGAGGAACGCACCTAAATAAAACACCTGCGTTATTGGCTAAATGTGTTGCAAATGGGTTCGTTAAAGCCGACAACCACCGTACAAACAAGCACAAAACACCCAGCGCTCCCTAATGGATGTGTCACAGGATTGTGCACTCTGGAATACACAATGATTATGACATCAACACTCTGTCCTTGTGGTGTGTGCTGAAGGTGATATGTTAGATGTGAGGGGGGAGAGGGCTTGAGGGTTAGAAGAGCCAAAGCCTGGTACTCTTAGGTGACCTGAGCCCAGGGAACAGGGCCTCTGGGTCATTCAGGACACGCATCCAGGGGGTTGTTTTCTCTTCAATCCTCTCGTTTTCTGATCTGATTTAAACCAGTGTCTGCGCGCTCAACACAATTGATACCGAAAGCCGAAGGGAAGTTACGTCGTGACTTGTACATTTCTCTCTCCCCCAGGACAAGATTCGTGCTCGTAGAGGAGATCTGTTATTATTTCGTGGCTTCTCCCATCAGCTTCATTCCATCGCAGCTGCAGGTTTACATATTCTCTTCCTCCAGGGGAAAACACACTGGGAAAACGGGCGGTAATCGTAACCTCCTCAGAGGGGACAGCCTTTATCCCCGTGTTAACCAAAGAGTAGGAAAAAAACGGCACCTTTGAAGCGATCAAATTTAACACCGATCATTCTCCAAGCCCAAAACATTAGCTGCGATGACTTTGATAGGAAGTGTAACGCTACACTGTTTGATCTGCCTGCGTGAAACTGAAGTCAAAGTGAAAAAACATAACAGGACTTTGAAACAAGCCACCTTAAATTAGAGCTGACAACTTAAAACAAACATGGACATCTGGGTAATTTGATAAATGAAAGGAGATATTTCATTTACACAAGACGTGAAAGGGTGTAAAAACATCTCGCTAGAAAAATGTGTGTAATTTTAATGAAATAATACAAATAAATACATGCACAGGCAGTCAAAGAACGGACATGCTAGGTCAATTTTTTATAATATTCCAAGCTAATTATACGTCATCCTAATTTAAACGCACATATTCCCAAATCCAAATATTTATAAGGCTTGTAAGTCGTTGTTTTTATATTTCATCTTGTTTCTCCCTCCAAGATATATTACAATTGTTTAGCTGCTGGGCGTAAACTAATGTGCATGCACACACATATCATGCGTTTCATCCGTGAATTATCTGCTTGGCTTGGATAGGATTTGGAAGAGGGAGCTGTTTTTAACAGAGGGGTTCCTCTCAACAGATGAAGCTAGCCTGCGGTCATCATCGCAGAATATATTGAGCACATTATGAATATGAATCCTAGGCCCTAGCCGTACAGCGCAAGGGTCAGCGCTCGGAGGCTTAGAGCTGCGCACTTCCGCACATCCGAGTCAGAAAGCAATAACACATTATCTTCCTGTTAACTCATTCTTCTCTGGACCAGACAGCGTGGCCTAAAACGATTATGAGCCTGCCCTGCCTCATTATGAATTTATTCAGCACTCAGCATTCAGATTTTTGACCATTATGACAGTTTACCATCCACAACGAAACCATACCAGCTTAAATGTTGTTAAGGATGTTTCTTTTCTTCTTTTTTTTTTAATGAGTGAATATTTTAAGAATAATTGGATCTAAGCAGATTTGGGAGAATATGTAATTAGCCTAATGACTCATCTTAAGCGTAAGAAAAAATAAAATGCTAAAGGAGGAGTTCAACTGCCGTCCAGCCTCCCTATTTAGCCATGCCTGCCTCAAAATCCTTACAATGCCTCTATTCCCCAGCGGAAGGCAAACTTCAATTAATGATGCCGTTCTGTGCTTATTTCTGCGTTTCAAAGCACCGCAGCAAAGCAACCAAATCCATTTGTTGTCTGAGCGAGGATTCCCAGAGGACTGGTGTGAAAGTACTGGAGGGAAAATGTGCTTGCTGAATCGTCTGTCCTCATTTTAAACGTATTTAAGTTAACGTATAATTAAAGGTACAGCATACAGTCCGTCTATGCAGAGCCCCAAGGACAGCTCAGAGAAGCTCTATGAAAGTCAGCGGTTGATCAAAAACCACGCATGACACCGGCAAAATACCTTTTCATCTTCGTCCTCGTCCTCAGCCACGGACATGTTCTCCTGTAAAAGAAGAGGAAAGAGACAGAGAACGGATGAGATTGAGACACACGTGGGCAATGGAGCATTTTCTTAACAAACACCTCGTAATGAAACCTTCGCTTGTATATACACCCCCATTGGGAGAGGCCTTGTTGCCGTAGCAACTGCCTCTCGGGTGACCTCGCACAAAAGGAGGAGGTGAATGAGAAGGGCCTTCCTCACAAGAGCGATGTCACAACCAAGCAATCTAATCTTCTTCACAACAAACACGTACACACAACTCACACATGCACCTGAAACCGAAAGGAATGCATTTAATCTTGGCCGTTCGGGTGCCTAGACCGCTCTTAAGTCATCCCTGACCCTTTCTGGCTATTGAATGTAACTGTGGCACTCTTTTCCGCTCGGTGCCCCGTCCCGAGCCTGAGATACGGCACATACACAAGAGTTTTGCTCAGAGACTCAAATCCGGTTTACACAACCCACTGGAGATGAAGGTCACGTTCAAACCTACGACCAAGAGTGATAGACAGACATCTTAACCCTTGTGAATGTTGAATTTATAGATGACGTGGACCTAATTAGGAAGGGCTGACCAATTAATGTCTTTGGAAATGGTGTGGAAAGAGTCTTCTAAGGTTTATAATGTGCTGTAAATTGTCTAATGACTCCCTAGAATACTTAATTCTGAGTGTTCCATAATATATACACTATATTGTGTTTCCTGCATTGCTGTTGCTCGTTTCATATCATCCCACAGTCGCATGCTCACGCTTTCAGCACAATCTTCATCGATGCATTAGTCTACGATCCATCAGATATCATTCTAGAATGCTGATTTGCTGCTATTAATTATTAATGTTGAAAACATTTTTGTGGAAATGGCGATTTATTCATTTGCATTTATTAAATCGAAATCTTTTGTAATATTGTAAATGGCACTTTTGATCAATTTAATGCATCCTTGCTAAATAAAAGTATTGATTTATCTTGCTTTAAAAAAATGTTACCACAAATGTTTGAATGGTATCATTGTTGCTCAACATTGATAATAATAATAGTAAATGTTTCTTGAGCAGCATATTAGAATGAATTCTGTTGGAATATTTCTAGAGTAATGATGCTGAAAATCTAGTTTTGTATTTTATTTTTTTTTAATAATAGTAAACAATATTTCACATTATTACTGTTTTTACTGCATTTTTGATTAAATAAATGCAACCTTGGTGAGCATAAAAGACTTCTTTCAAAAACATAAAAAATGTCTACTGTATATGACATCAGATATCTATAGACAGAACGTCTATTAATATTGATTTTTCAGTAGAATCTATGAGGTTTAAAACTGATGCTTGTCATTTCTAAATCCTGTGAGTCACCAGCACAGACTCTGACTTATGAGGGGCCATTTTCTGTGCAGCTGAGTGGGCGACATCACAGCACTCACCAAGTCCTGACTGGAGCTGGCCATGCCTGGTGTGATGTGGAAGTAGTTCCAGCCAATGAGCAGGAGGAGGAAGAGGGGCAACATGAACAGCTCCCAAAACCAGACTGTCAACACAAATATCTAAGAGAGAGAGAGAGATGGTTTTAAACAGGGTATGAGGATCCTAGACAGCAGTTGGCAATGCTGCCCACACATACACACACATATGCATTTCCTCAAATATTACATCGGAAATTAACTCTTAGAAAGTAGAAAGACCTTGTCATAACAAGAAAAACTGTCCAAGCATCCCTTCCAGGTGCCTGTGTCGGAATCTGTGTGTCGTGGTATAGGAGGTTTTAATATTTCAAAAAGCCATTTGCAATTGATTATAGTGTGTAATTCGGATGCGACAAATCGGAGCATCTGACAGGAGCGGGTCCTCCACACTTGCTCTGATGTACTGCGTTTCAAATGCTTCCTGACTGCACTGCATTCCTGCTGCCTGACCTATAGCACTCGTATGCGTTTCACCACTGCGGAGAGAGACTGCGAACACTCAAGACCCCTGGTAGAAATAAGATGAATAATCCTTCAGATTTCCATAAGAGAAATAGGTGCACAACACCCATAGCACCGCGCAGCACGCCGCTAATTGGCCGGCTGAATTTAAAGCCAGCTAGCGGCAACTTAATGAGCCTGAGAAATAATAAGATGATGCACAGGGATGACCGTAAAAACAGACATTCTCAGGGAACATTATTATAAAAATGCACTCTGCACATTACAACTCAACCGATCTGTAACATAACACTTGAGCATTTATGTCAGCAAATTTCGTCAATGTACTGCTAGAAATAACTGAAACATTGAAAGAAAACTAGGGATGCAAAATATAACGGTGCCATAATATTTACCAGAGAATATTTATATTGTGTTTCTATTGTAATAGTTGACATATATCAGCTGATACTGAGTATTTAATTGTGCACACTTTCTGTCTATTTTATATTTCGATTACCTTTGCTGCCACCTTCATCATTTTTAATTATGCTGAATAATTTATTTATTATTATCTCATTTATTAAACATGAAAAAATCTGCATTATACAATGGTAAATAGGCGATAATCCAAAAAGTCAATAAATGTAAAGGTTAAAATTGTACTACATCAGGGTATTTCCAAAATAAACTTTCAGAACAATGCTTGCACATCACATCTGTCTAACATGAATTTAAATGAAAACATCTGAAATTCTCACACTGCACGATGGTTGTAGATTTCATTTGAAGGTCACAAGAACGAGCTTGTACCTACACAGAACAACATGGCTCTGCTTCCATGGCATGCTGGAGGCTTGTTAGAGACAATATGTTTGACTTAAGTTAGACAGGGCCTGCAGGTCTTACTTTAAATCTAGTACAGTACCAGCATGTTCCTGTCATACCAGCCAGTGGCCAGACATCACGCTCTGGGCAGTCTACCTACTGCCACTCCTAAGCTAGGTTCACTTTCACACATGCCTGCACGCACACACAAACACAGCCACCAGGGATATGAGAATCGTGCTTAATGCACAGAGCACTTGGACAACAACCCCGCAGGCACAACAACAACAACAACAACAGTGCACACATCTGGGTCTTTCTTTAATAATTCATTACAAATTTAGTCACACTATCCTATCATAGATGGCTGAATCTCTTTAAATCCTTATTCAATCTGTACTAGCGCGCAGATTCAAGCTGAAAACCGTATTACAGCTCGTGAAGGTTGAATACGAGCGGCATATTGCTGCATAGATGGACCCCACGTGGAGGGGCCCGCCTTCATCCTCACCCTCAGATAAACTCGAAAGGGCTTATCAACAGGTTAGCTGTCATAAGTGATACCTTCCAAAGTAAGGGAGAAAGTGAGAGAGCCGAGTTGGGGGAAAAAAAACCTGGCGACAGCCCAGCAGGAATGTTGAACCTGCTTGCCCTGCCTGCAGAAGCTTCTACATTAACTACTAAAGTCTAATTGCCTGGTCCCTGTCTTCCCATGCGAGTCAACAGTAGGAGACCATTCATTTGCAGCCTGTGAGTCTAGAGAGAGAGAATCTGTCACAGGTATTCATAATCGTCCACTAATGCAAATTTCCGCTCAACTGCTCTCGGGCTTGGTGGACGAGATAAAAGCACACAGAAATACAGTCAAATGTATTGAGTCTAAATGTAGCATCTAAATGACTGGATGAACAAAACCTGTCAGAAATGTCTTCATTTCGTCCCCAGCAGTGTGAATCTGGAAGCATGCTGGATTTACGTGCCTTTTCCCCAGTGCTAATAAAAACAGAACAGTGAACATTTGGAAAAGTCTCCCTAATTTGGGTGTGAAGGCAGTGTCCGATAGCCTTGAGTCAATAAGCCGGGCTCAGACTACAGGAGTTTCAGGCCGATTTCAGCCTAATTTACCCCTCCCGACATTCTGAGAAAGAAATCGTATCAAGTAGGGTTGGGGAAAAAAAAAAAAAAAAAAAAAAAAATCGAATCGCGCATAGTATTGCGATATTTTCCGTGGCAATACTGTATTGATACACGGACGCCAAGTGTTTCCGATTGGGGAGATTAAAGCGGAGGAAAACTGAGAAAACCTGGATTATGGCAGAGTCTTTAAAATGTACTGTCCTCTCGTCTTTGAAACGAAAATTTCATACGTTTAGATATAATTTTATATATAGTTATGTTTATTTAATATAATTTTAAAAAGAAACATAAACATAACGAGGGGTGTCTGTTTTGTGACTAACGTTTCTTTAGTATAACCATGGATGGAGTATAAAATTCAATATAAATTCTCGTTATTGCATTGGACTCTATGATCAGCGGAAGTTATCGAGCATCCTTAGACCTTCACCGGAAATACTGCCGTGCATAGAGCCCATTCCCACCCCTAGTATCCAGCCCAGATTCTCTGATAATGTGAGGCATTTACAGATCAAATCTGCTAGCAAATACATCAGGGCCACCCTGACAATATCAAACATGTTTTAAATCGAAATGATTATGATTACGTCAGTACTTCCGCAATAGCCAATAAGAGGTGAGTCTACAAGGAGACGTGATGGAACTTTTGAAATGGCGACCGTGAAACAAGCAACGTGGTGGACAACAGCTGGTGGAAATGTGGCAAAAACACGACTGCCTTAATAATTTTTTCTCATATAATGTCTACAGCAAGTAGCCATTACATGCATGATGCAACCAGATTTCACATTTGGTTAAGATTTACAAACTCCTGTAGTCTGAGCCCGGCTTAAGTGGTTTGTGTTTTATTAGCGCAGTGATTAAAATCTGTCAGGTTTTACCTCGTCCTCGCTTTCCTTTAGAGTCAATTTATATTGAAGAAGAAACCCAGCTGTATATTGGTTTACCTTTTAAACACAGGGATGTTTTACTGCTTAAGTACATTAAGTGCAAACAGAATTGCTCATTTTTTATACATGGACTTCACATGTATTAGCTACAAAGCTACATAGCACTCAATTTTAGGCAACTTTTTCTTTTTTGCAGAGAACATGACACAGCTGGAATGAAATCTATGCCTTCAACACGAGGGCCACAAAGAGCATTCACTGCTAGGCCACACAAAAAGAGCCATTGACTGCCGAGATTCAATTGAGGTGGAACTACTACGAGCAACTGAAGTCAAGCCTTTTATACTTTTTGAACAGACATGAACCACACGTGTAACCATAGTGACAGTGCCGGAAATAAATATGAAAGATGGTGACTTCTTTAAGAAAAGTCTTAGTTAACACTTCACAACTGGTATTTTATTTATTTGTTTTACATATACATGAAAGGCAGCGTTGCTTTGTCCATATGCTTGCATGGGATCATTGACTTGTTGCAATGTTTTTGGTCTTATTTCCAGAATACAATCGTGAACTTGAGCTTATTTGGTAAGGAAAGTGAGTTATATTGGGTTTGTTTTATCAGACCCAGTTGCTTGTTTTTCAAGCGAGATCTGGCAACAATGAGCCCAGACCGACCACACACACACACAGAAAGTCTAAAACCTACTGATGACGCCGCTCATCTCCGACTCTAGATATTCCGACCACACCGACAAAAAACAAAAAACACAACACACACACTTAACAGAGCATGCATACAATGCAAAGAACCTATTTGCATTGCTGTCCAGCATTGTTTCCACAAAAGCCCTGCAATATTGCAATTATCAGTTTATAACTGTATATACACCATATTTAGCAAAGCTTGTACACACATTCTACTGCTATGTGAACCTAAAAATCATTTAGATTTAAAAATGTCGAGAGTCCAAAGAGGGAAAGATGATTTGGAGTGATAAGAGTGTGTTGTTGTAGATTGATGTAGATGATGGAGACGCCCTCTCCTCACACACCAACAAGGACCACCAGAAGACCGGCCAAACGGGGGGTTAAGAACCGTCTGACGGATTTGTTTTAGCGTGCGGCTAATATGATTGCACTAAATGTATTTCCGAGGCCTCTCTAGACGATCCCCTGTTCAGAGGAATTCCTATACCTAATAATAAAGCACTCAGCGATTAAAAGTGTGAATAAAATAAGTCCTGGAGCCGAAGCCCGGCTGGCAGCAGAACGCCACCCACGCTCTCCAGGGAGGGGGAGAGGAGAACAAAAGGACAAAGACGCCCTCACTAAGAGTTTATACAATCCTGCAAATTGATTAAACGGCAAAGGGGTGGAGAGAGGCTACCAAATCAGACTACTTACTGACAGACTAAACACAAGTGGTGTGGAGGGCTGGGAAAAAACACTCCACAGCTACTGCTAAATGTAAACATGCATCACTGTGGGAGTACAAGAACCTCCATCCATCTGAATTTCAAAGTCAGAACATGCAGAATAAAAATACATGTATACCATATATACGCCGTGTGAACTAGGGAAAATGTGTATATTTTGTCTATTTTAAATGACCTGTTTAAATTAACCTAATTTAAGTTAAATTGCTAGTATGTGGTTTGTCCACATTTTGCTTTAATGACAGCAGCACTCAAATTGTCATTACAGTGATGTTCATATTCTCTGGCATGATCTGAGAATGATCCAAAAAGCATCTGACCGACTGTTGAAAGTTCTCGTGATCAGGGTCACATTTTTTAATATTTCAACATGACATCATGACTTTTACGTAAACTTGACTTGAAAGTGGCATGTTATCTATACGCATTTTGAGCCATCCGCGTGTATGCGTGTATGTACACGCCGTTAAATGTCCGAGCGAAACGAAGCAAAATGTAGCTCTACATCTGGGGAGTGATATTTTTTTTCCTAGGATGGAAGGAGAAGACTCATAAATGGTATTAACCCCAGTGACGGGTAGGTTTAGGGACGGGGTTGGGCTAGGTCATATATTTATATATACAGTAACAGTAATGTAACGTTAAGTCAACGGCGTTCATAAACACACTGAAAAGCGATTATGCATGTTAATAGCACGCCAAAAATGGAAATACGAATTGGCGTGTCATATATACGCCATTTCATGAGATCAGTCTGAATATTTTGTTTATTTTATATAGACTACTGTTCAATTTTTTGGGGTCGGTCGGATTTTTAAAACGTTTTTTTTTTTAAAGAAGTCTGTATTTTGGTCACTGTATTGATTAAACTTACGTTAAAACTAGTAATATTAAGAAATATTATTCAAATTTAAAAAGACCTGTTTTCTAGTTTAATATTTCAGGTATTTTCATGGACCCCACTGTATATCAGCACTTCATATATAGAAAAGGACACAACACTGACTGGCTAAAACAACCCAGAATTTATAAAGGGAGATTAGTTCCACTAAAAGCATTTTCATAAGAGCAATATAAATTCATTCAGTGCATTAATGAACACAGAAAGACAAACTGAGCAAGGATCATGTCCAGTAAAGTTTGTGTTTGAATCAGAAGCAGTCTTAAGTCCATAAATCATCAAAACTGGACGGAGAATTAGCGAGATAACACCGGACATATTGGGCCATTACACAGTCAAACTAAACAAATCCCAGAGGGCTTGACTTTATAACAATTTAGATTTAAGTCAAATAACTTTACATAGGTAACTACTCGAAGCATTAACATTTCGTGCATATTGACTGGGAAATCTATCGTGTGTGGATGCTCTCAGAGCAAGTGAGCACTAACTAAACCATGAGGGGAAGTTTGAGTCTCTCGTGTCTCTCTCGTACATTTATCTTCCGCAGCGGCGAGACGCAAACAACGGCAGCCGTGCCTTATGAGGGTCAGGCGAAGGGCTGTGGACGGATGCCAGATTACATGAACGTATCTGTGCAAATCTAACAAGGCTGACTATTGGCTGCAGGCTTAATGTGTTTGAGAGAGACGATGAAACCGGGCAACTTTAATGCGAACAGAGCATCCTTACAGCGTTGCCACACTTTTCCCTCTTGCTCTGGCTTTTTTCCAAGGTGAAATGTAGGGCGATGCAAGACACATACATCGGGGTCTTGATTAAAACACAGAAAAATGACAACGTTTGCACTGAATCAAATGCCCCAGTGGCAGTAACAATCGTACATGTCCATAAGCAAAGGAGCTTGAGATACATGGAGAAGCTTGTCTCGTGTAAATCAAGTACACCAAGACCCGTTGAGCTGTGTTCAGATTCAGTTTCAGGATTCAAAACTGTGAATGGTGTGACAAAAATCAGGTTCTCATTTATTAAAAATCTCGCTATTCACCAATATGTCCAGTAAATTGAGTAAATGGTATTGTTGGGTCATTCATGAATGATTCGTTCATTGTGTCTGTTATGAGACAAAGGTGTTCCTCATAATTTATCTTTGGCTGCATTATAATGATTTTCTAATCTGAAATATGTTCAAATATCGCTTATGTCAACGTGTACGAGGAATTTGCTCATTGAAAATGCTAGTTCTTTAATTTTTCGCGAATGAGATCAAATTTGATTAGATTAAACAGCCCTTCCTTGCAGGCCAGACACATGACAAAAAAAATTAAATAATTAAAAGTAAGTAATTTTTTGACAATATGTGCTTCTTTTTAAAAGTTTTAATTTATGTTTTAAATATAATGTGTTTTTATAAAATCAACGAATATTTGCTGGCTAATTAATTCAATTAAAACATTGAATCTGTTGGAATGTACATGAAATACAATGAGAGCTGTTTTAATTAAATTATTTCTAAATAATCTTGCTATTGTGGATATCATTAACAATTTATTATAAAACGAAGACAAATGAAGACAATTATATTCCATTTATAATTACATCTTGTAGATCGAATTATTCCCAAACATATCCACACTGAACTAGAATGACTGTAGCATTGCATGTATAACTCGTGATCCTGCAAGCGCACTGCAGGCTGTGAGTGTTTGATACATGTTTGTGATTCTCGTGAGCGGTGGAGTGGACTGTGCGCCCAGAGGGAGCGAGAGAGAGGGAGAGATAAAGTCTCTCTGTCACGGGCGGTGTGGAGGCCAGTGTACAGAGCCCTGTGGTGCCTGTCAGCGGATGGCACAGCGACCCCACCCCGCCGCACTGGCCACCAGTGTTTAATCCATGTTGGGAGCGTTAACATTCAGCGACCTCACGGGTGACAGATCTGCCATGCGAGCCTTCTCCCCCGGGGCAGACGGCACCCCGAGTGTCAGCTCGGCTCACGGAAGCTCACACACACATACGAGCGCATAGTATACGTCACAGACAGTCGACCGCGGGCGCCCGGGGAGAGTTGTCCTCTGTGACTGTTGAGGTGGCGAGCGTGTTAGTGCTGGTCATTACGACACGCAAACGCACACAGACATGTGCATCAGGGTTAAAGACGGAGCATGTTTGCTCGCCGGCAGTAATAGGGAAAACAAAAAAAAATATATGAGAGCGGAATGCAAGCTGTTTACGCTAAAGCATGTTTATGCACAGATGGAAGGAGAATATTAAAAATATGTACAAATTATGCAAAGCAAACAATGAATATGTAAACATGCAAACTGCATGCGCACATTTAGGTGGAGTGATCATGAAAGTGTACACTCGTATGTAAAAAGCACGAGCGGAGTGAAGGGAGGAGCTGTCAGCGCCGCTACCGTCAGTGTCAAGGATAAGAGGGATGTGCGCGGGGTCAAGGCAGACTCGCCGTCGAGCCCCAGGAGCCGAACGATGACACGGAGCATACACGTCTCAATAACAACACTGACACTGTCAAATCTCCAGCCATCACTGCACTGTTAGCGGACGCTCAAATCCAGCTTTTTAATTATTAATCCCTTCCTCCAGAGTTTCAGGAAGAGCCCGTGCACATATATCACTATCAAGGGTTCGCCCTCCTGTCATACTCGCAGCACAAACTCCTTGACAGTTTCTTAAAGCCCATGAGGCACACAGCGGGACCCACACACACACATATGCGCACATTCATTTCAATGTAGCTGTCCAGGGAAACTTTCAGAGTGAAACGAAACAAAGGTAAGGGACAAAGAAAACCCTGACAGACAAAAGATCTAACACAAAGACTGGGACTGTCAATCGATTCAAACTTTTAAGTGAGCGAAGTGCGTGACATGTTCATTAAATAATCAAATTAATTGCATGGAAATTAGGGTATTTTAAGCCAAAAATATATAATTCTGGCATTGTTTACTTCCGAAACCTCTCTCTTTATGGTGGAACATAGAAAAATTATTTTTGACCATACAATGGCAGAACTGTTTGGTAATCAAATCTTCTTTAAATTCCACACAAGAAAGTAAGTCATACAGGTTTGGAACAACATAATGGTGAATAAATGATGAATTATAAGATATTAGATGTCGTATCTTATTGTTGAAGATTTCTTCAATTTATTGTTTATCTCAAACTAATTGTTTACAGAAGCATATATTGTTTCTTTCACGACTCTCTAAAAAACCTTTAACTTTTTTATTTTACAATTTCTTCTAATTTTCGTTTTGGTCAGCTCCCTAGAATAGTGATTGCTACAGAATTCTGATCGATCAATTGCGGCATTCTGTAAGTACTGACCACCCTGTTTGGGTTTATATTCCTCTAAAGATAAGCAAAAATGAGTGAACCAAGTAAATTATTGTTTAGACATAGACAATATATTGTGTTTTGTCCACAGCTAGGCTGACTTAGTTCACATAGGAATTGTTGTTGCATTCCATCTACACTCATTTTTAATTGTTTGCCTACATATATGCAGACACATGTATTTGGCTAATATGTTTTGCTCCTTTTTAGTGTTCTGCACCATGTTTCTTAAAAAAAAAGTTCAACTTTAAACGCATGCGTTGAGATTCCGTTGGGACTGCGCCGAGTGTGACCTTGTTGAAATTCCTTGCTGAGGAATTAAAAGTATTAATTTGGTTTAAGTGCATACATTTTTTTGAAGTAATTAACTGTACTGAATTAACATTAAAATGACAGGCCCAGCACAGACATGAAATGCCATGCAGGAAAACCCCTCAATACCAGGAGATCATTGCGTTTTCCTGAGGACATTGCGCGAGTTAACTGAAATAACGAATCGGATCGTGGAAATGCTGATAATCAGTCTAATCCTGGCTGTCCCAGTAAGCCAGTTAATAGCTTAGACCGTGCCCGCCACTTTATAGCGTTCCCTCAGGACCCAGGAACCTGCCTAGACCCCGTCCTGCTATCATCTGGTGCTGGCGATTCTGCTAGACAGAAACAGGAAGAGAGAGAATGAGAGAGAGAGAGAACGCTCCGTCACAGCTGCCAACTGTGTTTACAGCTGCACGGCATCAAACATTCATCAGATGCCATCTTTACAGTCTGTGATGTGAAGCAATCAGCATTTCACAGCCTGTCAAATGATGTCGAAACCGCTTGCTACCTGGCAGTGTCAAAAAGGGAAAGAAAAAAAATCTTAAACACACTCACACACAAACACACGTGCAGGTTTTCCTTTCTAGTCCGGACTACTGACAGACGAAGCAAGCTCATATGTTAAAATATTAATTCTACTTAAACACTTTAAAGACTCTAATGACAGCAAAGCTCCAAATCAGCTTTCAAGTGTAAATAATCTCTTTTTTCCTCACCCTTCGATCCCTTTCATCTTTATTGAAAAAGCTTGAAACTACAGAGTTCAGAAGCAGCAAATTTGGCCAGTTAATGCCTGGCTGGGTAACGCTCATTTAGCCTGTGGTGGAAACTTTTTTGGAGTCTGTTTGCTCTGTGTAATGCGCTGTAAGAAATTACTTTGCTTAATGCTTACCATCCGAACTGTCATCGGCCTGCTCTCGACTAATACCTGTTCTCGGCCCTGCGTGAGTGTGTGCATGCATGTTTGGACAGTGCTGTAGCTCCATCTACAGGCCACAGTGAGACACACAGCAGAGAACTCTGTGTGACCCCTCTGCAGTCTCCACTGATGTATGCCACATTCATCTTTCTCAGTAAGTGCAAGCCACATCTAAAATGTGGTATTTTATAAAGATTTTATCTGACACGGCCCTCCTTCTTGGACTTACTGTAGTTGTCGGCCTTTATAAGTGCTGTTTCTAGGCTCATTACTGTTGCATAAACAAGCAATAAAAAATAGTCAACTATGTAAGCAGTCTGGCTGGTTAAAAGAGCACGCCTGCATGCTTTTGGGAGATATATTAAGTGTTTTTTTTTTTTTTAAATGTATATATGCAGATGCTCCTAATGAGACTGGAAGTGTTCAAAACAGTGCCTTGGGTAGACGTGCATAAAAAATTCAAAGGGACACTCACAGTGGGATTTATACGATACGAATCAGCACTAAACCTCACAAAAGTTTCAAAAAGTAGTATGTAATACATGTTATTACTGATATAAATGGGGCTGTAAAACGAATAATCGCGATTAATCGCATCCAAAATAAAAGTTTGTGTTTACAAAATACATGTGTGAACTGTGTATAATTATTTTGTATATATAAATACACACACACACACGCATGTATATATTTAAGAAATATTTGCTTATATATACACTGTGTGTGTGTGTGTATATATATATATATATATATATATATATATAATTTGTACTATACATAAATATTTTATATATAAATAACATTTTTCTTAAATATATACATGTATGTGTGTGTTTTAATATATACAAAATAATTATACACAGTTCACACAAACTTTTATTTTGGATGCGATTAATCGTTTCAATTGTAATTGTAATTTATATATATATATATATATATATATATATATATATATATAGGGCTACTACATTTAATTTAAAGTTAAGCTTTTATTTTGAGGTAATATCCTCATAGTGTAATTATACAAATTAGGATTGAGTAATATTAGATAATAACATGTACAGACTGTACGGTTAAGGTTGCGCTTTACTTTGGGGTACGTGCCCTTACGTTAAGAAAGTATTGGGTAATATAAGGTAACTATGTGGGTTACCTAGTTATTAACCAGTTATTGCAATTGCTATAATAATTGCATAGTATGTACATATGGTACAGGCACTGTAAAATAAAATGTTACCAACTATAATAACTTAAATCATGACATATTTATCTTAATCATGATATCAATACCCTGTCTGATTTCTTATTGTAAAGTATCTTGTTTTAAGTTAGAGAGAGTTTAAGGTTTTAGATGTTTTTTCCTGGAAAACAAGTATTTTTTGCTTGTTGTTGTTCTTGAAACACCTTAGCCATTCAAAGTTATAAGCCACAACACTAAACTAGTGACTTTACAGGTGCACTTATGTTCAATTTAACTTCTCTCCTTCAGAGGTCCAATCAGAGTTTCTTTGCATAACAAAGACTATACTATTATACAATATAGAAAACTTTAGTGCGTGTATATATAGATATATATACATGCACATGCACAAAGCAGAGTATATTCAAACGAAAACACATGCACCCACACACATATTTCCCACTCTCCACAGATGAAAGCGGTGTTTTGCGAGAGGGAGCGTGTATATGCGCTCTGCTGTGTGCAGGTCAGGGTGGTGACCTCTGGGATTTCCAGCACTGGGGTGGGAGTGTGTTCCGGGAACAGGCACTGCCTGTGCAACCTACAGACTGGACAAAGAAACCGCAGCGCCACAAATGCATTATAAGTTGCATAAAGTGTAAAAGCTACAGGACAGAGACTCCATTGACTCTATGAATAATGTATTATAATGTATTTTAAATATATGTTTGTAAAGTAAATAGTATCCTCTCTCCAAGCATACAGGCCCACATTATAAATGAAACGGCTGACGTGACTACGATGACATGGATTGGATGCGAACACGTCGAGGAAAGCACGGTCTCTGCTAATTATGCTCTTCTTAGAGGCAAGCATCTGTCAATGTCTGACTCTGTTACCTTATTACGGCAGCCTACAGATATACATACACCCATAGAGCGAGAGAAAGACAGATATGTGTTTGTTAACCCCTGTGGGTTACGCGCTGTTTTATAGACGTTGTGCAACATGTGTGGTAATTATCAATGGTATGGTAATTAAACGTTGCGAGAGAGTCCAACAAAAGAATGAAACTGGTCTTTAAAGCCATAAAAACACACATAGTTGAGATTCACCCCTCCGGCCTGTTGTTTCTAAAGCCTAGACGATTTGCACAGGTGCCCTAGTTTCATTGTTCCTGTCATTTCCATAGCTCGGCATCACCTGCACAGCTTTGAACGCAGTGGTGCGGAAACAGGCCACATGCTAGTGGAGAAAAGATGATATTCGTTCTGTTCTCAACCCCACGTGTGCAGACAAAGATAGAGCGGGCAACAGGACGTCCCACGCCTCTTCCCAGCCTGACACCCCGTCTCCTCGGGTGGATGGGCGCACGCACACCTCCGATGACTCCCCTTCAGGGGGCACTGCTCATTCCAGAAGCGAGGCGCAGCGGCACGGGAGAATGCACATTATATTACAGCTTCAAGAAAGGCTTGAAAAAGAACTGCTTGTGTGTTACAGCATGGATTCAATGCTTCCTACATCCTACAATAAAACACAGATACACTCGCTGGCACATTCACCGGAAGGGCTGTGTCTGTGTATATAATAGTGTAACAAACAGATCGATGGAGGAAAGCAAATCTGATTCTACTTCACCACACTTTTTTTTTAAAGGAGAACTCCGGTCAATTTAAACATTGAGCTCATTTTTTTGTACATTTTGAGTGCTGTCAGTACAGACAGAAGTGACAAATATCGGTGTTGCCTACACCATGTTATCCTCTTTTTAAAATTCGCACCCTGTTGACTTCAATGGGGCATGTTCTAAACCTAATTTTAGCCTCTTAACCTCCTTGATTTGTCATTACGAGTGCACAGCCATGTGAGTGGTGTTATTGAAAATGACCACGGTCAATCTGACTGCAGTAGATGTGAAAGATATGTATAAAAATGATGTTAGCTCACATACCTGTATTTACTTCCTGTTTTCGGTCGAAGCCCAGAGAAGTCGATTGTCGAGTTCACGCACGCGATCATTGGTGAATATCATCTCAAACCTCCTCCATGTGTTCAACATCTGATTCGGACGAACTATCCATTTGAGCTGATATTCTCAGAACACCACACAGTGGTAAGTTTGAGATGATATTCACTAATGATCGCACGTGTGAGATCGACAGTCGACTACTGTGGGCTTCGACCGAAAACCCGAAGCAAATACAGGTATGTGAGCTGGCTGAATTAACATCATTTTTATTCATATCTTTCACATCTACTGCAGTCAGATTGACCGTGGTCACTCTTAATAATAATCGTAATGACAAATCAAGGATGTTAAGAGGCTAAAAGCAGATTTAGAACATGCCCCATTGAAGTCAACAGGGTGCGAATTATAAAAAGACGTTAACACAGTGTAGGCAACACCGATTTTTGTCGTTTCTGTCTGTACTGACAGCACTCAAAATGTACAAAAAAAATGACCAGAGTTCTCCTTTAACTTTTTGCCACTTTAATTTACAGGAAATGATTCAAACTTAAATCTGTCAAGGTTGCAGTGAAGAGAAGAGAATCTATGCGCAAGCAGTTTATAAACTCTTTCCCTGCCAGTGTTTTTTTTTTGTTTGTTTGTTTTAAAGTTGCCACCCACCGCCAGCATTTATGATAATTTCCACAAAACATTC
Organism: Pimephales promelas; assembly: GCF_988280905.1. Taxonomy (NCBI): domain Eukaryota; kingdom Metazoa; phylum Chordata; class Actinopteri; order Cypriniformes; family Leuciscidae; genus Pimephales; species Pimephales promelas. The sequence continues at coordinate 32,366,259 of NC_142778.1, forward strand.
ATGGCCCCAGAATATTTTGTTGCATGAATATCTGAAAATTCAATATAATCAAAAGAGGGAACAGAGCCTCTGCTTTTAAACATTATTTTGCATCCCTTTTTTATCAACACTTGATTTGTGAGCAAGTTTCAGCAACATTTGAATATATATATATATATTTTTTATTTATTTTTTCAAAGACTGCAACGTGCCTAAGCAAAGCTTCCATCACTTGATTCTGCTCTTTTTTTGCCTGTGTTTTGATCCGGAGCTCCCAGAAAATTTTTAATTTTGCGTTGTGTCGTATAGAAAATTCCATCAATGGCAGTGCAAACAAATGACAATCCAAACAAAAAACTTTAAATCCAAACAGAAAGACGAGAACAATCCAATTGGAAACGCAACACCAGAAATGTAAAGTCAACGACTGACAATCTAAGCCTGAAACACAGGGGCTACAAGAGGCTAACAAGGCACTGGTGTGGTTAATGAATTAATATGGTGAATAACAAGGGCAACTAATGAAACGAAGGCAAACAGGAACTAAACCACAAGAAGCAGCAAGGCAACAGAATATCAAAATAAGAGTCCACATGGGACAAAACACATGGGAAACCGTGAAAGAATCGAATTGAAGAGCTCAATGAGTCTTGAGAAGTATTAACATCTCAGCCATGACTCCAAATACATAATTTCTTACAGTAAAACTCACTCCCCCCCTTTTTTTTTTTTTTGAACGTTCTAAGAAAAGCAACACAAAAATAATCCCGTAATGTGGATTAAGTTGTTGTGGGTGTTCAATAACAGTTATTTATTAAAAAAAAAAATCAACAAATTAAAAAAAAGAAATCATTGATTCACAACACTTTATAGATGCACCCTGACAGGCCAGGGCCAAATGAGCACGGTCTGTTTTCCGTCTTGTGAAAAGTTGCTATTAAGGAGCAGAGCGTTTTCTTCAAAGAAGGATTACTCAGATGCGGTCACTGACCTCAGGTTACTAAAAGGGCCACAGAGTTGAAATCTTGTAAACAGTGGTATGAAATCTTACCAGCAAGGCTGTAATACTCCTCCGTGTGTTCTCCCACTGGACGCAGCTGTTAATATACTGCAGCGTATAGAGAATGGCCACGCTGATCTTTCTCACTCGATAGATATTGCGTGCTAAAAGCTAATGGGGACAAAGCAGTAGTTAGCAAGATGTGCCTGAGGACGTAATGCTCACAACATGACATTCACTCAGGTGTAAAGAGGCTTTTAAACTGAAGGTTCATTGGTGATAAATATTAATAAGTCAAGTCATCTTTGGTGTCTAAAGAGCTTTAGGCGGTGCTGGAGGAAAAACTGAGCGTAATGAGTCTCTGAAGGTGCCGACAACAAAGCTAATATTAAGAGAAAGTGGAAAATATGGTGCTGTAATTGTTGACAAAGATCACCTTTTTGTTAAACTTCGGGTTGTCCTCTGCAAACATTGTTTCTTTCGGCTGGAAGGTTTTGAATCCCGCTTTGATCTGGGAAAGAAACAAGACTTTAAGAACTTTTTGAACGATCCATCTGATATCATTCATGAATAATCATATTTATTTTATATGATGCACTTACAGGGTTGTAGAGAACATCCAGCTCCACAGTGATGCTTCCTTTGGTCGCCCTTGATAGATTATTATTCTTCAGCACTCTGGTTATTTGTTGACCATTAGAAACCTAAAGGCAAAGTAGAGATATTGTAGTTTAACATTGGCACAATGATACAAATGAGCAACAATTATTATAAAAACGTATTTGTGTGGTACTTACAGTCAGCAAAGGAATGGCAACTTTTCCCAGGAAGTCTGGAGCTTTGTCCCCATCATCATGATAAACTGTCAGCACCAGAACGTCATGGATGTCCTTAATGGGGCTGAAGACATGTCAAAATGAATGTGATTTCAACACCATGAGCCAGCATAATGACATACTGAGACATCTATCATTTTAACTCACAATGTTAGGGCTGTTCTCCATTCAGGATTCAGGGTTTTGGGTATCGTGTGAGTTTGCAGTTTGCTATTACTGAGCTCAACGGTACAAAAGGGGTCACTTTTACCTGATTAAGATAAAATATGTTGACATTATTATGACAAATCATGACAATTTCCCTTACATACATTATGCCAGTACATTTCATTCAGATAAGTACCACTTATATCTGTTGATGGAAGATCTGTGGCTTTTATTAACTTGATTTGAAGATAGCCAACGTCCTTCAAGTCCCGCAGGAAGTTCATCGGTCTCTGTAAAAAAAAAAAAAAAAAAAAAAAAAAAAACATACAATCATATTTCTTTCATATCCTAATCATATTAATTTACATGGAGTTGGAAGGTAACAAGGTAAAATAGCACTATGTAATACCCACATATTGCTCCTGCATCCTTTTAAAGTTTTTGGGGTCATCTAATGGAGCCATCTGGATCTCTGAGATGGATGCACCAGAACACGGAGTCAGTGTGACCAAAAACACCAGTCGACCATTGTTTTGGTCCAGCGAATGAGTGTATAACTGCTTCTGGTTGGCAGGAAGTCTGGTCAGGTCAATATCCAGACTGTGAAGAGTAGAACCTATTAGTATTTCATCCATGGAAAAGCATATACAGTGGTTTTCAAAAAGCAGAATCAGAAACTCAGAATCAGATCACTGAGTCATTGAGTAAGCTTGAGTAAGTCTTGCTACTAGTGGTAGAAAGCAATGTCTCCAAATGAATTACTAATACAAATTTCACTAGATAAAATATTCAAAATATTAAAATGTCTGGTTTAGTAAAAGGTGAATATGTAACGATATGTTGTTGTTTTTTTGAGGGGGAGGGGGGCTCTGTCGTCTCAATGCATGCGCTCAATCGCTCTGGCTCGCGAGTCACTTTGATCGCACTTAACTAACCCAGTTCATTCAATATGGGCCAAGCAGAGAAGCGACCAAACACCTTCACGTTTTCCCTATTTAAATACAGTAACACGAGTAGAGTAACTCAACCTAGGACGGTGACACAAAATAAAACGTTGTTTTGTATGGCGGAATACCACAGCAAGTGGGTGGGAGCACTTTGACTCGGCGTAGTAATATCATCCCTCGTGAAAAATCCTCTCCCCCTCTCACTCTTCGGAGTGATGATATTACTGCGCAGAGTCCATAGATAAACATGCGCCGAGTCTTTTATGTCACCGTCCTAGGCCGAGTTACACTGCTTGAGTAACATGGAGGTGTTTGGTCGCTTCTATGCTTGGACCATATTGAATGAACTGGGCTAGTTAAGTGCGCTCAAAGTGTCTCGCGCGACTGAGTGCACGCACTGAGGCGAGAGTGGTATGCATCAACTCGTCTTTGTTAAGGGAATAACATAGTTTAATATGAAAAACCGGTGGAGTATCCCTTTAAGATGTCCCAACCTACTCCTAAAGTTGTTTCACTTCTATGCTATAGGCACATGCTTCAAATTTCATTTGATAGCAGACGTCCTGAAATACAGTATATTTAGGCATTTTATTATACCTCTATGCTTTTTGTAATTGACTAGTGGACAAACTGAAGCAAAAGCTGACACAGCTTGCTCCACTCCCCTTTTAAAACTTTTGAACTTGCTGAACGTGGCTCCAGCAAACTTACACTCCCCAGCACTCCTCTGACTTCCTGCCCCTCTTGCAGCAAACCTCCACCACGAGATTCTCCTGCGCATCCGGGAACTGGTTAAAGTCGAAAGACTCTCTCCACTGCGGGTTTGCCTTCATACACAGATTCTGAGACAGAAAGATAGACAGGCAGGAACAAGACAGAGAGAAAGTTGTGTCAATTTTAAGGGACTCTCAAAACAGAGACAGCTAACATGACAGGTGTATTAAGCCTTATTCAGTAAGACTTCAATGAGACATGTGGTGGAGGAGGAGCAGCCGTCTTTAGGAGAACACATCCTCTCTTCTCGCTGGGATTATACACTCTGACAGCATCCAATTAGAACTAGTTTTGTTCAACAAGCAAACATGCCCAAACAGAGCCAGGGGGCTCTAGAAAAAAGATGGCATGAGAACACAAGACTAGCTAGTTGGAACCATTGAGGGCGGGAGGTAGATGTGCAGGTATTCTGGGTATGCAAATGAGCCGAACAAGACGCGGTAACAGAAGCATCAGGAGAGACGCCCTGCCAGACACGGCCGATCTAATGAGAAACCTCCTCTGTCACCAGAGCAGTGAAGCCTGGGAGAAGCCATCCGAAAGAGGGGGAGGAAGGTGTGTAAAGCGGACGGGAATATCTAAAGCGAGGTATGTGAACAACTCAGAAAGTATGGGAGGAGTAAGAGGGGGAGGGAAGGGTTTAATGAGGTATTGAGAGAAAAAGAGGATAGCGCTTTAGAAACAAAGAAGGAGACGCAATGATGTAATGAGCAGGGCGAAAGAGAAAGCAAGAGAAGCAAAAAGATGAAGGGGGAGAGGGATGAGCTCACCTTGCTCCTGACCCTCTGGTCTCCCAATCTGAAGCGTACGTAGACGTCTCCATGACCGCAGTCGGGCATGTCTTGGCCTTCCACCAGGATGACGGTGTAAACTCCAGTCCAAACCTGATTCTTCATGATTCGCCCAGCCTGCTGACCCTGGAACAGCCAACATACACAATAAGGCATTCGATGTTTGGGCCAATTTCTCTCAGCTCATCTTGTTGATTATAAACATGTATTTTTTTTATGCTGTGCAAACTTAAACATTGAGTTTTTGGTGTTTTTTCCATTGCTGCTTATTTGAATATGTTACCAAGGTAACATCATACTTGGCTCACATAGATGAGGTTTTGACGAAATTGCGAGAAAGACTTGTGATAGCCTTGGAACCATGATCTAACTGAAGACATGTTTGTACTGTAAATAAATGTTTTGCAGCATACACCATCATTTTACATAAATAGTGTGGTTATGAATTTAAACACACACACACACACAACATATGTCTATATACAGTATATCCTTCAGAAATCATTCTAATATGCTGCTTTGCTGCTCAAGAAACATTATCAACTTCTAGATCAATGTTGAAAACAGTTGTGCAGCTTAATATTTTTGTGGAACTGTGATACATTTCACCAATTTTTATTTATTTAAATGTACAATTCTGAACAGAAAGTTTGTAATAAATGTCTTTACTGCCACATTTGATCAATCTAGATACAAAAAAGTACTGACCACAAACTGTATATATTTTATTTAAATTTAGTATTAAAAGTAGGGCTGTCAAATGATTAATCGCGATTAATCGCATCCAAAATAAAAGTTTGTGTTTACATAATATAAGTGGGTGCACTGTGTATAATTATTTTGTGTGTGTATATATATATATATACAGTATATATACACACACATGCATGTATATTTAAGAAAAAAAATATTATTCATATATAAAATATGTATATTTATATCTATATACAGTATATACATGAAAATATTTCTTAAATATATACAAGCATGTGTGTGTACATATATATATATATATATATATATATATATATAATTATACACAGTGCACCCACATATATTATGTAAACACAGACTTTTATTTTGGATGCGATTAATGGTTTGACAGCTCTAATTAAAAGCAAAGGGACAAATGCAATTTTGAAGCAAGGATCTTCTCCTTCTGAGTTATGACCTATTCTAAATGAATTTAATGCATGCATACATAGTGGAATATGGCATGTTAAAACACAATTTAAATAAAATTCTATTTCTGATTCTGTAACAAAATATATCACGAAATAAAACCGTTCTAAAAACTGCTAGTTGAAATGTGCAGGTGATCCCCACACCTCGGAGAGAGAAAACAGGTCCATCAACACGACTGCAGATGGATAAGTACACAGTACAGAGATGACTTGTGGGTTGATAGCCCTGCACTTTCAAAAAAAAAAACACACAGCATCAGGAAGAGGCTGGTCTGTTCTGCCAGTAATCACAGACCAGAGAGCTGTTTTCCCACCTGGCTGCTCGGAGAGTGTGACTGAGCCTTTGCTCCATTAGCATCACACACACACACACATGGCACAGCAGACAAACCAGCATTAACATTTAATGTAATGGCCACATCTCCATAAACAAGCCTCTTTAAAGAGAGAGAGAGAGAGAGAGGGATAAGGGGGGTAGTTATAGAGGGAGCTGAGAGAGAAATATAATATTCATCCAAGCCAAGTCTTCCCAAGTGTTTATTTTGGACAAATTTGTGATCGGCGTGGCCAATAAAACAATTCCGCTTAAGAGTAAGTGGCCCCTAAAGAGAGGCTATTCCTGGTGCTAAAAGAGCTGGGGGATTGACTCCATATGGTGGAGCAGCATGGGGACAAGGGGACAAGCCCAAAGCCATACCCATTTGGCTACAGCTTCAGTGCTGTCCGTCCACAGCTGTGATATTACATCCCAACATCTGGGTTTTAGCTCACCATGCCTGGGAATGAGCCATCACACATATCCTCAGCATCTTACACTGGCATAGTGCCTCAAAGACTACACACACACACTCCAGACACTGTCAGGAAGAAGAACCACATGCTATGTGCCAATACCGCTGCCCGTTTCCATCTTAAAGACAGCGTGGCATGGCTGTGAAGAAGGAAGTGTGATAGAGGAGGAGAGGTAAGAATTGAGAGACATGTTCTGCCTGTACTGATAGGTGTCAATGGAACTAGATCTCAGTTGATTTGGCAGAAGACACTGCGGTGGAAACACCAACCAAACACATACCGATCTATACCGAACAACACCTGTGCATTTGGGGCAGTCTCACAAAAACTGACTTCATGTTTCAGACATTTTAACCTAAAATCAAGATTTTGAAGCTATAAGATTGTCGCAATTCTATCATGGATTTTTGAAAATGACTGTTCATGTAGTGTGGAATATAGCTCTGGGAATATAATAAAAGGAATGAAAATATCCTGCAAAGATTTATATCTGAAAGTGCACCGTATATAAAGTTATTGTCTTTCAAAAGTGAGAGTCGACTCTGAGTCTATGAAATGAATTGTTTTTGAAACGAGTCATTAGCTGTTATATCGTGACGTAGAGAGGTCATTGGCCGCTCCCAACAACTGCGCGCGCAGACTTGAAGTGACGTCTAGAACACATTCAAATACTTCAGCTGAATCGCATCATGTCGAGAAGACGTTGTGTTCTACATTGCAAAGACAGTTCAGCCACTTGTTTCCATTGTCCAGGGACGAGCATGTGAAGAATCAGTGGTTAGAGTTCATATTTGCAACGCCCGACCCTTGTGTTCTCATCATTTTAATGACGAATCATTCAAAATTCAAAAACCTAAATTAATTCAAATGTGTTGATTCGCAAGCCGGTTGTTCCCGAAGGAGGGCTCAGTATCCAGTGTATATGGATCGGGTTTGTCCTCCTCCGAATCACAATCTGTAAGCATTATTAATAATGTTTGCGTAGGGATGTCCCGATCCGATACTCAGGATCGGTATCGGCTCCGATCCAGCCATTTTTGCGGGATCGGGTATCGATCAGACGAAGCAGATCCAAATCCGATATTGTTGTTTTAACTTTAAACATGTTGGTAGCTAGCTAGCTTTAAGTACAGTACTTAAGTACCTGCATTTTCTTATATATATATATATATATATATACAGTATATATATATATATATATATATATAGTAGTGTTTGAATAAAGGGTGGCAATCTTTCATAATCAACTGTTGTTGTGAACTATATACTGGAGGTATATTTTAAGGGGCTAATTGAGAAGATTGCTATATTTTTTATTAGTTTAAAAATAAAATAAAAATATCGGATTAATATCGGTATCGGCAAAAGCCAAATCTGCGGCATCGGTATCGGAAGTGAAAAAGTGGTATCGGGACATCCCTAGTTTGCTGTTATGTTTTCTGTAGCATGCACAATATAGTTATATTGTGTTGTGTACACTCCGCGCAGCTTCTAAGCGGGGTAAAGTTAGTTTTGTTTTTGATATTCACCAGACATTCATTGAAAAATGGCAATTACCTCCTAAACGTCTTAGCCAAATATGACTTCGCTCTATATAATAAGCACTGCCCTTCAAAAGCCGCCACAATGTGAGTTTCGCCGGGAAAGATCGCTCTTGACGGAGACGCGAGTAAGGGACCGTGTGGAAAGTGCACTTTTTCTGACACGTTTGTTCAAACACTATATACAATTTTCAACACTTGACAAGCTATAATCCTGGTTATGGGCGTTCCGTTGCCGACAGTCTCTGCCTACGGTTTACCAATAACAACTGACTTGGTCATTTGACCAATCGCCGCAGATTTGCGTCACTCAAAGGAGGCGTTTGGGAAAATGAATCGTCGAACGGATCATTTGGGAGTCGTTGAGCAAATCGGGTAAAAATAAATGCACATTATAAGACAAATAAAGTGTTTTTTATCCTTGCATGCACGTTAAACTGTTTTTGGGAACTCCTAAAACAAAAATAGGAACATTTCAAATGCTATGATAGGAGCTCTTTAAGCAGATTTAACCCCCATGTCAAATACGATTGCTAATGCAAATCAGATTTTATATTGTATCATTTGATATTTAGTTCATTTGAACATGTATTTTAAAGCTCATTCGTAAATATACATCGCGATAGTTCTTGTATACCATAATAAATGTTGCTAATTTTAATAAAGAGAAAGATATTTTGTCCTGACAATATAATATCATTTTCACAATTTTTTTTATTAGATAAAGGAATAGGTTATACGTTGCCTGCTTTATGCCACTAAAAATTTTGCCGATTTTAATAAAGAGAAAGATATTTTGTCCTGACAACATAATATGATTAAAACATTTCAAAACAGGCAAGTGGACAATGAAGCTACTGTGCAAAACAAATTTTGGGACACATTAAAATTTTGCATGAAACTGTAGGTTTAAACTTTGCCTGCTTTATGCCAATTTTAATAAAGCTAAAAATGTTGTCCTGGTTGTGTTATAGCTATTTCTGTATTAACAAGAATTTTATACAAATGTACTTTAAAAAAAAACAAAAAAAAACAATAAAGCAAAAATCGTGCATCTCATCCCCAAAGTAGCCCATTGTTTTTACACAAAATATAATTTGTGTTAATTTTCTATTAATTTTGGGAGTAAAATCTAACCCAGAAGTTTTTTTCAGACAACAATCTAACAAGATACTGCATCTAAACTTATCTAAATAAATTCTTTCCCAGTGTATTGATTATCCAAACCGGTTATCCCTTATACAATATACAGTTATAGGACACACTGAAATGAAATTAATTGCTGGTCAAAAATACAGTATACTAAAAGTACTCTACAATAGCATGCGGCAGAGCTTTTGTTCAGAGAAATCTTAAATTGCAAGCTTTCACGGCTGTGAGATAAATAAGCTCTCATCTATGAACTGACCTGCACAAAATGCTAGACAGACCATGTGCTTTGTTTAAATCACGGTGATACATTTACTTTGGAAATCATCGCAGACACAAACAAAAATCTCTTGCTCTGTTGAAGTATATGTTGAAGTTTCACTAACTAAGTGAAAGTGAATGTAAGGTAAACTCAAGAAACTTGAATACATCTTGTACAAAACATCTGAGGGGAAGATGGTGAGGATCTACTGCCCTCCAGTGGACAGATGTGATACAATAATAACCTTATTGTGGTGGTATATTTTATTAGATAGTTTATTTGATTAAATGCACTAAGTTACACAAAGTATTTTGTGTATTTTGGCCAGGTAGCAAATACTGTGTGGGTGATCTTCTCTCTTTTAGGCAGCTGGACAGAAGTAATATGGAGAGAATGTATCATGACTTACCTTATTGATGCTTCCCTTTCTTCTTAGAAGCCACTTCTAAAAAATGGTGAATATTATGTTAGAAAGCCTCTTGACTATTCCCACGAAAAATGAGACTATTTTAATAACAAACAATTATTACATTGTTTCAATTAATACATTTTTATCTAACTGTGATTTTGTATATGTACATTTCTGAAAAAATTAGACCTGTTAAAAAATTGTAATGTGGATGGATTTTCTGTAAAGCTGTGTATTGTGACGAGCGCTATACAAATAAATGTGAATTGAACTATTTTTAGGAGTCATACATTTCGTTTGGCAGGTTCCTCTCGGACGGACAGGCAGGTCTCTATAATGATCACTCCCATGTCGGTCTCCGCACTGTTGGCGTCCTCCAAAGATAAAGTCATTGGAATTGTTCTGTGGATAGAAACCTTTATCTGTTTCTCTATTTCTCAGGAGAAATTCTTTGACGGAAACTTTAACTACAACATCACGGAAGGTATGAAATAATAATGTTTTCCTCACTTGTCCAATTCCAGTTGATGGAGAGTAAAGCTGCTTGATCCCATGAAGTCATTGGATCTCAGGTCACGATCATACACCTGCATCAATTGTAATTGAGAGATGATGATGACTATTAGTGTTAACACACAAAACCAAACATAAATTTGTTTACATAAATCTTGAATCTCAAGATATAACTCTTTCTTCAACATTATGAATAGGCTTGAATATTATGGTATTCAACATTATGAATATCAAATAAATAACCATATTGTTTCTAGCATATTTGATTTTATGTATTATTATTATTATTTTTACAGAATTTGTTAGTTGTTTAACACAGTATTGCACACGTTCCTTTCTTCATACTTATTTAATGACTTAAAGTAGAATGAATAATGGAGATATTAAAGTTCATAGCTAAGCAATTATTTGCATTCTGTAATGATGTTAAAACCAAACCTTTAGACAAACAGTCTGATCGCGGTCTCTGACGGGGAAGGAAAAGCATTCATTCCAGGTGGGATTCAGGTTCTTGCTCACAACTTTGCTTTTGTAGATGTGTTTGCCATCTAACTTGAATTTGACGAATGGGTCACTCGTACCTGTAGAAAACAACAAACACTTATCAGTATGCTACTAAAATAAACCGATAGTAATTGTTGCATAATGTTTGCAAATGTATTTTTAAAGGAACCAGTCAAAATGATATTTTGTGGTATTCAATCATACGTAAGCCACAAATTCTGATGATTTGTACATTGTACGTTTCATATGATCGTTTCACTGTACAAGCTGATCTGGTCTTCCAGACATTGAATAAAACTCATTATTTAGGTGAACGTTCTTATCATAGGGAGGCGGACATTTTGTCTTATTGACGGAGTGATGGGAGCTGGCTGATTGTGAAAGAGTAAAAAATTATAGCCAGCGTGAATCTGTTAATTTAATGCCGGTGTATTAAAACCCCAGAAAGCGGCGGGAGCAAGCAGTGTTAATCTCCAAAGCCTGTTAAGAAAGTCTGCCTTGAGTCTGTCTGCGAGAGGGGAGGGCGAGCGCTCCGTCTTTGTCTATGCTGTGGTATGCAGATTGGCTGGTAGGAAGAAGAAAAAAAATATAAGAGAGAAAAAGAGTCCATCGCTTCATTTGTATGGATGGATAAAGGAGTGCTTGAGAGAACCTGCGGGGAGCCTGGAATCACATGACAAAAGCCCTGTGGGGACGGGCTGTCAGGCCTGTCAGCTCGCCTCTCCAAATGAACATCTCCAGGAGGAACTCCTCCCTGCCAGACGCTGACAAGCAAACCTCCAGGCAGCTTGACAGGAGGAAGGGGCTCGAGCGGCCAGGGGAAGACAAAACACTGACGGCGGAAATTAACACAAGGAAAATGGAGGACGGTCGGGGAGGGGACTCGCGGGCCGCTTTCCCCGTGTAGCGGCAGTCGGGGAGCGAGCTGTGGCCGGTGATTGTTAGGCAAATACAGGTGCTGGAGAAAACCCGAGACGGGGAATGCTGTCATGTCAGGCCAAGTGAGGACTCAACTAGTAATGCAAATGGCTGCGGGCCGAAAGAGAACGTCTGAATCCTATCAGTATAAGAGGGGTCAAACGTAGCTAGCACAACACTTGATAGCCAAAGCACTACACATAGTTCGCACAGGCAAATTATTGTCACGTGACCTCTCCAGAGACGCCATCTTTGAGGGCATGCTGTGTTTCAAGTTTTATCAGAGAATGTCCTTTTACAAACAAATATTTATTTCTGTTTATAATGTTACGCAAATCACGAAGAGACAAAGTGAAATAGATTATAAAGAGACTATTAAAACAAGACAGAGAGAGCTACAATGCGAACATTTCATTCTGGCGTGGATCCGTAACGTTATGTTGTAACGAAGGAAGGACTGAGCACGATTATGCAGCTTTGCCTCAGATACAGTATTTTCATGTGATGTGTACCGTTACCTTTATCTGCCATTGGCTAGGAGATTTTTTACACATGCGAGCAATTCCGAGCCTGGAAATCAATGGAGGCGTAATCAGAGTAGCGAAGTAACGTTAGCATGATGCTAGCAGGGATGCTACACTATCTGTTTATTAAAAAGCCATAGCCTGCACAACTTAATTCCTATGTTCCCCTCAAAACAGTCACCGGTGCTTTCTGTAATATGCATGTACTTATGTGTACACTGAAGAACAGGGGTGGAACGGTACATGTAGCTATTCGTATTGAAACAAACCGGTGCAGGCGTCATGGTTCAGTGCATGAATATAAAAATAAATAACTCGGAACTGCTTTATACGCGGGTTATTTAGGGACATAATCTGAGATTGCAATGCTGGAATGTGTGTGCGCGATCGAAAAGTGGAAACGATGTTGTTTTGTATGTTTTAATACCTCGTCATTTTGTTCATACAGGACATTATTCAAACAGCATAGTGTTAACTTATATTTGTTTACACTCGCAATAAAACACAACACAACAAATTCTTGCGTGTTTTGAGTGAGTTTCTTTCCTGATTGATCGCCAGTCATAATCTCCGTCGTTGTTCTGACAAAAGCTTAGGACTTCTCACATCCATGGAGTCTAATAAAATCCCGATTTAACTGAACCTCCGGCACGATTTTATCATCCATTGACCCAGCAGGTGAAGACCATTTTCCAATTTTAGCACGAAACTAATTTCACGTCGCTTCTTCTAGTGTTTTGCCCTCAGCAATGGCGCCGGGGTCGGCATATGCCCATATGTTGTGACGTCATGTGGGAACTATATATAAAGGCTCGCTTTTGTGTCCATCAACGCAAAATGTATGATAATCAAAAAGTTTCAGGATACAGAAGTGTTGCAATTTGCAAGATTATGAATCTGAAAGTGAAAATATTTCAATGTAAAGAAGAGGGATTGGTTAGACTTTTCACTTGGTCCACTTTAGACATTCTACTAAAGTATAAACTACATATTAACCGAGTATACTAAAAAAAAAAATGAACTGGGAAGGTTGTGCACTTTACATGATATATTTATATTTAGCTTACTTACAATAATTTTGTTTTTGCTGGAACAACCCCCCTCAGCCTGACTGAGTGGCAAAAGATCTGCTACGTGACTGGATTTAATAGGGGAAACTGCGAAAATGCAACTAAAACAAACAATTTTATCAATTTAAACTAAATGTTGGACTCAATATAGTGTTCCTATGTTGCTCCGCATTCCTATGTTGCTCTATCCTGCTCCGCATTTTATGATAAACTCTTGAAAGACAAGCGCACTGGCAAAATTTGGTTCCAGTGAAAAATACAAAACGGCAACAGAATGATGCTGTTGCACTGATCTGCAATTTTATGTCTTTTTTACATAGTTAACAATATTATTAAGTGTAAATACTTGTATTTGTGCATCTGTGGGTTCTGTGTCTGTCCCATATTCCACTCTGAGAAATCTGGTCACCCTAGGAGCAATGCACTGTATCATACACTGTATTATAGACATGAGATGGTGTGTCATTCTCAAAGACCACCACACGAGGTCGCAATTTCGCACCAAAAAAATCTAATCTTTTTATATTCTTCATAAGACATTTTTTTCCCCAAAGAAACTTACAAATACAATAAATTGATTAATCTTAAGTAGGCATCACAAGAAGTGCTAAGAAAAAAAAAGTTTGAAACACTGTCTAGAATATATATTTATTCAAGACAATATATATTAAAAAAATATGTCAGCTCTGAACAGTTATCTCGGGGAAAAGCTTTCCCTTCATTGGTCACAAATATTGAATATATGACCCACGGTTGAGAACACTCTCTGCAAGGACTAAGATTCAGATGTTTGTCAGTGATTTGGATAAGGAAAACATTTCGTTAGATAGTAGCCGGCAGAATATATCCTGAAACTACTAAAGTCACTGCCCCTTCTATGTGTACATGAAGATGAGCTTGGATTGGAAATTTAAAAAAGGCATTTATAAAACATACCACCAAGCAAATAATATGGATGAAGGAAGTTGCCCTTATAAGGTTACACATTATGTTTGGTCACAACTGCAATGTGTGATTTGAAAGACATCACTTGACATTCCAATGTCCATAACACACACACACATTATATATTAATATCATTAATTACAATATCATTTACTCAATTCATATGGACATGATATTTTGGGATTAATATACGGTTTCTAATTGACAACTAAATTACTATTTATTTATTTTCTTTCTTTCTCCTGCAGGTGGCAATGTATCCCATTTCATAACTCATATAGGCCTATTTATGCATGCAATTCACAGATTTTACAGTACATAAAGGAAGTAACAAACAAACTTTTTTGGTAACCGTCAGGTTGTTTGGGCTTCGATACAAAGGATTTAAAAGAAAGTGCATGGCCGAATCGTGAACAGGATATCTGGCACGCTATTGCCACCGAAACTTCACTCAGTCTATAGTGTGCACGACCATTTCATTAGATTCTGTTGGCAGAGAGGAATATCACAAGAATATATTCTAATTATGAAAAATAATGAGGTAGAGATGGTAATTAACAGCCTCTGGGCATACACCTGTGACTTTGAACATGAGAACGAGCCGCCCAATCAGCTTGCTCAGGCCTGCCAGTACACTGGCATTATGTCTGAAGAACCGCTCTGGGTATCAAATGGAAATTTCCTACAATCATATGCCTGTAGGATTTCAGTAAACCTTAGTTGTTTAAACCTATGTTCTCTCTCTCTCTCTCTTGTATCTATAGTCCTCTCGCATAAGCAAATAGTTAAGAGATAAAACAGACAACACATTTTACATTATGACACCAGGGACTGTGTACAGCCTCTAGGAAACAACACCTCAACATGACTCTATTTGCATCTGCGCCATAGTAAAAACAGAACAAGGCAAGCTCATTTGTTTCCCAGCTCAAGCCTGATATAACTGACGTGACTTCTATGCTATCAAGGTACAACATTTGAATGCAGGACAGTAAATGACAACTTCCAAAAATAGTTGTTTTTTTAAAAAATGTAACACGGTTACAATAGCCAGACGGAAGTTACAGAAAGAGATTCCGGTCAGACCGCATTCTGCAGTTTTGGGATGACTAAACAAACTGGTTTAACTTGGAAACATTCCGCCTCCCTGCTAAAGTACATTCATAATGGCCACAAACAAAGGAGCAATCCAAAACCTTTATATATAACCATAACATCATTACCTGTCGGTGTCTTTGTCATGATAACTTGACATAAAATTAAGTTAAACTGTCATGTGGTTGGCTTTGACACTGGCTGTCATGTGGCCATTATAACTGTGTCATGAATATTTTTCGTGACCTCAACTACAGTGATACTAACTGAATTTGTCATTAAAAAGTTATAATGGCTTTTAAACAACCACCTGACAGTTTAATGTATGGTTTGATAATTAATCAACTATGTCATGTTTATGACAGGTTGTGTTGTCTCAGTAATGTCACGTTGTCATGACAAAGACACTGACAGGTTAGGATGTGTTTATGTCAAGGTGTCATAACAAAGACAACTCAAACGATGTCATATTTGCATTAAAAACGTCATAAATGAGCGAATGACACTTAATGACAGTTGTCACAAACATGCATAAACATGACATGTCATGATTATGAAGGTGTCATGCTAGTCTTATGCACACCCCTTCACGTAAAGTGTTAGCACTTAAAATGTCTTTTTTTAATTTAAGATTCTATTTTATTTTTATGTTATATTGGATTCCATTATATTTTATACTATTACAGATACCCGAGTAAAAATGTATATTTGAGATGAATGATGCTAAAAAAAACAATCACAGTGAGTAAACATTAAATCTTCACAATCTAAAGAATGTTTCATTCATAAGATTCCAGAACATCCTTAAACAAGACATGTTTTTATTCACATGGTTACAGTACACTTAATCAGATTGACCGTGTTTAGGCTAGTTTAACTGATTAGAGGCGCAAAGAGAAGGAAGTGAATAGTTGAAATAAAGTCGTTATTTTTATTTTTGCGCACAAAAAGTGTTCTCGTCACTTGATAAACTTAAGATTGAGCCACTGAAGTCACTTGGACAATTTTAACGATGTCTTTAATAACTTTTCAAGGCCGGCAAGTTTCAATCCCTCAAGAAGCCTATGGACTAATATGGAGGAGTGATCCAGCTCTCAGATTACATCAAAAATATCTTAATTCGTGTTCCGAAGATGAACGGGGTCTTACGGGGTTGGAACAACATGAGGGTGAGTAGATACTGACAGGATTTTCATTTTTGGGTGAACTAACCCTTTAAGTGGCCTACACTAACTCAAGGTCAATAAGATGTTGAGGACTTACAGTAAATCACAAGAGAACATCACAAAAGGCAAAAGCTCATCCCAAGGCATGGCGATGCCCCACGCCACTCTAGATACTGACACACTGATACAAAACTTGACAAACCATCAGAAACTTTCTGTAGCATGCAAAAGAGACTATTTTTAGAAGCATGTTGAATGTAATCTGATGCGTTGGCTATGCGTTTATTACATTTTTTAAATGATCAGAATTGAACTTGTTGCTGATCTAGGAAACCTTGTAGATGTCAACACGGTCGAATGCTGCCATAGAAAAATCTTGCATTTCGACATTCTTTCTTTTGTTATCAGAAATGTTCCTTTTTCTAATGATTTCTGATACAGAGATAAAATGTTTTTAATATTTCATTGTATTAACAGTATAAGTAAATGATAGTGTTTATACAACGAAATACATAAGGGAAACTTCATTAATGAGTTTTATGTGGAATTATGCAGCTTAGCTAGTCATCGGCACAATAATTAAAGGTGTAAATCCTGTTTTGTGATTGTGAGTCAAACTGAGGTAAAAAATATCATGAAGAAGATCAGGATTTTTAAATGATGCTGAATAAAGTGTGTTAAAGTCATGACCTACTAACAACATTACTCGTTCATTGATTTCCTATGAGAAACCACACCACCCAGTGTTATCCTAGATTAAATATCTAAGTCAGTCATTGTTTCAGAGTTCAATACCTGAGCGGTCTCTGATAACCAGGTTTCTGCCTTCCTTTAGATTGATGGTGAGGAGATACTGGACCTTCTGCTGTGTTAGAGCACTTTGACTGTCATTTAACCCCTCTGAGATCTGAAAAGTAGTGCATAATAGAGTTGGTCAAGGCTATATTATCAAGCTTTTTTATTAACAATACTTTTCCATTTAAAATACTCACGTTTCGTTCTTGTTCTGTACAGGAAAGCGTATCATAGTCACTGGTTTCGTTGAGAATGTCCTGAGGGAGAGGTGAGAAAGTTCTACATTACTTTGCCTCTGCTATACTCAAATTGATGGAGGATTTGGCAACATGCTTTTTTTAATAGCATGAAATTTTGCTTAAACTTATTCTATTTATGTCTCAGATTTAAACAATAATAATAAAAACCTAGATATTCTGTATATTCTCAGACTTTTGGATACATATTTCAGTATATCAGCCCTCGGCCACTCTTTGAAAATATATCAGTCTAATAATTTCATATTAGCGTGGTTTTGGAGATCAAAATTCCAAATTCACTTTGTGCTAATATGTATTAGAATCATAGCACACATCATAATAAAGAAGATGATTGGTTTCATTTTATAATTAGTCTACAAATGTATAATATACCGATATGTTATTTTCCACAATTTACAGAACAAATATTATAACCCTGGCAATATTTCATTCAAATCACACCACTTATAATAATACAAGCTATTTTTATACAGTAAAAATGTAATATTTTATAAAATATCAAATAATTGTTTTCCATTTTAATATATATTAAAAAGTAATGTATTCTTGTGTCTTCAGTGTCATATGACCCTTCAGAAATCATTCTACAATACTGATTTGCTGCTCAAAAAACATTACTTATTTTTATCAATGTTGAAAACGGTTGTACTGTTTAATATTTAAGTGGAAAACGTGATGCATGTCTTTCAGAGTTCTTTGATGAATGCAAAGTTTAAAAGAACAGCATTTGCTTGAAATGTAAATACGTTATAATATTTTAAATGTCTAAACTTGACTAAACTTGTGAACAGTAGTGCATATTGATGTAGTGATAATAATTAGAAAACTTTGAGATGACTTACCATGTCCTCGGCGGACCCTGCAATGAACATTTCCAGTGGATCAAACTGCACATGCTCAGTAGGAGAATATAGGCAGGCTTTCTCCTCAGGTGGAGTAGTGCTGACCGACTCTGTGTTGGTCCATGTACATGTCTCATCTGAAGCTCGCGCAGGAGGCATTGGTCTTCCCGCTCTACTAAGGGCTGCAGCCACTTTATCCGAGGGGTTCTTTGGTCTCTGATTGGGCGATTTCCTCTCTGCAGGCACAGGTGTTATCAGTCTTTCTGTGGGTGTAGGTATAGATCCATCTGCTTCATCTATGTACCATGTCGTGGCTCTTGGCCGCTTATCCGTTTCCATTGGAAGTGTAAAGTCTGCAGGAGCTGATTTCTCTGATGGCGCTGGGCTGCAGGAGTATGACCTGTCGGCGACACTGAACTGCTCAGATAATCCAAGACTGGAGGTGTCGCTTGCTGTTTCATCCAAGTCACCTGGACCCAGGTTTCCAAAGAAAACGGAGTCTTGACCTGGTGTCCCGGGGTTATTTTCCAAAGCCATTCTCATGGCATGAGGATGACACCTGATGTCTGGTACTGACATACTCCTCCTGTGTTTCAGCGGGGTCTTTTTCTTCTTCCCCAGACCCTTCTTTCCAAACAGATTTAACTTTGCTTTATCACGGAAATTGGGCCAGGCTTTCTTCTTTTGCTCCATTGTGATTGTGGATGAGACTTCAGCTGAAATTTAACAACTGTCAGGCAAAAGACAATGTGTGTTAGACAGTTTAATAAAAACAAGCAAAGCATCACGTTACAAAAGGAAAGTTTAGACAATCTGTAAAATATTGTGAACTTACACTACAATCCAAAAGCTTGCGGTCAGTATTTGCTCTTATTAAGTTATTATAATACATGACGATTATTATACAAACTGCATGATATGCAATTGTACGCAAATAATAGGGCTTGGGCGTCGTGGCGTCATTACTGACGTGGCGGCCATGTTGGAGGCTTATGCGCATGTAAACATACAGCAAGTCGAACGAGGAGAAGCAGCAGAGTTGGGATAAAGAAAAGAAAAAAGATGTTAAAATCCCTAAAAGGTTGTGGAATTTACCTGGATATGTTAAATAGGGAAGCCAGTGACCGGTATGTGGACTAAACCGGCACTTTTCGGTTTGGATCCATATGAAATTTCCAAAGAGTCGGCAAACAGTGAGAACAGGGTAATCCAGACAGATAGTTAGTAACGTTAGCTGTCAACCCTCGCGTTTTTTTCTGGGTTTCTCACGTACTTGATCTCTTTTCCCGCTGTCTTCCCGTTTTAGTATAGTCCTGTAAAATATCCCGTATTTTAATATTCTCATAACATTAACATTAGCCCTTTAATCGGACCTGTCAGTCTCTGTTGTCCTGTTGCTAAACTGTTACCCTCTTGCTTTAAGCATCGTTTTGATTACTAACTTAAGTTTAAGTGCTTAAAACAGCTAACGTTACTAACTACACTTTTGAAACACATAGTTAAAAGTATGTTACATGTGTGAATGGTTGTTAGCACTATAACTGTCACTACTACAACTAGCAGCTACGTGGAGCGCAGTTTACCTTGGTTAGCGTAACGTACTGTGCTCCCACTGTTTGTTGGAAATTTCAAATGGATCCAATCCGTTAAAAGTGCCGTTTTATCCACATACCGGTCCCTGGTTTCCCTATTAATAAAATATCCCGGTAAATTCCGCATCCTTTTAGGGATTTTAACATCTTTTTTTATTTTCTTTCTCCCAACTCAGCTGCTTCTCCGCATTCGATTTGCTGGTATGTTTACATTTGCGAAGCCTCCAACATGGCCGCCACGTCCCAGAATGCAACGCGGCGCTCAAGCCCTATTTTAACCTTTAATATTACAATACCAACTGACTGAGTTGTGGGTTCCCTCTATAGTTTAAATTTATAGCATTAATTAAGAGATTTTTTGAGAAATGTGTGTATACCTGATATATATCCAAAAGAATCGATACTGAATCAAATTAAACCTTAATAAAAACACAGTACCAGTCATAGTAGTTGCCTATTGAGTTCTGAGAAGGACAGAAATCCTGAAGGATACCGGTCTGTCCAGTGTTGGCTCAAAGTTCATTAAAAATACATTTTCAGATTATTGCTATCACTTTACAATAGGGTTCATTAGTTAATGAACATTCATTAGGGTTCATTAGTTGACATGAAAATATCTTATTTTGTGATCAACAGAAGAAATAAATGCATAGGTTTGAAACAACTTGAGGATGAGTAAAAAAATTGTTTTAGGGTAAACACTGTAAAATCCAATTACTTGAAAAAAGCAAGCAAACTGATTGCACTCAAAAACTGAGTAAAGTGAAAAAGGAATAATATGTAGTACTAACAAGTGCATGTCTAGTAGTGTACACTTCAAGAGAGTTCATTTAACTTAAAATAATTTGTATACTATACTTGATCTTTTACTTTAGATGTACTCATTTATGCTAGTTGTGAAGTGTTATTATTCACTGGTGGTAATCTAAAGTCCTGTCAGCTTGCATTTTTGATTAATTGTTAGGTTACATAATGCTCACTTTTCAGCAAAGAATATGTAGTGAACTACTGCTGTTTGTAAATGAACACATGATGTTGGGCTGAAGGAGAAGACCTTCATTTTCAGCTTTCTTTTTGCATTCCTTATAACATTAGCATAGTACAGTGGATCCAGCCTGAAGAGCGTTCAAGCAGATGTTAGCATGTTATTGGTGCCCAATCTTGCTCCTGGAGGGCCAACGTCCTACAGTTTGGCTCCAACTTGCCCCATCACACTTGTCTGGAAGTATCGACTAATCCTGAAGACCTTGAATAGCTGGTTCAGGTTTCTTTTGAATAGGATTTGAGCTTAACTCAGCAGGACATCAAGCCTTCCAGGAGGCGGATTGGACACTGCTCTTCAGGTGAAACCACCAAAACACAGATAATATCAAGGGTTCACACTTTGATACAAAAGAGCGCGTATGTAGATAACAATGGCACATGAGTTAACAGCAAAGTATGCAGAAAAAGTGCTTGTTACGTCGTCAACTTGCAGACCATGCCGCTGTCGTTGTGGTCGAACTGTGATGTTTCTCAGAAAATGGTCACACATCTGAAGACTATAACATGCTTTCCATGTCTAGATCAGCAAGCCCAGAAGTGTAAAGGGTACTGAGAATGTTTTTTTAGTCATTAAAGTAAAACTACTCGTACAGTAAAGTTTAAAAAGTCTCTGCCATTTAATTATATTATACACATATAGAGTAAAGGTTTTGAAAATGATAAAATCAAGAGATGCAGGACATGTATTCCTTAAAGAAAGTTTGAAAGCAACCCGTTTCATTTCAATTTCCTCAGAACACACCAGATTTTAAAGTAAGAGTCTTGACTGAAATTAATTCAGCAGCAGCTTCAGCATGGAGGAGTGAGTGAAAAAAGTATTTGGATTTTTGTCTAAATTAAATAGCATGATGTAAAAATTAAATTGACATTTTTAAGAATAATCAAATTGGCTGTGCAAGTAATTTCAGCTCATTAAAAGAAGTTGAACGGTTACTTAAAAAATGAAATTTAAATTGGCTTTATGCCCAGCTGCACTGCTTCCTGAACTTCAGCCAGCTCCTTGTTTCCTGTCTGCCATTATTGGCCAAATTGATTAATTCAGGTGTGTCTGATTATTGTTGGCATGACTACTGAGGTCAGGTACACCTGAATTAATCAATTTGGCCAATAATGGCAGACAGGAAACAAGGAGCTGGCTGAAGTTCAGGAAGTAGTTCAGCTGGGCATAAAGCCCATTAGTTTAGTTTATTCTTTAGATGAGTGATGGAGGAAGAAATACCACTGTTCTGGCATTTCTAAGGCAAAAATGGTTGCCATGACTTCTTCAGATCATATCATTGTTACAGTGTATCATTTCTGCCTTAGAAATGTAAACACAAGGGTTTTAGTTTCAATATTAACGAACAAATTTCCAAAAATACACTCCACAGGAAAGCATACCAGAGATTTTTTTGTCAGCAACAGTTAAAATGAGAAATACGAATATAGAGTAAATGAATAAACATTATTTCTCTGTACAATAGTTCACAATTATGAATTTGATTAAGTTACACCATATATTGTTACTACGATACATACAAATGTTGACGAGGTGTTTACCTTGTTTTCAGATTTAGAGGTGTGTTAGGCTGGTTTCTAAATGTTGATGTAATGGCAGCTTAATTATTAGCACAATTCGACAATTTACAGCAAAAAGAAAGTTTGAGATTGTATCATTTCTGCAAATAGCTAAATATTCAAGTGTGCACAATGAAGTAGATTTACAGCACTAGCAACATCTGTAGCAGATATATTTTTGACAGAAACTAGCCTATGTTACCATGAAAACATATTTAACGAAGAGGACTATTAATAGTATTAGCTCTTACCTCTCTCCAGATGAACTACTGGACGTGTTTTCTTGTAGAAGACATGACTGACAACTGCAGCAAGTTTCACATCACCTGTAAATGCCAGTAATGATGTCTTCAGAGAGATATTTCAGCTTGGACCGGTTTGCCTCTCCAGGGCGGAGTTATGACTAGTTTTGCAGAGTTTTTTTTACCGGAGATTCAGGTTGTTAGCATGCACTACTGTACAATGCTTTGTTTGTTTTCTTCCGAGATACTTTAAAATGATTTTGTTTGCATTCTTGCTAGATAACTTACTTAAAAATGTCAAAGAACACTCCTAGTGGTGTTCATTTACATTTTACGCTTTGTATGTAGCTAGGCCTGTATAATTTGGTTGACCCAGGTAGCAAACAGACGTTGGGCCAAATACAACGTCTGTTTGCTACCTGGGTAACGTTTTTTTTTATTATTATTAACATTTATTTATTTTGTTAATCTAAAATATCATATCTGAAATAACTATTTACTTTCCAATGCTTCTTGGGATTGAACTTGCAATGCTAAAAAAACAAAACAAAAAAAAAAATCCATTTCTTATTGGGTTTGGTTCAGTGCCACCTGCTGGATCGTTTTCATATTGCATGTAAATGTGTCAATGACGTGATGAGATTTTATATTATACAAATATATACCTTTTTAAAATGCAGAAACCTTAATAAAATGTATTGACATTTGTAATTCAAAAATGTGTTAATAAAAACCATTGACCTTTAATATTAATTCAACTTTTTATTATTATTAAGTTTTAGGCTATGTTTTTTTTTTAAGAGTTTAAAGAGTTTTTTCAGCTTGTTTCAATAATTTCACAAACTTGAAGAGCTATACTTGATGACAGCATACAGTGTGTGTATTAAATTATTCATATAAACAAATGCTTTTTTTATGTGACTGGTAATGACTGTTTTTTTTTTATTTATTTTTTTATTGACTGTCTGGTACAATAGATGTGTTTCATAAAACCCTAAACTAGCTCATGGGCAATATATTCCCCAACTTCTACACTGAAGTTCCATGTGCACTGACTGTGTGTTTCTCAGAGATGCAGTATGAAGGCACATAGAGTGAGGATTTGAGGGTACAATGAGGTTTTTAATAAAGCGGACAGATTCTAATGTTTGGGACTTCACATGTGGACAAAGTCTACTCAAATTCAAAGAACTGTTCACTTCAGTTTGCACAGAATAAGCGAGAGAACCTATGTTACACAATAAAAGCCAATATCTTTACTTTAGTGAATGCAGAATACAAATTTGTACAACAATCTCTAGCATAATATCTTAGTCATTCAATAAAAAGTTCACTAGAATATTTATTGTATAATGAAGATAAAACAACACATTCAAGGGAAATATAATGCAGATTAAAGTTCTCTCTCATGTTTTACTCATTTTTTTTTGTCCTTTTTTTTTTTTAAATCATTTTTGAAACATCTTGTTTCAGTTATGGCAACAAAGTCCAGCTTGTGCCGCCAAACGGTTTGAGCGTCCAAACCGCAAACAGCTTCTTGAAGTGAACTAGTAACTACAAACAATTACCAAATACATAATTCTGATTTAGAAAAGCCATAAAGCAAAGCAGTGTACTCTTGCACAGCAAAGTGAAGAAAGTAAGCAACAAACAGTTGTTGTTTCCTCTTTATCCTTTCCTTTCACATTCAACAGTTTGTGACACCAAAGGATCGGCCTCCCCCCTTGAGATCTCTTATGTATTTCTCATGTGCATTTATAGGGACCGGTGATTTCGTTTCGATGAATTCAAAATGTGATGAGTGACATCAGATTTGATTCGCAACACTAGCAACTCTTTGGAATAAGGCTCTAATTGTGCATGTAGCAGAGAAACTCCCTGATTCCTAATCAAGCACTAATGTTGAGTGTTTGTGTGTGTGTGTGTGTGTGTGTGTGTGCATTCACCTCAATACGAAAATCCTGCATGTTTTTAATCCTCAGTGCTTTCAGAACACTGGGCTGGCATTATTGCTTGTCTACCCTGAAAAGCTTTGATCAACTTTAAATGATTTCGACAGACATCGTAGAAGTTTCTAATGGGTTTCAGACAACAAAGCTCGTACATCTGAGATTAAATCTAAAGCTATAGCTAAAGCAGTGTTTGCATGGCTCTTGTGGTTGTCATATTTAAGTCAGTGTGCCTTTATATGTAAAGTTAAAGGGATAGTTCACCCAAAAAATGAGAATTCGATTCATGAATATCAATGGGGTCGATACTGTTTTGGCTGTAATTGCAACAAAAAATAAAATAAAAATAAAATATCATCACCAAATTTGGAATGACAGATTTTTTTTAGTGAACTATCTCTTTAATATGCAAGCACTTAAGGACAAAAGGGTTAACAGTCATTATCTCATTCATCAACTAGGCAACATTGTATGGTTAATGGGTGTGATAATATAATATGCATGATTTTAATTTTTTTCCTCGCTCGATTTATATTTTATTTTTTATTAAGAATACTACTTTCAATGTGAATGCTTTGTGCTCTATGTGTGGGTTGGGGACTGCATAGATTAATATCAGCTTATTGCCAGTTGCTGTGGTGCTCAAGAGGGCAGGGAGGATGCGCACACCGACCGAATACATAACAAATCTGAAGAGGAGAGCATCCCATGGCAAACTTGAACATACAAACTTTTTTTTTTTTTGTGCAATCCAGTACAGATATCATGTCCAAGCTTGTTTGCATTGTCTAGTATTTCCATCTTTAGCTGCTGAATCCCCTGACGCTTTGCCACCTGAGGGGCAGTAAGGTGTGATGCAAGCCAGAGGCCACAAACAAACAGCCGCCGCACACGAAGAGCCCCGCGACGGGGGAGATATGCACATTGAGCGAAACGCGACGCCGGAGAAAGCTACAGCACCCCTCTCTTGTCCAGCAATACAGAACCGATGCCTCCTTAAGGTGTGTCCTTTACATTAGGAAATCTGTAGATGAGCCAATTCACAAAAGAACTCGAAAGGTGTACTGTACGTAGTATGCACGTATGCGTGAAGTAGGGTTACTTAAAGATATGGTATTTACAATTTCAGAGGAATTCGGTTGAAATGAATTGAACAGGGTTTCAACAAAACGAGCTTTCTTTACAAACTGTGGGAAGGTCTGTAAAGAGAGATGCGTCTCGTACTGGATGTCGATGAATAGTGCATCTAAGCTGTGATGGGTTAAAGGAGTCGTTCACTTTTAAAAAAACATTTGCTGATGATTCACTCACCCCCATGTCATCCTAGATGTCCATGTCATTCTTTCTTCAGTCGAAAAGAAATTAAGGTTTTTGATGAAAACGTTCCAGGATTTTTCTCCATATAATGGACTTCAATGGGAACCAAACGGTTCAAGGTCCAAAAGACAGTTTCAGTGCAAACTGCAAACTGTTCAAAGGGCTTTAAACGATTCCAGATGGTGAATAAGGGTCTTATCAAGTGAAACAATCGCTCATTTAAAAAACAAATAACAAAGTTTAAGTTTTATAAGCTCAAATGGTCACCTTGCTCTGTTCTGTGATGCGTTTTCGTGACTCTCCTGTTCAAACGCGTTTATCGAAATGAACGAATCTTTTTTCGTGTCATTTGGTTCATTCAATGAACGAAATGAACTAATTGATGAACGAGTTCGAACAGGAGAGTTTTATGAACGAGTTCAAACAGGAGAGTTACGAACGCGCATCACAGAACCGAGCAAGACGACCATTTGAGCTTATAAAACTTAAACTTTGTTTGTTTTTTAAAACTTTTTTTTTTTTTTTAAACGAGCGATTGTTTCCCTTGATAAGACCCTTATTCATCGCCTGGAATCGTTTAAAGCCCTTTGAACAGATTGCACTGAAACTGTCTTTTGGACCTTGAACCATTTGGTTCCCATTGAAGTCCATTATATGAAGAAAAATCCTGGAATGTTTTCACCAAAAACTTTAATTTCTTTTCGACTGAAGAAAGAAAGACATGGACATCTTGGATGACATGGGGGTGAGTAAATTATCAACAAAAGGTTTTTTAAAAGTGAACTACTCCTTTAAAGTAGGCAGTGTATTCGGCAGCTGCAGAATAATCCCTCACAAAACATTTTTTTTGTTTTTTTCTTAGCATGACGAGTATCGTTTTACAAAACAAAATAGACACTTAAGCCTGAATCATACAGCTCTGTTGTTACAATTTCTTATGGACAGACATTCACCACCATTAAAGGGTAAACGACCCAAAAATGACCTTCTAGGAAAAAAAACAAACACTTTGATTATTACCAGTAATAGTCAGATTTGAAGAAAGTACAGTATAGTTAACAAAATAGTAAATATTAACCAGTGAATACTCTACTTAATAAGGATCTCGCCTTGTAAACTTGGCAGTAATCCACAAAAATATACTTTTTCTTGAATCTGGTGAAGGTACAATACATACGTACTTACACCAAAAGTGATATATATTAAAGTTGCTATGTACATAACAAAAGAAAAAAAAAAGGTTTGGCTCAAATCTTTAATTTACAAACAGAACAGCAAGTGTTCATGGCTTTAGATATCGTTTCAAGATCTGCTTTGCATGTTAATCGTCTTCCAAGGTTTGCAACAATGCACACTATGACAGAACTAATATGAAACAAACATCGAGAGAGAAATGCTGAAAATTCCCAAACTACAGTACGACAAAATTACATAGAGGCTTTGGCTTGCGTTACCATTGAGTTGTCGGAGCTGCATGAATGTACAATGACGGCTACCTTTTCTCTTCCTATTTGTTAAAAACACCAACAAAAATAAAAAGAATGATCAATTTAGAGACATTTTCATTTCTTTGACTTAATGTCTGAACTGAGGTGAAATTTTAGATACAAGCCTTCCCTCGTAAAACCGATCCGAATCTATCGTCAAATACCTTTAAATAAATTAATAAGTGACATACTTCATATAAGGGCGAGTGCAGATGCAGATTGTTTAATACATGAGCCCAACAGGCAGGAGGCTTCCAACAGAAAGCCGCCCCTAAACTTTCTTTGATTGTTTGCAAATTCAACAGCGAAAACAGCTACGAGTGTCAAACTGCACCAGTGACAACAATTATCGAAATGTTTTCTTCATACATTGGACTATCGCACAATGCAATTTGCATCAAGTACCTGATAACACCTGTTTTTTTGAGTACACCATTCATTCCGACTGCTCGACTTGAGAATTTCTCTCTCTCTCTCTCTCCTCACATCTGTTAAATTTCGATATGTCAGGACATTTTCGATTTCTTTCCCCATCCACCTACTTACAAAAAAACAAAAAAGTGAAATGACATTAAATTATATCAATAGAATAATAACAATAATGACCCTCCCTGCTGTCACTCCTCTCTCCCTTTCCCCCTGCCCAGCCCTGCGTGTGACTGACTGGCCGTCAAGCTCTATGTCACCCAGGTGTCCATGCGCATGCGCTTGACCGTGGGGCTCTCTCTCTCCTCGCCCCCGGCGGCGGGGGGTCGGCCCAGGCCGAGGGGAGAGTGGAAATCAGGCCGGTGATCCTCTCGGTCGCTTCCGTCGTAGGAGGAGCAGGAGGAGCTGAGGCTGTCGACGGGCGAGCGGCCCATGTCGGGACGGCCGGAGGGAGCCTGTTGCTGCTGCTGCTGTTGCGGGAAGCCGGACGGGGTCACGCGCTCACGTGGAGGAGAGATGGGCTCTGATTTAATGTTGACATGCTGGCTGGTGTTGATGGAGAGATTTGAGCCCTGAGGTAAGTGGCCACCTCTGAACAAAGTTACAAAATGACTAATTAGTACAAGTGTATAAAACGGTACCATTTTACAATTTTAGTAAACAAATGAAACGAACGACACTTCTACAGCATCTTAGTTCATGTTAATTTCAACATTTACTGAAGCGTTATTAAAATCAAAAGTTGAATTTGTTAAAGGAGTAGTTAAATTTTAAAAGAACTTTTGCTGATAATTTACTCACCCCCATGTCATCCAAGATGTCCATGTCTTTCTTTCTTCAGTCGACAAGAAATGAAGGTTTTTGATGAAAACATTCCAGGATTTTTCTCCATATAATGGACTTCAATGGGAACCAAACGGTTCAAGGTCCAAAAGACAGTTTCAGTGCAAACTGTTCAAAGGGCTTTAAACGATTCCAGGCGATGAATAAGGGTCTTATCAAGCGAAACAATCGCTCATTAAAAAAAAATTACAAAGTTTAAATTTTATAAGCTCAAATGGTCGCCTTGCTCTGTTTTGTGTGACTCTCCTGTTCGAACTCGTTCATCAAAATGAACGAATCTTTTCCTGAGTCAATTTGTTCATTTCGGTCGTTGAATGAACCAAATGACATAAAAAAGATTCGTTCATTTTGATAAACAAATTCGAATAGGAGTCACGAACGCGCATCACAGAACAGAGCAAGGCGAACATTTGAGCTTGTAAAACTTAAACTTTGTTATTTGTTTATTAAATGAGCGATCGTTTCGCTTGATAAAACCCTTATTCATCGTCTGAAATCGTTTAAAGCCCTTTGAACAGTTTGCACTGAAAGTGTCTTTTGGACATTGAACCGTTTGGTTCCCATTGAAGTCCATTATATGGAGAAAAATGCTGGAATGTTTTCATCAAAAACCTTAATTTGTTTTCGACTGAAGAAAGAAAGACATGGATATCTTGGATGACATGGGGGTGAGTAAATTATCAGCTAAGTTTTTTTTTAAAAGTGAACTACTACTTTGACTAATGTTAACAAGAATTGATAATAAATACTGTAACACATGTATAGGTCATTGTTAGGTAATGTTAGCGTTACCCATAAATGTATATACAAATTAACTGCAAAAATAACTAAACTCAACAGCAACTATGTGACGCTGAAATAAATAATATCCCACCCTCCATCTGTTTACTCAATGGCGCTTGCAGCAATAACAGCACCTGAATCATTTTAGAGGGTGGTATCTAATTAGAGCATGCCTGGCAGAATGTGTCAAAAACAGTTCACTAATGTTGTGATGGCACAACCACTGCATTTAAATTAAAGCTTTCATTCACAGGCTCTGGAAACCTTTTAGATTCTTTTTATATTCCTTTTTTCTGTCTGTGAGCAATGCACTCTGCTGTTACAGTGAAACTATACAAACATATAATTATATAAATGTATAGCGCTGCACAACTTGTTGTTTTGATATCTATCTATATATCTATCTATCTATCTATCTATCTATCTATCTATTAGGGGTGGAGCCGAATCCGAATACGGTATTCGGAAAGGTACAAATAATGTGTTTTTTACGAATACTTATTCCGAACAAATACTTAAAAAAATATTTGTATTCGGGAACAAGAAATACTTTATATCAAAAAGCTGCGTTCCTCACGAGACGCGAGTTGAGTGACTTGAGTCAGTGCGCGAGTTGAGTGAGTGACGTTCAGGAAGAGGTGACTGACACAGGCTGCTCCACACAGCAACAGAGAGGGCTCGGCTGAGCGAAAAAAAAACAAAAAACACTTAACTGCATCACTATTTTTGTTTAATAGATGTTTGTACCTTAACTATGTTCCGGTGGCAGTTTATAACTTTCGGGAAGCGGAGTTTGATCGGGAGTATATTCCATTATTGACGTCTGCAGACGGGTGCTTTCATGTTCGCTCTGTTTACGTAGCTCTGTTAGCTCGGTAACGGTAATTATTTGTTTCATGGCTTGATTGAATTCCAATGTAGAATGCGGTCTGTTATTATTATAACAGGCCGCTGCTTATAAGTACAACACACCGTTGCTTAGGTTGCTATGAAAAACAGAGCGTTGCCATGGATTCTGAACGTAGAGACAGAACGGACTATTTTTCTTTTTTTAGCGGGAGCGATACAATCGTTTTTTAAATCAATAAACTCCTTTTTATATCCATATTTTGCGTCAAATTATTGATTTATTTGGTAGGTAGCCATGTAATAAGCGGGGTAATGTAGAGCGAGGCGTAGTTATAGCGAAAACCCTTCAGGCTTCGCGTCGGGCTCATAATCAACCTCCTCACTATAAATTATCCATATAACTTATTCTGTCTGCACAGCGTCCTCCACCGTGGTGTTGGGGTTCATAATGTTCACAATTATATTTTATTAGTTGTTGGTTTAACCATGGTTCATGAGGTAATGGCTGACTGTTATTTTCTTTTCAATGACTTTTCTTGTTACATGTTCATTGCTGGATTTATAGAAAAAACCAACCAATATTGCATATCCATAATTATTATAATGGATATAATTAAAGAATCCATACACTATAAAGTAGGCCTATTTTTAAAGATTTTTATGCCTATTTTGAATTTTACTCGAATACAAATACAAATACAAATACTTTTCCTCCCTGAACAAATACAAATACAAATACAAATAGCGGCTGCTTTGCACACCCCTACTATCTATCTATCTATCTATCTATCTATCTATCTAAAAAAAGAAAAGAAAAAGAAATTGCATTTTGCAAAAATAAAAACCATTAAAATTTATGGTGACATTAGTTTTAAAATAATTAAGTCATTATGTGTCTCACAATTTTTAAATGTAATTCCCATTATTATTATTTTTTTATCATTATTATTTAAATTGGTATACATACCATCATACAAATCTTAAAGTCCAAAAAATACTATTTAATTTTGTCTAAAAGCAAAGTGTGTAATTTTTGAGCATTTTCTGCAAAAACAAATCATTTTCCATTAAAAACACCGGATGCATTTACTTGAGAAACACAATGACACAAGATATTGAGACTTTTTTTAACAGGAAAACATAACAAAAATCAGCCAAACACATAGTCCCACCCAAACCTCATGGCACTGGTTTGTCTCTAGTATTAAAAAATAAAATAAAAATACTTCAGTTTTAAGCAAAACATGGTTTTATACTTTTTTCTTTTCATTTTTAGAGTGAATTATAACCTGTGCATTCATCCATCCTTCCATTCCACTCTCTACAAAATAAAAAATGGAAAAGTATGGGAACTAAGAATGCATTTGACCTCGTGCCCCGGAACATTAGTTAGTGTTTTGCAAACCTGTGTGTGTGTGTGTGTGTGTGTGTGTGTGTGTGACTGCACACATCTATGTTACTCACACCAGCGAGCTGAGAGCTGCCTGGCCCAGTTGATGCTGTTGCCATGCCGACATTGAGCCTATAGAGAGCCCTGGAGAGCCAAAGCCTTGCAGAGAGGAGAGCTCAGCACTGCTCAGGGAGTATTCTAGAGCCAAACAACACACAACAATCAACAACAGAGTTTATGAGTCACTCAATCACCTCTGCGCTCACACTGTAGAGCCTTTCAAGTATTTGTGTTATGTTTATTATTTAGCTCAGAGCTGGATGGTGTCATGAAACGTAAGGTCTTCCTTTTTTTATCAAGCCACTCATAGATGAATTAAAATTAAATCAAACCATGAATGAATGAATACGTTGTGTGTGTGTGTTTTCTATTCACCAGAGTTGTAGGCAGTGGGCATGCCTGAGTAGACCAGGCCTTGTGGTGGCAGACTCGGGGTGGTGACGGAGACCACCGGTGTGGCCAGAGCCTGGGAACTGCTTATCCTCTGAGTGTTCTGCACACAGGACCACATACACAAAGTTAATGAGATAGAAATCCCATCACACACAAGCATGCATACTCTATCCAACCATGTGAAGCACTGTCATTAGAATAGTGTGGTTTGATGAAAATCAAGTGGTAATACCATTTTACACCAGTAAGAGGCGCTGCAGATTCATTCTAGAAAGAAATCAAATTGTTTTGCAGGATGCTGTCAGTTAAACAGCTTTAATTCAGAGGCCCCAGATCAATATAAGAAAATATCATAAAAAATAAAGAATGTCTTATACATGGGGTATACCTGCATATCTGTCAACAAGCTCACTGCAAAGTTTTGCTAATAAGCACAATAATATAGAAATCCACACGCAAACAGTCATCGACAAGAAAAACCAAACTCTCTTATGAAATAATCAGGTTTGTCTAAGATGCTTCTACTAAAATACCTTAAAACTAAAAACAATGGTTGACATAGTAAGAGTATAGAGCTATACAATTATTTGGGAATGGTTGAATTTGCTGAGAAATATTTGAGTTCATTGAAAAGAGTTCTAAAAAAAAAAGGGGGGGGGGGGGGGGGTCAGTGGTTTTTCAGGGGTTCTTTGCAGTGGTCATGGTGCTTTATAGCACCACTACCATTTAAAGAACCTGTTAAGCCCAGTTTGGTTCTTCAGTGGTTCTCTGTGGTGGTTAACGTGTTCTATGGCACTTCTTATGGTTCTACATAGCACCATATGACAAAGATAAGTGGCACTTAAAGTGGTTCCCCTATGATTACAAGCCAATGAACCACTTTAGTGCTATTTAGCACCATTTTTTTAGAGTGATATATCTTGATAAAGCAGTTTGAGACACATGAGATGAATGTGGTCTTTTTCTCGAGAGATGAAATGAGAGGCAGCAGACATAAGGAAACGTCTTAAATTGCACTCCATTTAATGTCACTTCTGCCGAGGAGACGCAACTGATATTAATATTACTGATATTAAAGAGAGTTTATTTTGCTGGATGTGATGCACTGAATAAGGTAAATCTCTTATCCAAATAGCATCCAGCATGCAGTGAAATAATATAGTCACCGCAAGCCAAACGTGTGGACATGCAGTGTGTGGATACACAAACACACACACACACACATGCATACTGGGTTTTCATGTTTTACGGGGACATATCATGGACATAATGATTCTTATACCACACACACACACGAGAAAAATAACTTATTTTTAATTTAGGGCTGTCAAACTGTTAATCGCGATTAATCGCATCCAAAATAAAAGTTTGTGTTTACATAATATATGTGGGTGCACTGTGTATAATTATTTTATATATATAAATACACGCACATGCTTGTATATATTCAAGAAATATTTTCATGTACTGTATATAGATTTATTTATAATTTATATTATATAAATATTTAATATATAAATAATATTTTTTTCATAAATATACATGCATGTGTGTGTATTTATATATATACACTGTAAAAAAAATATTGTTGGTTTAACTTAAAAAAGTAAGTAACCTGGTTGCCTTAAAATTTTAAGTTCATTGAACTGGAAAAAGTGAGTTAATACAATGGAGGAGAATGATTTAATCATCAGAAACTCAAAATTATATGTTATCTGAACTAAATAAATTATTTAAGTTGATTTGACACAAGAAAAAATGTTGTGATTACTACACTGTAAAAAAATATTGTTGGTTTAACTTAAAATTAAGGCAACCCAGGTTACTTACTTTTTTAAGTTGATTGAACTGGAAAAAAGTGAGTTAATACAATGAAGGAGATTAATTTAACCATCAGAAACTCAAAATAATAAGTTATCTCAACTAAATAAATTATTATAAAGTTGATTTGACAAAAGAAAATATGTTGTGATAACAAATCTTGAAAATATTTTTTTTTCACAGTGCACTGTAATAAAAGATTTAAATAAGAATAAGATTTATCACATTTTTTTCTTTTGTCAAATAAACTTAAATAATTTATTTAGTTGAGATAACTTATTATTTTGAGTTTCTGGTGATTAAATTAATCTCCTTCATTGTATTAACTCACTTTTTCCAGTTCAATCAACTTAATATTTTAAGGCAACCAGGTTACTTACTTTTTTAAGTTAAAACAACATATTTTTTTTTACAGTGTTGTCTCTCATTGTACAGTAGTGTTTCAATATTGTAAAATGCATTCACATTTGTTTCATTTGCCAGTGAAAATATGTTCTCTGACAGCATTTGGCGTTCTCCTCAACTGATGTCATCATTTTGGACTCAACTCCATTTTAACAACATCATCATAAGTAAAGCAATCACTGCCCAGGCCAAAAAACAACAAGAGAATAAAATTGAGCTTTGATTGATCAAAGCGTTAATAATAAAACTAATACCAGATTTATTGGTGAGGTCTTAGGCAAATATTAAATAATTACTAATGATTGCATCTTCGGGGATTCATCATTTTCCTTTTCTTCTTCAAAAACACCCACAGCAATCTTTCTTTAGCGCAAACACGTACATTTCGGAACATAATGTGGCTCTTTCAAACTTCCTTAAAAAGGCACAGTACATGCAGTGTGAGTCACACACAACGCAGACCAGACATCCACACAACACTCATGAGTTTATCCACTTCAGGTTGGGTTTAGTGTATCTTTACGCAAGCAGTGGAATCATCTCACTAAGCTGCGTGGCTTTGCTAGTTAAAGCAGTGTGATTTTAAAACCAAACTGGACTCTGTATCAGTCTTCCCAAGCCATTCTGTGAAACTCACCAACTCCATCTCTTCCTCCTCCGACTGCTTCCAACAGAAAAGAGCAGACGAAGCTGTCAGTAAAGAGCCAGGTGGCACACCTAAGCTGAGCAGGGTCAACCCCACGTTCTCACCAGGACGTGCCTTTAAACTAACTCATTCAAATTCAGAGACTAAAGCGTGAACCGAACGCTGCATCAGGTTACTTGCAATAAAACTGGAAATTCAAATTCGGAGTCAAATTCAAATGAAAAGTCAAATTTGTTGGCACTAAATACACAACATTTTCGTTCCTCATGGCCATGTGGGTTTGTACGACACAGCAATTAGGTGTGAAATGCTAAACAAAGGGAGAGTAATCGGGACAAAAAGTAGTGGGGTTTTTAAGTCCTTAGGGGAAAAAGCAATCATTGATAAGATTGACCTCACAGCTAGGATGCGCTTAACCCTTCACCTCAGACACTCATCCATGCATGAGCTTGTGTGTCCAATAGCTCCATCAATCATTTTGCTTTCATTGGCACAGTCCTCCACTTGATTTAATTGATTATTTACCAGAATAGAATAGTAAACACTAGGAGAGCGAGAAAATGTAGCTAATAACTCATGAGTATATACTTACTGTAAGAAATACATGCTACATTTTTAACATGCATTTAATATTTATTTATAATTTTTATAAATTGAACTGGATAAATTACAAAGTGTATATATATATATATATATATATATATATATATATATATATATATATATGGAGACAATTAGCTGGAAATAAGTTGTAATAAATACATACAATATATAGAGCAGACTTGTTATATTTATTTATAATTTTTATAAATTGAACTGGATAAATTATATATATATATATATATATATATGGAGACAATTAGCTGGAAATAAGTTGTAATAAATACATACAATATATAGAGCCGGTCCAAAAAAAACCCACATTTTTTATGTCTTTGAAAGAAGTCCCGGTAACACTTTACTTGAAGACACCCCTTAAGACTCAAATGACACGTTATGAATGCGAATGAGGTTTTATGCATGTTTATGACAACTGTCATTAAGTGACATTCGCTCAATTATGACATTTTTAGTTGTCATAAACATGAATAAAACCTCCTTCCTATTCATGATGTCATGTCAGTCTTATACACACCCCTTCAAGTAAAGTGTTACCGAAGTCGCTTATGCTCATCAAGCCAGCATTTATTTGATCAAAAATACAAAAAAAAAAAAAACAGTAATATTGTGAAATATTATTAGAAATTAAAATTATTTAAAATGTATTTCGGTCAAAGCTGATTTTTCAGCATCATTACTCCAGTCTTCATTGTCACATGATCCTTCAGAAATCATTCTGATATGCTGATTTGGTTTGATTAGTATCAATGTTGGAAACAGTTGTGCTGCTTAATAATCTTTTGGAACCTGTGATACCTTTTTTCAGGATTTAATTAAGAATAATCAAAATATAAATATTTTTTAACAATATAAAACTCTACTCTCTAACTTTTTATCAATAGAACACATCCTTGCTGGATAAAAGTTAAGAAAAAAATACCGACCACTGACTTTTCAACATTCCCGTATATTGTTAAAAAATGACTATTCTAAGTAAATGTTGTTCTTTTTAAACCTTATATTCATCAAATAATCCTAAAAAAAATCATAAAACAGCAGCACAACTGTTTCCAACATTTATAATAAATCAGCATAATATGATGACATTACAGACACTGAAGACTGGAGTAATGGCTGATTAAAATTTAGCTTTGCAATTACAATTTAAAGTATATTCAAATAGAATTATTTTACATTTTTATATGTCACAATATAACTGTTGTTTCAGTATATTTGATCAAATAAATGCAGGCAAGAGACCTCTTTCAAAAACATAAAAAATAGTAATGTACAACTTATTTCGAGCTAGTAGCACAGAGCTCTCCCTCATTATATATTTGCAAAGTGCTAGTCAACCCCATAATTCACAGTTCTACTAGATACTTTTGGCCCAAATGTAACCAGTTTTCACTTCTGAAAGAAAAAAACCTTATTTATGGCATTAGGGTGTCTGTTTTTGCATGTGTGTATGGCATGCATATCCCTTTGTTTAAAGCTATCCGACAGCATGGAGTTGTATAGAACTGAGGACGCTGCGCTTTCTACTCAGTAGTGGCAGACCAGTGCTGTCTTAATACCAGCACTCAATCAATAACAGTGGGGAGACACGACAAGGGCGACAAGATATTATCTGGCTCACACTATGGGCTTCTGATTAAGCCTTCATCCCCACTCTGTCACACTGCGATGTGATTAATTTAATACCATTATGTTCTAATGACAGCCTGTCTGCAGGCACACTCACAGGCTCTGCCTTAGTCTGTCTGTCTGAGGCAGTTCATTCAGACACACACACACACAAAAGGACACTCACTATAAACGCAAATGTACACAAATGAATAATGCTAGGCTTCTCACTACTGATGACTTCAGATGCCACGAGCTTGGCATGCGGGATTTGTTTTGATTCATGGTGGGTAAGAAACTGTACCGCTTCCAGATGCTGGCGTGGTATTCCATACACTCGCGTGCATATGCATATATTTACAGCACTGAGCTAAGAGAGCCTTGCGTAACCCCAACTCTATTTACCAAACAAGATTCTGTACACAGTGCAGCTTCCACAGCTGAAACCAACTAATTATTGACCATATTTAAATATAATAATAATAATATTCTTTATTTCTGCTTCCCATTTTATGTTGTCGTGATTAATGAGGCTGACAGCCGGGTATAGCCTCAGGTGCTGAATGTGGCCAGAGCTCTCTGCACCTTAATTATAATCATTTGAGAGGCCCTTTAATTTCTAGATGAATAATAGAAGGAGTACCTGGATCTTAGATATTTCGCTCCGTTGCTCAGCTTGTCGTGTAGCTGACACCGTTCCAGTTTCATTTCACAGTCGGCGAACTGATCTAAAGACCGTAATCTCACTCAAACGCTTCCAACATCGATTTGGAGTGGATTTTGTGTGAATGTAGAATCAATTCTTTTAATACTCACCAGGGGTGGCATCATGCCCTTGCTGGATGCGGGGATGACGACTCTCAAGTCTGGCTTGCGGCTACCGATGCCCATGTTGCCCCCCGGTGGCGGCGGTGACTTCGCAGGCATGACTTTACCCAGTCCGTTCCCGCTGGGTGTACCCAGAAGCCCCGGCGAGCCCCTCGGGTTAACAAAGCCGTTTCCTGCTGAGACACACATATGGGCGAAAAGCATCATGGGATTGTGCTCTAATCAACCAATCGGACGACATGCCATTTTCCCAGCTGCAGTCGTAGAATCTCATAGCATGCAACGTTAAGTGTTCCCGACCCCTCTGGGAAAGTTCTAGTAATTATCCCACACATTAACGAAAATAAAACATAAATTTTGAAATTGATGAGCCTTTGGTTCTGTTGCCGTACAATGGCGTCAAAGCTGTTTTCGTGTGTCCCAGGATGAGAAAAGCAATTCAGTTTAACAAATGTAGTGTGACTTGAGCTCTTTAAGAAGGAATGGCTAAAGTCATTACAACTGAGTGCAGCCATTCACTACTATCAAAGGCAATTAAAGTGCCATTTTGGAAAACAAATCTTAAAACTTTGGTGGAGTGTCAATGGTATGTTTACATGTGCTGTACTTTGCCGTTCCTAGCTCGAAACTGAACTGCGGACACTTTTATTTGGATCTTTCTCCGTTCAAAATGTGCATGCTAAATGTTTGCACGTGCGGCAATGACCCCAAAAAGCACAATGAGAGGAACCCGGTTTGACTGAACGGCAGTCTGTTGAACATCAACAATAAATACTGAAAAGTGTGCGGCCGAATGATGTCATCACATGAGAACGGACAGGCTAATCCATCAAGTCTGCACCTGACTGACCTCACACCCGTATACTATATATATTGCGGGTTTCTGGTTTCATGTGAACTTCAGAGTTTTACAAAGATGTCTTTCTACCATCTGCTGGCTCACATTGTTAGCAAGTTCCTTCACACAACCATCTGAAATATTCTCGAACAATCACGGGTCATTTACTCACACAATGTATAACCTCCAAAGACAAACACAGGAATTACGATTGGCCGACATTCAAGCCCAAAAGCACAATTGCCCTTACGGTCTCTGTTTCAATGTTTTCTCTTGTCAGTATGAAAAATGCTGAGCAACTAAACAACAACCACAAGGCAAACAAGTGCAATGTCTTCTGGTTTCGAGAAAAGGTCCATTTCATTTCCATTTGTTTGGATACAGCAAAGTGCAATGTCATTTCCATGTGTATTCTTCATAACAGCAGCTTGATTAAATGTTAGTCATGGGGTTTTTTTTTTTGCCCCCCACCCAACGCTCATTTCCTGTGGGACAGCAAGAGAGAGAAGGCCATCATCTGAGAGACAGAGAGCAGAAACACAAACACGTGTAATGCTCTTTTTTTTTTGGTAGAATCTATAGACAGAAATACTCATAATCACATCTCAGACAACTTTCAAGATTTTATTCTCAGATTGTAAGAGAATCTCAGTTGAAGTTAAATCTGCATGCAGTTATGTGTGTTCACTTACTTATGAAACATAATGAATATCACCCATCTAACTTGGAATAGCAAAGAAAAGCAAACTTTTTGCAGGTAGTAATTAAAAGCTTAAGCACTGCGTCAGCTGCATGAAACTTGGCAAGTATAACATTAACATTCATTTTGCAGATGCTCTTATCCAAAGTGACAAAGAAAATTAAGGAATAATTCAACACAAGTGAGCAGAAATAGAATAAAACATTTAACAGATATCTTGTATTTATATCTTGCGTATAAATATATATATAGCATTTCATAGAATTATATATAATAAAAATAGCCCCCAATCGGGTCATGGAATCTATACGACCCCAATCGACTTTTACTTAATAATAATAAAAAAGGTTCCCTTCATCTCAGTGGAATAATATTTTGTGACTTTTCATACATTATCTATCTATACACACACACACACACACACACACACACACACACACACACAAAACTGGGCTTGATTCGGTTATTCTGAAGGTATGTAAAAGAAATATGACCCCACATTGAAATGAATGGGGAATGTGAAAAAAAAACTAAATATATTTTCTTCATTTGTCAAAAAAAAAAAAAAATCCGCAATAAATCTGAAAATTTTTACACAGAAATGAAGGCTTAGTGCTAGTGCATAAATGCAATGTATCATAAAAAAAATAATATTTAATATGCAAGCTAATGGTATAGTTGAGGAATTGTGGTAAATGGATACAAAAGTACTTTATATCTCCAAAAACACAGCATTAATGAATAGATGAGAAGTAAACAAACAAAATGATATATTATTCGTATGATTAAAAATGTATATTTTTTGTACAATTACTCAATCAATTGTTGGGGTCGTATAGACCCCGAAGCCCAGAAGTGTAAACAGGAAACCAAGAATATGCATAAATATAATCTGCATAATACTTTGATGACTTTGATGTCTACTATTCTAATTGAGGAAAACAGTACTTAATAAAGAATGCGTCTTTAATTTTTGGATGCAACTGTGAATGTTTATTCAATTGACAGAAATATATGATGAATGTGGGTACTGGAATGTGTGAACCTGCAGTGAAAGGGAGTGAAATATCTTGTAATTACTGTAAAAAAAAGCACAGCGCCAGTGCATTACTCTGATAATGATCAAAAGGAGGGAGGATGATATCATTACGTTGAAATTCTCCCAATTTCTGAAAAAGGCGCCTGTTCTCAAAAAGGCGTAATGTGTAACTGAGGCCCTACTGAGACATAAGTTGCTCTCATTCTGAGCTGTGAGCAGTGTCCCCACCCCTCTTGCTCATGTACTGTAAGTCACTTTGAATCCTCTCATACCCAACAGAGTGAATCCAGAGTCACAATTCCTAAATGAACACATAATACAGAAGAGTTAATACATTGCTGTCTTGACTTGAACAATGCATAAAATAAGTATCTCGCTCAGCTCTGAGTAATGCATGATCATTTGGGAGCATGGTTACATAATGACTCGCTTTTACAAAACAAATAATTTGTTTCATTCCAGAGCAAGACTGTTTTGATAAAAAGTACCAGATAAGTCCTTCCTTACCATTTATAAGTCATCATTACCTTGAGCAACATGGTGTCTTCAAAGGGGCAAAGTATGCATGAATGAGAAAAGACTAATGGATTTCAGAATCAAAGCTTCGCCTCCCTAATAGATTAAGAGGAACAGAGTCCAAATTCTAATTATAGTCTTAATTAATGAGGCTGAACAGTACCTCTTTAACGGGTGCAGCCATATTGTTTTGGCTCCGGAAATCATGCGCAGGAACAATGTGAGCTGGGAAAAGCGTTCCAACTGCTGGTGCCAAAAAAATCCAATTCATATTTTACTTGGAGAACCCTTTTGTACAAAAAATAAATATAATTTGTTATGCCTCTATGAGGAATCTGAGAAAAAAAAAAGGCCAGCAGCACTGGAGCGGGAGGGCGCCGTGGACCTCAAGATATAGTAAAAGTAAAGTAACTGGCACATAAGCGCTCTTTCGAGGAAGCAGGCTAATTCGTCAGTATTAATGAAGGAAGCTGTGCTGCGTCTAGGCACATTGCATAACAGAGATACAACTCCAAACAAACCCTCGTTTTTAACAGAGGCGGTCCCGAACGGCCCAAAAGCACATGCAACTGAATTCGAGATCGCCTCATGAGATTGCTAATTGGTGCTCATCGAAACACGTATCATGTATTTCTGGAAACATTAGGTTTGCTTCAATTCCTCTTTGTGCATGATCACGCTTTGTGAAGTTTGGCATAATCTGCAAAGCTGAGAGTTTGCTCTTGTCAACTTGAACAAGGTGTCTATAACACTTCAACTAGTAGTGCCAAATTGTTTGCAATAAACTAATTGAATGTGTGGGATCTGCTCTTCTAATGTATCAGCCACACTTCTGCGATTCCATGCTGAAAGCGCATCTAACTTTGCAAGAATTCATTGCGTTTCACTTTTAATTAAATTAAGATCCAGCAACTTCGCTGCTATAACACACTGAATATAAGTCAATTTAACTATTTTATATTTAACACTCTACTATTATTAGAAAACACAAGGTTCTAACATGTTCGGCACTGTCGGCTATTCGATTGTGAAGCACAAACACTTTGACAGACCTAAGAAGTGGTGCTGTTCAGATGGAGATGATCGAAAGATATCGCGGATCAAAAGAGACTGAGCACAAAGCATCAAGGACTTGTTCACCTTCTGGAGTTGAGGGCTCTTCAGGCAGAAGTGATTTGTGCTGGGCTGTCTCCCTTCTTTCTTTACATACTTTACACAAATAAGCACATAAGCTAAAGGACAAGACAGGTGCTGAAGTATGTTGGGACAACTGACAAAAAAAATGTAACTAAATCTTGAGTAGGGTGACATTTCAACTTCCTGCATTTCAACTCTAATTTTAGTGTCCCGACTTATTATGAAAAAATCATGTTTTGTCCCTTATTTCACCACTACTTTCTGTATAAAGTAGTTAGCTACTTGAAAAGCTACACTGCTTCTAGCAACTATTTCAACAACTTTCATTTTATTTTTATTTTTTAATAACCACGCATAAACATTATTCACTTAAAGGGTTAGTTCACCCAAAAATGAAAATTCTGTCAGTATTTACTCACCCTCATATTGTTCCAACCCCGTAAGACCTTCGTTCATCTTCGGAACACAAATTAAGATATTTAAGATATTAAGATCACTCCTGCATACTAGTCC
Source organism: Pimephales promelas (assembly GCF_988280905.1). Taxonomy (NCBI): domain Eukaryota; kingdom Metazoa; phylum Chordata; class Actinopteri; order Cypriniformes; family Leuciscidae; genus Pimephales; species Pimephales promelas. The sequence goes on from NC_142778.1 coordinate 32,409,303, forward strand.
ATAGGCTTCTTGAGGGAATGACTCTTGCTGGCATCGAAAAGTCATTAAAGACATCGTTAAAATAGTCCAAGTGACTACAGTGGATCAATTTTAACTTTATCAAACGACGAGAACACTTTTTGTGCGCAAAAACAAACAAAAATAACGACTTTATTTCAACTATTCACTTCCTTCTCCATGGGCCTGTAGTCAGTTAACGTAGTGTGATTGAGTAAAGCTACGTCACACGTAGGCTCACTATTGGCCGACGCTGGTCATGTGTGTGATGTGTGTGACGTACAATAACAGAAGCTTACGCTATTAAACTAGTAACCTGACTCGTGCAGAGGGGGAGATAAACGAATAGTTGAAATAAAGTCGTTATTTTTGTTGTTGTTTTTGCGCACAAAAATGTTCTCGTCGTTTGATAAACTTAAGATTGAGCCCCTGTAGTCACTTGGACTATTTTAACAATGTCTTTAATGACTTTTCGAGGACAGCAAGAGTCATTCCCTCAAGAAGCCTATGAACTAGTATATAGGAGTGATCATCTTAATATCTTAAATATCTTAATTTGTGTTCCGAAGATGAAAGAAGGTCTTACGGGGTTGGAACAACATGAGGGTGAGTAAATACTGACAGAATTTTCATTTTTGGGTGAACTAACCCTTTAAAAATAAAAACATGTACGTACATGTTGCTCACATATTATGGTAGCCCTGTTTGTGCTATATAGAGTCAATTTACACATTTGCCATTAACATGCTTATAAATAACAGAAAAAAAGCTACTGCCAAGCTACTGAAAAATGTAGTTAAGTTAGTAGCGTCGCTACTTGTAGTTAACTACTCCCCAACACTGATTATTAAGTGTAAATAGTTGTATGTGTGCATTAGGTTTTGTGGGTTTGTGTCTGTCCCATATTTCACTCAGAGAAATCTGGTCAACCTAATCTTGAGGGTACTGTCTGCAGGACTGATAATGCCAAGCAAGAGCCGTCAGTTGATTCATTCAGGCTTGAAATGTCCTAAACTTGTGAACTGTATAGCAAATAAAATAGATAAATGCATACGATCATTTTAAAATGCATAAGGATATAAACATATATTAAATAAGACTAAATTATATAAATATATAAAGATATATAGAATTAAATTACATAATACAATGAAATAAACAATAAAATTAGGTTATACTTTGTAATAGTGACTGCTAAAGACTGGGTCTGGTTTGATTTGAAAAATCCACCATGTGGGAAGAGATATTTTTCTCTTGCGTCAACAGAAAAAAAAAACAGTGCCAATGATTTGTTAGTCAACAACGAGATCTGGGTAATTTGACAGAAACTAGGCCTTCTGTTCCCCGTCAACAGCAAAATAAAATCTGAAAACGAAGACGATCCGAAACCAAATATTCAGCTGGAAGCGTGCAGAAAACTCTGAGAGGAAACTAAGCCATTTTGTTTCACAGTGCTGATGATTCATCCTGACCTCCAGCAACTGTACATAGTTAGGTAACACCGAATTGCTTCAAAAGAGAAAGAATCGTGCTACAACACGAGCCTGATATTTCACAAACAAAAAGATTCATTTGCACCCCAGCTGGGCATGTCAACGTGATGAAAAAGATTTTCTTCCCTGAAGAGGAGAGCCGGTGTATGTGCTTGGATTATAGTTTAGATCCTCTTCACTATTCCTCTGGCTTAACTGGTGATCAGAGCATTCCGCTGGACTCATTCAGGCAATATGAGGTCGCTCTACACAGGGGAAAGAGCAGAGGAAGTGTGCTGTGAGCTGCATTCCTGCAGGCTCTGCTCTGAGATGTCCCTGCTCTGTATGCAAGGAATGCAAGGAATATGCAAGGAATGGCCATCTGACAGGAGCACTAAAGTGGTTCCTCTCCAAGGCAGCCACGCTGGTCGAAGCTGTTTGGAACAAACAACAGCTGCACTATGCGATCAGAGAGCCAAATGCTGCGCTATGTGACCACAGAGCCAAAGGCCACACGCTCCTTGCCACACCCCATAATGCCCCTGTCAACTAGGCACTGTACGTCCAGGACCTTAAATACACCCCAGATATTCAAGGCTGGGCCGTGACTAAACCTAGAGCGCCAAATGATAGCCCTGGATGATTAAGAAGTGCACCGATAAAGTCATTGCATTATTTATGAGTTATTAATAAACTACACAATACAAAAGTATATTAAGCCTAAACATTCATAATGTTTCTCATAGCATTTCTCTCCCAAAGTCAAAACTTGTCTGGCATTAGCGATGATGGCAAAAACAATTGGCGCCATCCCTGCACACATTCACACACTCCATTTCTCCATCACTCATCTGCGACAGTTTCACGCCACTGCGCCCGCTCTCTACGAGCTATCCTACACATCCCCTTCTCACTTCTGCTTTCTATCTGTGTACCTATGGGAAAAGTCTCTTCACCCGCTCGGAGCAGAAATGGAGGTTATATTAGAAACGTACAGTAGAGGTCATTAAAATAATTGTCAATTAAAATAATCAAATATTTAAAATGTAATTTAAACTGATGGCCTTTGTCACCTCGTAATAAAATAATACAACTGTCCCAATTGAACCATGGGACAATTGTATATATATATAGTATTTCTATAGACACACACACATGCATATAGTTTTCAAAATTATCTCAGAATACGATTTATATTTAATTATATACATAACACACACACACAAATGTACACACATATAATACAATTGTTTTAATTATATTAATAATAAATATATTTATTAATTAGCTTATTGTTTAAAAATGTTTTGTACATTTAATATATATGATTTTCACAATACATTTTTCATGAATTTATTATAAAATATTTTAAATGTAATATATATATATATATATATATATATATATATATATATTTAAACTGATGACCTTTGTCACCTCATAATAAAATAGTATAACTGTCCCAATGAACCATGGGACAATTGTATAAAGTATTTCTACACACATACATATAGTTTTCAAAATTATCTAAAAATACGATTTATATGTATATATATATATATATATATATATATATATATATATATACACACACACACACACTACTAGAAACATATAATACAATTGTTTTAAATTATAATATGATTTTCACAATAATTTTTTTCATGAATTTATTATAATATAAAATTTTTAATTATTTCATAATATTTTAAATTAAATTAATATACTTATTTCAAACAAAGTGTACAAACATTTTTTTTTAATTATGTATGTATTTTTCTACCATACCTTTATGGCAAAATTAATAACCATTTTATAATTCCTTTAAAATATTGAATTCCGATTTAAATGGTGTAGGTATTTTTGCATTAGGATATAGCACTAATAGGCTAAGCCCGGGTCATTTAAATGCCATTTATATGGACCGACATCCTTGTTTCAAATCTCTAAATATCGATTCTAAAGAGTTACTCTGCACTACTGCCGCAAAGGGACTATGCTAGTGGGGACTGGCTCAGTAATGTCTGACAATTATTCAAAGACTGATGAGAGGCATCGGGTGCATAACAGCAATGAATTCTTCACCATGTAACTGAAAAAGTACTTTGAGGTATTCATTACCAAAAGGCTCCGAGTCCTACACTGTACATGATCTCATAAGAGACTCAAAAGCCAATATAATCTCCCACTGTGTACGTTCAATCAAGAGAGTCTCGGACACTTAGCAGTAGCTCTCAGTAAGCGCATTTCTGCGTGTGAGTGTGTAGTTGGCAAAAAGACGGTTAAACACCACCTGTCTCTGCCTCTCACTGCTTATGACAGGTTGCCTGGTCATTGTGCACAACGGTCTTAGAGGGATGTCATGGTCTGAATGCTCGCAGGGTCCTCCTGGGTCAGGCATTTAGCAGGCTTACGCCAGCCGTATAAGGACTGCCACAGTACCAGGAAAACAGATGCACCTGTCAATAGGGGGAAGGAAACTCGAGGGGGCCGGGAGGGATGGAGGCAGGGGGTCGAGGACTTGAAGGAAATGCTGAGTTTATTTACCTGCCTGTCTGAATCAGCCGCTGGAACAGTTAACCGTTTCGTACACACCGACACAAAGACAAAAAGGCACTTCTTGCTGAGATATATCTAAGCTGCACCTGCACTACATCTAATGTTTCCGGTTGACTTTTAAAATGATACTCCAGCTTTTTTGGAAATAGGCTCATTTTACAACTCCCTCAGAGTTAAACAGTCGAGTTTTACCGTTTTCGAATCCATTCAGACGATTTTCTGATTTTTAGAAGAATCTCAGTAACCAGACAGTTTCTGGTCTCATTGACTTCCATAGTAGGAAAAAAATATACTATGGAAGTCAATGAGACCAGAAACAGTCTGGTTACTGATATTCTTCTAAACATCAGAAAATCGGCTGAATGGATTCGAAAACTCTGGGGGGAGTTGTAAAATGAGCCTATTTCCCCAAAAAAGTGGAGTATCCCTTTAAGGCCTCGATACACTCACGACTAAATTCCTTTCTTTTCTTTAATTAGGGGTAAGATAATCACCTGAGCCATAGGGAACATACTGAATCCACCCACGCTGATAAAAAGCGGCGTATTTCCTCGCAATAGCAAAATAAACACACAACAAAAAATGCCTGGTTAGAAAACAGCAGTTAAGAAAGCATCTGATCATAGCAACATGAATGTGTAGGCTATGTCAAGTCATGCTTGTTTACATAGCATTTTGTACAATATAAAAGTGTTTACCAGCCAGAGTGAACTTTTCCAGAAAGTTTGCTTTGGCAGGCTGTTTTAATCTCCCGATATGAGCTCCAAATGAACTTAGTTTTGGCCTGATTTTGTTTAAAGGGATACTCCACTTTTTTTGGAAATAGGCTCATTTTACAACTCCCCCAGAGTTAAACAGTTGGGTTTTACCGTTTTCGAATCCATTCAGACGATTTTCTGATTTTTAGAAGAATGTCAGTAACCAGACCGTTTCTGGTCTCATTGACTTCCATAGTATATTTTTTTTCCTACTATGGAAGTCAATGAGACCAGAAACTGTCTGGTTACTGACATTCTTCGAAAAATCATCTGAATGGATTAGAAAACATTAAAACTCAACTGTTTAACTCTGGGGTAGTTGAAAAATGAGCCTATTTCCAAAAAAAAAGTGGAGTATCCCTTTAAAATGACATCACACCAGTGAATTCTTTGATTTAGTTAGAAGCATATCAGTGCCTTAAGTTTTCCAGCAAAAAAACTAAACAACCCCCCCAGCAAATTAGGGCAAGAGGAATCTTCAAGATCATGTGAAAGAGCATGAATCTCATGGCTTGTTGTTCCAGCAGTCATGCTCTTGTGCTCGGATGCTTTGTAATGTTGAAAAAGTAGCCCTGGTCTACAGCTGACATAGACAGAGCGGCCCACTGGAGAATGGAGGCAACCCTTGTATTTGTAACTGTCAGGGAAAAACAGTTGGACACATGACCTTGTGTGCGTCCTTGGTGACTTGACAGTGTGTGTACACACAAGCAGCAGGGCAGAGACTCTCGCAGCTGCCGCCATTTTACCTCATCACATGACTGTTTACATCAAACGCCTGAACCCACAAGTCAGCACCGGTTTTCTATGAATGATAATTGTTATATGCTAATCTATATCTTTTTTTTTTCATGAGAAACCATAGAAAAAAAACCCTTGAAAATATCCTTCTGATGTCCTCATAAAGGGCAGAGTCACTTCAACATCCATCACTGGCTCATAACGGTTTGGCCTAGATTTCCAAATATCAAGAGAGAGAAGGGGGTGGTGTGCTACTGTAACATGCCAGTTATACTCCAAGCAGAGGAGAAGCGACTGAGGGTGAACCGCTTATCTGATCACAGGGGTAAAGATGGTGCTACTCCGTTAGGACCAAGAAAGAGGGCAACGCACTTCCTGAAAAAAGATAACCAAATCAACCATATCAATCATAAAAACGGAAACCGGATTCAGAAACCCCTGCGAAGCGAAACATCTATTGACACAGGAGCTGGTGCAGTCACCCCAGAGGACTAGCCCGCAGGGCTGGAGCCGACACCGCTTGGCACTGAGAGCTCTGCGAGGGTACCCAGCATGTCACCTAATGAGATGCACAAAATGAGATGATTAACCATCTGCATCTTTTATCTCCAAGTGTGTGGGTACATGTGTGTGACAGGCCAGCCTTCACACACAGCACTCTGCTCCCTTAAGTGTGTCAAACACATTTCAATGCTGCAGAAGGAGTGAAACTGCCTGCTAAGACAAGAATAACTATTGCTCGTCTCAACAAACCCTTAATTCTAGCTATAAAGGTTTGGTGTGTGTTATACACTGTTTGTGCTACGGATATGAATGTTCTCTCAGATTGTGGCAAATTGTATTAATCAGGGCTGTAGCACTTGAGTCTGGTCTTGGACTCGAGTACGGACGGTTTTTCTATGGACTCGGACTTGTCCCGGTCTCGGCCATTGGTCTTGCCAAATATGTTAATGTTAATAATATTGAAGGAAAAGTGAAACACTGGCCAACTAATAACCAATCACACTAGATTATCCTCACAGATCATGCTCTGTGTCTGCATGCACGTTAATTTTGCATTTGTAAACTTTGCATCAGCCTAATGTCATAAAGCTATAAGTTCGATTACGTATGGTGGTCATAGCTAGCTGTTTGGCTGTGTGTATATGACACGTTAAAGGTGGTTCATTTGGGTAATGTTGATGTTATCTGACATCGGTGATGATTTCCTTCAGTTTTAAATTGACAATAGAAAATGTGTTTAGGGACAAACAGAAATATTCTCCAGGGCGCGCCTACAGAACGAATGAGAGTTCATTTATTACTAGACTATTAGGGTAACGTTAACTTAGAAAATGCCAAAATAAACCGACCAAGTGCTCACTACGGAGCGCGTCTTCTTACTAGCTACTAGTTGTGACACTTTTGCTTTTAGATCCACAAATAATAACCAAAATTACTGTCTTGATAATGGCAAACATATACTTTTTTTATTTTCCTGTCCTGGACTCGGTCTTGTCTTGGACTCGAGCCTTTTTGGGCTCTGCCTTGACTTGGACTCGACTAGTCCTGGTTTTGGACTTGTCCTGGACTCGAAAGTCTTTGGACTCGGTCTTGACTTGGATTTGACTAGTCCTGGTATTGGACTTGTCTTGGACTCGACAAAGGTGGTCTTGACTACAGCCCTAGTATTAATTATCTAAGTGAGCTGACATCTTTCGCCTGGCAGGAAATAAAATGCACTAGTTATTATTTAGCTGAACTGTATACATTTTAAGTTCAGCTGAAGTTGTAGTTAAGAAGTTATATTACAAACAATACAGTTCAAAAGTTTGGGGTCAGTAAGATTTTTTTTTTTAAACAAATTAACCTTATTTAGGAAGGATGCATTCAATTGATCAAAGGTGACAGTGAAGATTTTGTATTGCTACAAAAACAAAAACGATCTATTTCTCGAAGAATTCTGAAGAAAAAAAATGTATCATCATTTCAACACAAACATTAAGTAGAATGAACATTTTTAACATTAATAATAATAAGAAATGTTTCATGAGCACCAAATCTGCTTATTATAATGATTTCTGAAGGATCATGTAAAATAATGGCTGTTGAAAATGCAGCTTTGCCATCACAAAAAATGCATTGCTTTTTAAACGTAATAAAATAGAAATCAGTTATTTTAAACTGTAATATTATTTCACAATATTGCTTATTTATTGTATTTCTTATTATAAAAAAAAAATGCAGCTTTGGTGAGCATATGAGACTTCTATCAAAAACATTAAAAAAATGATTCCGACCCCAAACGAAGTGTGTGTCTAACTCCCTTTGATAGATGACCAATAATTAAGAGCGTTTTCTGTTTTCGAACAGATTATAAACTTGCAATTCTCTGCATCGAGCATTATATAAAAAGTGAGAGACTAACATAACTTCTCATTTTGGGTACAACTGCATTGGCCCAGTGAATCCAGACTTTTTCAACTTCACAGAAACTATAAATCAAAGTATAAAAATGTAAACATAAACAAAACTGAATCACAGAATCTCCCCTAAATCAACTACACAAGATAATCTCAATCAAACCTTGCCATCATGATTTCAAACAGCATTTGCACTGTCAAGCACAACCTCCAGAGAGCGTGTGCTGGCCTGTGGAGGGCGAGTGTTGTTTGGGTGTTGTTGAGGTCAGTAAAGGCTGTTGTTGGAACATCAAACATTATTTTGCAGCGATGCAATGCAGCGGTGTTTTTGCACTCTACTATGATCATGCCTACCTCCTACATAGCAACAGAGATAAAAGGATGACTAATGTGTCCAGTGCAGAAAAACATGCATTTAACACTTGTGTTACAGCTTGAAGACGTATAAGGCACACAAGGGCCAAATGCAAAACAGCTATTTATGGATTTCCAGGTTGCAAGGTTCCCTATAAAGGTTCAGTGTGAATCTAAAAAGCTTCCATCTATTGTCAAGGGGGGAAAAAAATGTTCATGAAACACATCACAAGTGTATTCACTATGTCTGTCTTTCATTTTTCACACTTGGGTTGATGTGGCCCAGTCACAGAGCCCACTGCTGTCAGACCAGCTTAAAGATCAGATGGTATTAAAGCCTGCAGTCGTCATGGAGACCACTTCCAGGAGACAACTAATTGATCTCACTTCCGTTCCACTCATGCTAGTGGTGAGAAGGTGTGAAATACAAAACATAATAAGAAATATATAGATGTCTATGCATAGAAGCTGCGAAACAACATTACTTACTGATCTCTCAATGTGAGACAGAAAGAAAGAAAACATCTGTATTGAATTTTAAAACCAATACAGATCTCTTGATGTACAGTATACCCCACTACAATAGCAGAATCCCATGACGGAGCCCCACTTTTGCTGGTGGAAATGAAAGAATGTTGAGGGAATAGCACTAACCTGCGTTGCCTGTGCTGGGGGGCCTCTGTGGGGGCCCGCCAGACACGACGTTTCTGTGCAGAGAACCCTGAGGAGGAGACAGCATGGCACCGTCACTCAGAGAGGCAGTGGCGACCGACAGGCTCTGGCTGCTCAGAGAGGCCCCGGGGTTGTAGGACATGGCATTGGGGTTCGTCACTGGCACAGCCACATGCATGGAGAAGTTCTGCGGGGGCAAGGCCGTCGGCTGGAAGAGAGACACACACATGGCTTTATGTCAGACTGATATTTTATCTAAGTATCCCAGTTTCAAAATTGACATTCACAAAGATAACCGCAGAGTCATATCTCAACAAGAACCGATATAATCATTTAGCCTGGATATTCAGGTAGAATGGCCCATAATGGTGCACTGCACATATCTTCAGGCCTCTACAAGAAGTGAAAGATGACCCCTGAGCTTAGATGCTTTTATCATACAATGGAGGAAAACAGGAGATAGATTGCTGGGTGGAAAAATGTAATCTCAGGGGGGGATTTCTACGGATCACCTTGGGCTGTCCAAAAAGCCCGGCACAAAGTGAGAAATACTCCTGGAAAACAATTCTACTATTGGGAGTCATTTTCACTGTGCTCGGAAGATTTTTTTTTTTTTTTTTTAACCCAGGCTTAATACTCAAAACACCATCTTGAGATAAGATATATTAAGAAGGCATGCAAATTTGGGAAATTTCTTCAAATAGTCAATTTCTCTCCAGTCAAGTATGGCTATAGCCAGCACTGCACTTGACCGTTTTCACAAAACAAATAAAACGCACACAAAAACGAACAAGAATGAAATCATACGACAACAACAGTGGCACCTTAAAGGGATAGTTCACCTAAAAATGAAAATTCTGTCAGTATTTACTCTCCCTCGTGTTGTTCCAACCCCGTAAGACCTTCGTTCACCTTCGGAACACGAATTAAGATATTTATGATGAAATCTGAGAGCTGGATCACTCCACCATACTAGTCCATAGGCTTTTTGAGGGAATGAAACTTGCCGGCCTCAAAAAGTTATTAAAGACATTGTTAAAATAGTCCAAGTGACTACACACACATTTCCAGCATCGGCCAATAGTGAGCCTACGTGTGACGTAGCTCTACGCAATAACATTAGTTTAACTGACTAGAGGCGCAAAAGAAGGAAGTGAATAGTTTTTATCGATGTCTTTAATAACTTTTTGAGGCCGGCAAGTTTCAATCCCTCAAGAAGCCTATGGACTAGTATGGAGGAGTGATCCAGCTCTCAGATTTCATCAAAAATATCTTAATTCGTGTTCCGAAGATGAACGAAGGTCTTACGGGGTTGGAACAACATGAGGGTGAGTAAATACTGACAGAATTTTCATTTTTGGGTGAACTATCCCTTTAATCAAAGGAACAGGCAGTGCATTGCTGACCATCCATTGAGTTATCCAGAGTGAGTGTGAGCAGGGGCAGTGTGAGGCCACTCAATTCACTTAATAGTGCAGCGAGCCAGTTAGTGAGTATATTAGTATGTTAATAACTCAAGCTTTGTTATTATCCATTCGGTGCAGTGAAAATAATCGTCTGACACCATCTATCAGGTGCAGAATGTTATAGTCGTCACCTAATAAGATCACTAATATTACTAGCTTGAACTTGAAAAAGGTTCAGTTATTTGATTGTGCTTGGATTCTGGGTTCTGGAAGGCCTACTGGAACAAACAAACCCAGGTTTTGCCACCCACCAGAAAAGTGAGACAAAAAGAAATCGCTCCATCTTTATTCAATGGCAAATCTTCTCCATCACACGACCTGAACCGAGCACAGCACTGAGAGAAAAGATTCAATTTCCAGATCTTTTGGGGAGAGTGCTGAGATGAAGACATCAATTACCTGGACATCGAGGCATTCTCTCCACTCGTACGTTTTACAGTACTTTAGGTCACTAATCAAATAAGCACATTTGTGGGGGGAGTTTATTCACTTTTTACTTGTATAGTATTTAAAAAGTGTATCTTATTATTTTAGAAATTTATCAAAAAGTTTGCAAAACAATGTGATCTTATTAGGGTCAGAGAAAAGGGCTGCAAAATTAAAGAGAAAAAAAGTGCACTTCCAATGGACAAAAAAAAAGAGTATGCTTTAAAAAAAAAAAGGTCCTTATGTGCTGACAGTGGTTGCAGGGTGAGGCAATGAAAAAGGGGGAGAGGAGGGGAGTATCCTTTCTGCCACAAAGCCAAGCAAAAACATTGCATTTACTTACGATTTTATGATTTCGCATCATATTATCAAACTCTTCATTAATTTTTTTATATTTTTCTTCTGTGTGAGGGGTGAGGACATATGAGGCATCAGGATCCGGGCTATCACAGCCTCTGTGTTCTTTCTTGTTAAGCGCCTGTAGTAAACATCAACATAAAAAGAGGGATCAACACAAAAAGGCAGGGAGGAAGCAGTACTTACACCACAGCGCTTGTACATTAAATCACTCTCTTCGTTTAGTTTGCCGAAACGATCGTCCATGAGGGGACTGTGACCGAAACAGTCATCTGGATCAGGACTGGGACAGTCATTATGGCCTTTGTTTCTTAATTTCTGAAAATGAAATTGGAAAATTCACACATACATAGACATATGTCAACCCAAACAGCTGTTACCGTTGGGTTCATTTAAACAATGCAAAAGCAATTGGCTGGTTAGTAATTATGATAATTAGCTACTTAAATAATCTAAGGAAGAACATGATTTTGATAAAATGCATTCACAGAATTTAATGATGAACTTTGCTACAATTGCATGAGAACACGGAGGAGCTGCGATCAGGATGTTGAAATTGCACTGGTAACAGTTCAATGGATAATTCGGCAAATACATTAAGAGGTAATACGCTGATGGTTGCACCATGCCTATTGCATTAGCCCCTGGGGAGGAAATTGAATTGTCACTCCTTATCCTTTCCCTTAAAAACATTAGGCTGGGAAAAAAAAAAAAAAGCAAATCGTCTTTTCTCTCTCTCTCTCCTCTTTGCTCTCTTCCTTAGGAACATACATTTCCCTCAGCATGTGTGTGTCGCGATGCATATTTCATTATCTTTCAGTTATCATAAGCCACCCAGCTGGAAGACACACACACATAAGAGGATCCCACAGTGCAGCGCTTTAGAAGCTCTCTCGCTGTAATTCAGCACACCTGTCACTCACAGAAGCCTATCAGAGTGAATGCAATGTACAAATTGAACGGATTATCATATCCGGTCACTGGCATTTAAGTGTGGAGAGGACTGATTCAGTTAAGGGGCACAGCACCTGATGTAATATTAGCCATTTTTACCCTGAAGGAGCGGAAGTATCTCTTTTGTTCAGTGGGGAATCTATGGGTAACATGTTACTTAAGGCTGGTATGGTGATTTATATTATCTATTTATAGCTGGTCCTTAAAATAGTGGAATGCATTAAAATGCATCATCACAATACATTATGCATCATTGCATTTAAAGGAAAAAGAGTTAGTAAAAATTGTATTGTAGAGTAGCCTGTTACAAGTATATACACAAAAAAAAATATGATAATGATCATTTATAAAATACATCACACAATTTCAGGAATTACCATTTCTGAATTATAATTGATTTGGAAAATATTCATTTAATATTACATAACTTATCTGTGTAAATAAAACATACATAATTAAATGTAAATTCACAATTTAATGAAACAATTTATGGAAAGAGAAGATAATGCATTTGCAATTAAGAGTTTATGGGATTATGAATACCCTCATAATGCAATATGCACTGAATACTGAAGTAAATTGTCCAATTGTAAACTCTCCATTACCGATCAGAGCGGTTGCATCAACAAGATGACAGCGAAGGTTGCCAAAAAGGGAAATCTTAATTTTATGCCCTGATGTGTTTCTTACTATAGATCTCCAGTAATAAGACTACCTCGGGTTGGTTTGGCAGCAAAGGGTCACATGTTCTTTCAGATGAAAAAGTCATGTTTTGAAGGAAGTGAAGCCCCTACACTAACAAGCCCCTTAGTCGTTGTATCTATCACGATGTGTGTGAGAGTGTAGGTACATGTGCGTGTGTGGGTGTGTGTGAGAGTGCCTGTAGAGTGCAGCTGCTGTCCTCTGGCATTTCTGTGACTGTAGAGTGAGATCTTTGTTGATCCTTATCTACTTTATCTGCAACCGAGCTCAGCACTGTGTGAAGTCAAACATCACAACGTATTCGTACAGATGCACAGGAACAATCTATACATGTGCACAATGCGTACTGCTCTGCGATGTCTAAGAAAAACAAAACAAAAAAAATGCAAGTGGTATACTACTTGCATCTACAGATATCTGGCTTTACTGGGACCATCTGTAACCATAAAGCCTTTTAGTGTGGTGCCGAAGGTGGCTCTCGCTCTCTCTTCCCGGGTCATTTCCTGTTTACAGGGCCCTATGTGGATTTCTGAAACACTGTGTTTACCAGTGAAACTATGCACTTTCTCCCCCAGAGTGCCACAGATTCCATCAGGACCTGCAAATTATTGTCCCAACCTGCTCATTATGTGGCAAGCGCTGTGGCTGGAGCTGGGCAAAGAGGTCTGTGTGAGCAGGGCAGGGCCGCTGACTTCCACAGTAACCCTAGGGACACACCCGTCCGCTGGGGCCTGAGTCTGCAGGGAGGGGCCCCAGTGGAAATCTTAGCCTCCACATGGGCACACAGTGCTGATGAGCAAAACAACATTTCCAAACAAAGGAATGTGATGGAACTACATTACAGAGTAGACCTTAATTAGAGTAGATGCCATATTAAATTGTACATGGATGAAAACACAACTGACGTGTGTTTAAATACGTTATTAACAACTAGTTGTTCCATAAACACAGCATATAATTTTTGTAAAAGCAATTGTCACTATCTTAATTTTTCGGGAGTTAATTCAGTTGTAGAATGTAATTGTCACTCCCATGATCTGAACTCTGTGTACAGAATACGATTAGGCTGTGTGTCCACCAAAGCGTTTTTCCACGCGCCTGAGCCGCGTTTTTTAAACGCCTTGAGCGTAACGAGGCGCTGAGCGTTTTTTTCACGCCCAGCGTTTTTTACTGGTCGCCGAGAGTTGAAAAATTTTCAACTTTGGATAAAAGTAGCGCTCATCACTGTCACTTTTTACTCACCCGTCCAATCACAGTGGAGGAGGGGCGGGACTAAACTACACTGACCAACTGTCACGACATTCTTTCGGTTCAACGACATCAACCAACAGAGCTAACCGAACGAAATGGAAGAAAAATACATTTTTGTATGAAACAAATTATCTGCGAAATAAATTACAAGTAAACTGTGCTGCGGATATTCTGTCTCATAGCAACGAAACGTGTCAACAAAAAAAACACTGCGCTGCCAAAACGCTCTCAAGCACCCAAAGCACTACGTCTTTAGCAGAGCGTCTGGCGTTTTCAGCTGGATAAAAACGCTTTGGGGGACACACGGCCTTATGCCTGGTTCAGATTATGCAATTTTTTTTGTCTGTTACGGTAGTCACTGTGTCAGATCACGCGATTTTTACTTCTAAAATTTTGTCGTGTCATGGACAAGACACATGTCAGACTACACGTTGCTTCCTGACCAGTCATCGAGAAGGCGAAACTAGTAGCGAGGTACTTCCGGAAACAAACGTAAATAAACAATGGATGAAGTGTGAGCGGTGAGTGTTGTATAGGCTGTCCTGTGTTCAGAAAAAAGTAAAAAAAGAAAGAAAACTCGACAATAGACACATTCCTGGATTGCTCGAAGAGGACAGTATGGGCTGTCAATCCTCCAAAGAGAACTTGAGGTAAAATATTGTTTTCTTATATATTTTCACTTTTAGTTTTAACGTTAGCACCATCGTCTCTCTTTCGTTTTGCCATTTTTGAAAGTTGTGTACGGAAAAGCTTCCGTGCTCCAATTGGTCAACCTCATACATGTGACGGAACCGTCGTGGACGACCGTTAAAAAAATTAAACATGCAAGTCTTTTTGTCGTGATGTCGTGAAGCATCGCAGCACACAACGTCGTACACCACTATACGAGATGATACAATATAATCTTGCGTCCCAACGCCCGATGTCGTTTACGAATCCCCGCGACACCCTACGTCAAACGGATCGCGCCAAAATAGGGCTAAAATCGTGTAATGAACCAGGCATTAAGCAATAAAAGGTAAACTGACAACCGAATTTAGCTACAGAGTGTACTTGAGTCACAATCATGAACAGTTTGACAAAAGGAAGCAACACAATCGCACTAATATGCCCGAAAGAGCTAACATTCCTAGACTGACTTTAAAGTCTGAAGAACCAGGATGGCAAGCTGGTAAGTCCTTCTTAAATGGCTTGGCATGTTTTGGGTGTCCCACAGACACTGCCCGCAGCTCTATTAAATGGATCACTAATTCAGCACATGTCCAAACAGGTGTCCCTCTCCCGCAACACCTGTCAGACCCTTCACCTTACGATCCAGCCAATCAGGAGTCTCTGCACGTCAGCATGGCCATAGAAGGGCACATCATGTCAGTGCTGCATTACAGCAGATAAAAGATGCTGCCAATGAGCGACCCAAGTGAATCCATTAAATACAAGCACAGGTGGGGGCATGAGGTTGATCACGATGGATAATTTGCATTCTTAATTATACCTTTAAGTGTATGCTGCCATGATCTCTCATCAACAGGCCAAAGTGACGACTGCATGCAGCACCCTTCCAACCTTCGCTAAAATAAATTCTTTGTAAAGACAGCATCAGCTGAGATGGTGGCTGTGTTTGAAAATCAAGTGAGATGCCTCTAGACAGCATTTTTCTGGGTATTAAAGATGCGCTTGAGCATCTGAACAAACATTTGCTTAATTTAATGTTCTAAAATTGACTAATACGGTAAATTTTGCCAGGGGGAAAGGACTCATTGTTATTAGAGTTTAGAGATGGCTGGCTTATTTGGTGTACGTGTGTGTGAGAGTGGATTGTGAGTGTGTGAAAGAGGGAGAGTGAGCAGTGCTGGCGTAAGCAGTTCTGGAGAGGGAGCTGAAAACTCATATTGTGTAATCTTTTTAACATGTCCCGCATGACTCTGAGTCAGTGGGACAGCTGCCATTATTAGGCCCATTATTATTATTTTTTAATAGAACGTCCGTTAGACCTGTATTGATAAATTTGGCAATCAGCACAAAAAATTTGAGACTGGCATAAAGCCAGCACGACATAACTATGCAGTGAGGAAATTCAGTGTTTGTGTGTATGTGTTTGAGATAAAAGGAGAACTGAATAACGAAAGAGAGGGAAAGACAGAGATACTTAGAAACCAAACAGGAACACACAACTTCCCTCAAGCCACTGGAAAGATTACTGGAAAGAGAAATGCTGTGAAACACAACATCTTGAATAAGAAAGCAGAATTAGAATCAAGTTTAACAAACAAAGACATGATTTGCAAGAAATGTCAAACAGGAGAAGGTGTTTACCGCTAGGGATGCTCCAATATTAAAATTCATAAAGCCATAAAGGTTATGTGAACTCATTTTTACTCTTTAAACCACATGCACTCTTAAAGAGCTCTTGAAGGGTTATATACCTAAGCATAAATGTTAGCATGAGATGATTGCAAAGTAATCTGAATCTAAAATATGAGGAAGCTACATTTCAGGAAAATATCCGATATATAAAAAAAAAAAAAATACAGAAAAAAATTATTTTAGTTGATAATTAACACACACACTGTTGGGTGTTTTATGGGGACTTTTCATAGACATAATGTTTTTATACTTTACAAACTATATAGTATATCCTGTAGCCCTAAACACAACCTCAAAGAGCACTTTCTTACAGCAATAATTAATTTGAATATATTTTAATGTATTTATTGCAAATCAATTTATTTAGAAGTTTAAATATATTTTCTAAAATCACAAAGTTGATTGTAATAATGTAAATTAAAAATACATCTTTGAAATTTTACAGTGTACCTCGAAAAACATTTCATACCCCCGTTCTGTCAAATGTCTTTTGTATTTGACTTATTCATGTGCTGCAAATGGATAAAAGGAAGATTAAAATATAGACGGAAATTGTAGGCCTAGCATTCAAAATAAAGCAGAACCGCAAGAAAAACAGAAGAAAGAATAGAGGATGATGATAGAGTGCGAGCTGTGTAATGGGTGGAGTGAGGGTGGAGAGCTTATCCTCCATTTCTGATTAAATCATACAGTACGGTGACGCAGCTGTGTGTGTGTGTTTGTGTGAGAGAGAGAGAGAGAGAGAGATTGGAGAAGAGACTGGAACAGAGGTTGCGTTAGACTTTCTCATTGTCTTTCATTTTGACGGACAGCGTCATAAAAATTCTGTCATTATCACCCATCATTCCATTTCTCATAGCTTAATAATAAACTTTTAATAGCTTTTGTTTTCATAAACATTTTCATTTTTAACTTACAGGACGAGCATATAGACCATCATTAGGCGTTTGTTTATTTACTAAGAGAACAGATGAGCATAGACTGTGTAATATTTCATGTTCAACAACACCACACAAAGCAGATGAATGTTGTTTTTCTCTCTCCAGCAGTGACAGAGGAGGCCACTAAAGCACAACCTTTTGAGCCTCAACAGGCAAATATGAACAGTGCAATATATTACCAAATAAAATTCTGATTATATGAACAAAACTTCAAATCAAAGCACTCAAATCTTCCTCCTGGATCAACTTAAACTGGATGCGCGTCTGAGCATAATTAAACTCATCAAGGGAGCCTGATGCAGAGACAATTGTCATTAGAGTTTGCGTCTTTGAGACGACTTCTCGTGGCAAATTTAATTTTGTTTTGGAGGCCGAACCCATGCTCTGCTGCCACACTGGAGCGCATTCACCACCAACTGGACAGGGGTGGGAATTACAGTTACAAGTGACAACATACACTCACCTAAAGGATTATTAGGAACACCTGTTCAATTTCTCATTAAGGCAATTATCTAATCAACCAATCACAAGGCAGTTGCTTCAATGCATTTAGGCGTGTGGTTCTGGTTCACAATTTCACAATCTGCTCAGTTACTGGGATTTTCACGCACAACCATTTCTAGGGTTTACAAAGAATGGTGTGAAAAGGGAAAAACATCCAGTATGCGGCAGTCCTGTGGGCGAAAATGCATTGTTGATGCTAGAGGTCAGAGGTGAATGGGCCGACTGATTCAAGCTGATAGAAGAGACACTTTGACTGAAACAACCACTCGTTACAACCGAGGTATGCAGCAAAGCATTTGTGAAGCCATGGGCTACAACAGCAGAAGACGCACCATGTGTGCACCATGCACCATGTCACAAAGCTCGAATCATTTCAAATTGTTTTCTTGAACATGGCAATGAGTTCACTGCACTAAAATGGCACCAACAGTCACCAGATCTCAACCCAATAGAGCATCTTTGGGATGTGGTGGAACGGGAGCTTCATGCCTTGGATGTAAATCTCCATCAACTGCAAGATGTTATCCTATCAATATGGGCCAACATCTCTAAAGAATGCGTTCAGCACCTTGTTAAATCAATGCCACGTAGAATTAAGGCAGTTCTGAAGGCGAAAGGAGGTCAAACACAGTATTAGTATGGTGTTCCTAATAATCACCCTCAGCGTAAACTGTCAAAATGATGGGCAGCATTCAGATTAATCAGTCAAAGGAGGAAAATATTTGGTTAACACGACCTCTACAGTGGAGTAAATAAAAGAAAGATGTGTAATCTTAGCTTAGATTAAGGATATCTGCTGTAATGTTTGCATGCTCAATCATATATTGCTGTATTCAAAATGGAGGTGTGGTTTCTCTCTGGGTGACTGGTGTATTGTAATCTGTCCTAACCTCATTTCTAGCAGGCATCTCCATATATTTGGCCCTACAGAGTCATCCCTGTAGCAACACTGAGCAGCATGCTAATCCTTATGACATCACCACTGTGTCCAGTGTATTTTGTTTAGCATGTTTATCCAAGCGGAGAGTGAGCAGTACCCTTAAAACTTAGGAAAAAATCTGTTATCTGTTGAGGAATACGGTCATGAACAAAAAAAAAAAGTTATAAATAAAACAAAGATTACTGGAGTATGTCTTTTTACTTCAAAATTTCATACTAAATTCATGTGTGAAATTCTCTAGCAATTCCTGAGAGAACATTTTTTCAAAGTAAATCCTACACCATTTTTCAATAAAGTCAGCAGCCATCATTACAAGGAACTTCCACTTCCACTTTCTTTGTCCCTCACAAGCTCATTGATGCCCATTCATTCAGAACCATGTGAGGTAAAAAAAAACAATAATAGAAAAAGTGGCCCTTATAATAATGCATATGGTTAAGAAAATAGCTATACTAAGAAATTTCTCATTGTGCTGCACTTCAGATCTCATTCTATGGGCTATCGAGTCAAAAACCAGGATGTGACCCCGTGCGTGTCCTTCCTGCCTCTGTGCTATTGTCTGAGCGCTCCTCTCAGAGGAAGCTGGACAGCGGGGGCTCGTTTTCAGTAAGCGGTAATTATGATTTCTACGCAGCTGTTTAGAAAAAAACCCAATATACTGTGAAATGAGCCTCCCCACCCGACAGAATCTACAGTCGTTTTCACGTTGGGGGCATCTCTTTCGCCTTTTACGCACCATAGTTAAATACCGCTAAGATTGCTGTTTTTATATGAATACGCCATTTCATATTAGCTAGTAAGAGTGTGTTACACTTCCAGGAGCAATAGTTTCCCACAAAGACAAGCAGATGTTCACAGACTGTAGGCTGGCGGGTTTGATCAAGCTATTAGCAGCCACAGTGAGGGAAGGAACGCTTTCACAATCAAGGGTATTTTGAGACATGAGAGCAGATTGGGAATTGAAACCAAAATTGAGGTGAAGGCATATCAAAGTCATCGCTCAAGTTTCCTTGCAACGATGTTGCTCTTCAATCCCACTGGCCTAAATAAATGATCTCATCTATTTAACAGTCACATCTACAGTAAAACTATTACAGTTAATGACGAACAAAGGGAGGAAATAAGCGAGAGATGAATTAATCGTTTTCCTCATCCTTCCCCAATACCCATTTCCTCCCGAGCCCGTTAGTCTTTTTTCTCGCTACCTGTCTTTCATTCCCAACCGTCTTGACCCACAGACTGGATCATTAGCCATCAGAGCCCTTGAAACAATAGCCCCCCCACCGAACCCCTCCGTTCCTGCTCTCCTCTAAAATATTCATAAGGACAATTAGGAATTCCGATAAGGCAGAGAGGAGAAAGCAGAGAGGGTAGGTCGTGCCAGCAGGACGTCTGTTCTGTAACACCCTATACCCCTGCCACCGAGCAGGCCTCATCAATCTGTGAAAGCA
The DNA here is from genome assembly GCF_988280905.1 of Pimephales promelas. Classification (NCBI taxonomy): domain Eukaryota; kingdom Metazoa; phylum Chordata; class Actinopteri; order Cypriniformes; family Leuciscidae; genus Pimephales; species Pimephales promelas. Next base: position 32,429,614 of record NC_142778.1, read on the forward strand.
CCTCTACTCACGTACCTCGCCTCCAGAAAACCACCGGCCTTGACCGCGGCCTTGATACTCACATTGTGTGGTATGTTAGGTCAAAAGAGGGGGACACAGGTGACGAATGGGCTGGAAAACATATTTAACAAACTGCCCTATGGGCTTGTGGTGGACTGTTTCACATAGGCATTTATATATAAGGTGGTCGGTGGTTTTGCCATTTTTCAGGTCATCAACTGTTAACGGACTCGCAAAACATGGTAGTTTCAGGTTGACAAGTCGCACGTAAAAACATTAAGTACGCTTTGTTTGATTAAAAAGACACTGGATACAGATGCTGTAAATACACCTACAAGTGTCTGTAATCTCGATAAGCCTTTAAGTGAAGCGCACATGATTGTTTGGGCTGATCTGCAGTACTGCAATGAAACTTAACTTTGAGTACACACGTGTCTTTCGTGGAAAGAAGAAGACAAGCCTCCTACTCATGACTCAGATACAGAAAAAACAGGTTTCCATGAAAAGGGAGGGCATTATGGGAGAGGTTATCACTTTACTCTTCAGTAAATCGGGTGTTCTGTGCTGTGTTGCTGTCCTAACACTAATTCAAGTGGAAAGGAAGAAACAGAGTAGGTGTGTACTTCTTCATTTGCCTTGCATTCCAAATCATTTCTCGTTTTGCAATTGCAAATTCGTTTTGTAAAATTAGGTACATCCAACCTTTACACCTTTGAGACATTCGGGAATGTGTTAGACAGCAAACTTTCTTTAAAGTCAAATCCGTGGTGAGCCGCCAAGTTTTTACAATGAATCAAAGCATATGCAAAAAAAAAATCAAACCATAAGCAGTGTCAACTGATTTAAAATCCCTCCTCGGGCGGTTCACATCACCACTGAGATCAGTTCAACCCACTCCTGCAAAGAACAAAATACGTCGCTGAAAGAATTTTAATTGAAAGCATAACAATCACTGCATGTGCCAGGTCTTGAACATCGAATAATAATTTCACCAAACTGCCGGACTGCCTGCACGCTCTACATTAAAAATCATGCCGCAGTAAGTAAACATGATCTTTCACATTCAACAGTGTCGAAATCATCACAGAGGCTATTTGGTCTTACGTCATCTGAGAATAATTCATGGCTGAAATTGGCAAACACGTGCCAGATCGCTGAGCTGGGAACCGTGGAACAGTATCTGAGGTAGAGAGAGAAAGAGAGAGAGAAGGCCCCATTCTTGCTCTTATTGAATTACATTCAATCATGTTTGCCTGTGTCGGAGATGCTTTTCCCCCTCCCACTGGAGAGTAATCAATAGTCAAAGAGGACACTTCCATTAGCTTTTGCGCCTGCTATCTAGGGAATGGTTCTGATGGTAACCAGGAAAAAGAAGGGAGGGAGGAGAGAGGTTTGTTAAGTTCAAGTAGACTGGGCACTTCATTGTTTCCATTTTTGCTTCTATTACACTGCTATGTTCTGCATCTAAGCATTGAAAATGAATGAAAGCCTCTTAATTGAGACCATTGAGATATTCTAGCACCAATACCATGAAAAGCAAAGTTCTATCGATTCCAATCCCTGCCCTGAAAAATAAAAGGTTGTCATGTCCATTTCACTCAAAACATACAGTAAGTTGGTAAAGTCTCAGTAATGTGATGAGAATACAGGGATGTATCACAGAAATATTTTCTGTTTGTCTGTCAATATGATTTTTTTTCCCTAGAGGACCTAGAGAACCCATAGAGGAGAGGGCAGGCAGGGATCTGTCATAGACACACCTATCAAGACTTAACAGGACAGAGAGCACAAGGGTGAAGACAGCCGCCAGATGTGGCTGCTCTTGTACTCTTTTTCAATCAGCCATCTGACATGTGAAGTTCAACAAAACAAGCAAAAGCAGTCAATGGACACCTCAAAAATACCCAAGAAAAAAAATATATATATATGAAGAGTTCAGATGCAAAAGCCTCTAAGTGCCATTTGAAATTTTCTTCTAGAATGATAATTTTTTATCAAGCTTGTATATTTAAGTTCAGTGATTTCACTTAAATGGCAATGATAATTACCTATTAATTGTTATTTAAGTGAAATTACTGAACTTAAATATACAAGCTTGATATAAATCGTCATTAAAGAAGAAAATTTCAAATGGCATTTAGAGGCTTTTGCATCTGAACTCTTCATATATATATATATATATATATATATATATATACTGTATATATATATATATATATATGTTATATATGTTGGTAAGAAGAACTAATACTTAAATATTTGTAACTAAATACATTAATGTCAAGAAAGAACCCAACAGTTTACACAGTTTTAACTATCCAAATTACATTTTTGTAAGTTAATTTAGCTTGACTGGAAGGATGGCTTCATCTGGAAGGATTTCTTTTCATTACACTAAGCTATTAGCAGAATAAACTCAATAATTAGTTCAGTTGATAAACTGGCCTTTAATAAATAGCTATGATTCAAAGTTGTAATCATTGCGATCCCATAACCAGGTTGAGTTTCTAACTATTTCCATAATGTTTCCCAATCAATGAGTTTTTCAAAGTCAATAATCTCAAAATGGCCAAATATATCATTTGTCTCTCTTAACACTAGTTCAATAGTCACTATATGTAGGCAACTGGTTGTAGGCCAGTACAAGGAAAATATTGTGGTCACCAATTAGCCTAATGTTCCTTGGAAAGCCTAAACAACAGTTTCAGCTGTGTGTTTAGAAACTACTAGATTGTAACAAATTACTTCAGTGAGGGGGACAACTACAGATACATATCAGCAGTGTTGTGCGAACGTGAACTGAACGTACTGTATTACTGCTTGATGAACCTTACTGTGAACTCGTTCATTCTGGTGTCTGTGAACGCACGCTCTCTCAGTTTAACTTCGTACAAGTACCAGATTTCTATAGAGCCTTTCAGGCGAAAACCCGGCTAAAACACACGTAAACAGGCCTTAATATGTAGCGAAAATCACCCAATCTGGCAACACAAGACCGCCGTCGACAAAGAAGCAAGCGAGGAGGCGTCGTACGATCGTTTAAACGGGTTTTAAGACGAGGTCGGTGAGGATGGGAAAAATCTTACATTTCTGTGCAAACTGCCCGTCGATAAAATAATTGTTGTCTGTGGCATGATCTATGAACTGAACTAGTTCTTTGACCAAGTTCATGTAGAAAGTGAACTTTCCCAACACTGCATTTCAGTTTCAGTAAACAAAAAAGAAAAGAATAGAAAATCTACTAGTTTACAAACATTTATAATACATGAACTACAGATTTACTGAACAGTATCGATACTCAGACGAGAAACATCGCATTAATCCAGTGAGCTGAGAGTGAAAATGATAGTTCAGAATTAGTCATTCATTTGCAGCGTGCTTCATCCCCCTCTTGTTTCCTCTGTGAATAAGCACCAGGGTTATTTGCTCAGAGTCAGCGCATCTATGTTCAAGCACTTGAGATTAGAGCCTGCCTCATTAGTCTCATTGGAGACTAATGTTTACCAAAGACCCACCTCGCTCGAGGCCTTTTGTTGCTTTGTCTCTTATTTAATTCAGCCTCTTGAAGAAGGCCTGGTTTTTAAATGAAAAATATTAGTTTTGCTAGAAAATGAGAAAGAGAGAGAGAGAGAGAGAGAAAGAGAGAAGGGGTGGGGGTTAGAAAAAGTTGTTCTGACATCAATGAGGCACGACACGTGCTAAAAACAAGAATCTCTTGGCAGTAACCAGGTAACAAGCATCACGCTCAAAGGAAGAAGGGACGTTCTGAAAGAGCAAGACATTCGCTTCAGTGTTTCAGTTTTCAGAGTTCATCAATAAGCATGAACCCTATTCTTCTAAAATGCGCTCTCCAACTGATGCGTCATAGATAACATGGCCATGCACAGTCCATTTTCCACTTGGAAAGTATAATGTTTGGCTAGATGTGGCGCACAGTCTTACTTTAAATCCTTTAACGTTGCATGTCCTTTATATTCGCTTCCGGGAGAGATACTTTCAGTGAAAGAGGAATATTCTGCTGCCACTGATTCTTGCTGGTCTCTGTTGTGAGGTAAACACCAAACTGTGTTTCCACAGCAACCTGGTCACACTTTACATGGAGGGGAAAAGAACAACAATTACCACGAATTCAGACCTTGAATCTAGAGAGCTGTCAGAGAGACAGGGTCTTATAGAGTGGCTATCAGAAGAATGAACCACATGTAGCTCTTTGTTTCAGAAGAGAGAGAAAATGGCATGCTTCAAAGAGGGGCTGTGCTCTTGTTCTAGAGTAGACTGAAAGCCCAGAGGAAAGGGAGTCCTTGTCCTATAAAAAAGGGCACTTTGAAAAGCTGCAGGAGGCAGCTTGATTCAACACCATTATTGTTGCAGCTCTTAGTGTGGTATGTAAAGACAGTGCTTTTTTAACCTGACATGTGCACTTCACTCCAGTAAGAATAGGCTATGCATTTACATTTATTCATTTAGCTGACGCTTTTATCCAAAGCGACTTACAATCGCTATATATGTCAGAGGTCGCACGCCTCTGGAGCAACTAGGGGTTAAGTGTCTTGCTCAGGGACACATCGGGGGATTCGAACCCGGGTCTCTCACACCAAAGGCATGTGTCTCATCCACTGCGCCACCACCACCATTTAATCAATGTGACTCTTTGTACGAGGCCATCAATTAAGCATTCGATTTCAAATGTATATCTCTCAACCTGAGAACTGTTGGTTGCACAAACTGCAGAAACCTATGCATAAATAATAAGGTTATTAAAAATAAAATTAAAAACGATTATTCCATGACACTATCCTTTAACAAAATTAAATCCAAACTCTCAAATATCTCACACTCTCATTCAATAGCATCCAAATGGAATGTGTAGAATTTTAAGTAACACTTTACAATAAGGTTCATTAGTTAACATCAGTTAACTAACATGAACTAACCATGAGCAATACAGTTGTTACTGTATTTATTCATCTTTGTTAACGTTAGTTAATAAAAATACAACTGTTCATTGTTTGTTCATGTTAGTTCACGGTGCATTAACTAATGTTAACAAGATTTAAATAAAATATTAGTAAATGTTGAAATTAACATTAACAAAGATCAATAAATGCTGCATATGTGCAGTTCATATTAACTAATGTAGTTAACTAATGGACATTCTTGTAAAGTGTTACCGAATTATATAATTATAAGTATCACACAGATGTTTCTCTTTAAAATCTAAGAAACAGAAACAAACACAAAACTACATGACATAGATCAGGAGTGTAGAGCTATAAAATGGATGTGGATAGATTATGTGGTCTTAGAAGAATTTGTTCACACTGAAATGACTAAATTCTGATTGCAGATGTTGCTATCTTGGAGAATCTACTGTAAGCATATTCAAATTTACATGAGAAAAAAATCTGCGAGGCAGGAGACGACCACAATATTATCAATGTATTCCGTGAGTCATTTCAGTGCTTTCTGAGTGAAACAACTGATATATTTATGACCTTGTCTGTAATATTTTCTTCATTATTTCCCATTCCTGACTCCTCTTATTATAATTAGCAGAAATGACAACACTTTCCTTCAGAAACTACCAGAACTGCGCTGACTCAGAGAAGAGGAGTGTTTGTTTTTAGTCAGTAGATTGACAAAACACATTATTTAAGCAAGCATTGGTGGAGGTGAACTGTTGCCACAGTTTGGTCATTGATTTACCCTAGTGATAAGAAAACAATTCTACTTGAAATATTTATTAGGTAAACCGCCTCTTTAAGATGAGGTCAAAGTTCTTTATAAAATCTTCATGTACAAGGTCGAATGCAGAAGCCATTTCTTGTCACAAACAGACTTGTGTCATTTTGAAACAGTCACGAAAAATACCTCAACGTGACTCATAAATAATGGATAATTTTCTAATGTAAATCTATATAACATATATATATAACTAATGTAATCTATATAACATAACAATTGCTTCTACCTATGAATCGTTCAAATCATGAAACTTAATGCATTGACGAATGCATGAAGCTTAAAAAAAGAGGCGCATTTCTTTCCTTTTGATATATTGCATGTTCAGATATCCATATTCTGGGGCCAATTTGTGACAATGATTAAAAAATGCCAGTGACCAGCAACTTTTTTTTAAAAAAAAACATTCTGTAGGATCTACAGCATACAACTGAGAATGTGTGAAATGACAACTATAATTTGCACACACAAAAGTGACCCAGTTGCAATGAGAGCAACAATTCTGTGGTCAGATGAGACCAAGATAGAAGCATATTCACCAAAATTCACATTATGTGTGCTGTACGTTCACACCTCAAAAAATACCACCAGTGACGTTTGGTGGTGATGGCATCATGTTACGGAGCTGCTTTATGAAAATGATGAAAAAAAAAAAAATCAAACAAAAGGCAGACTAATAAAATGATTCCTCCTTAGTCTTCGCAACAATTATAATGTAGAATGCCAGCTCATTATTAAGAATCATATTGGAGAGATACTGCACATATATTAGAATATCCTAAAGAAGACACCTTTCCTTTATGTCAATACAGCTGACATTTTCGTTTGACTTAATAAGCACTTTAATATCAAGATGTGAGAGAAAGCGGCATAATGGGAAAATATAAAAAAGTAGGAAGGAAAGAAAGAGAGTGGCAGTAGATGAGACATTAAAGAGTGAGCAGTGGGAATTGAGAATAGAGAGAAACGGAGATCACTGAAATGAAGTGATATGTTACAGATCATGAGGGAAATTAGACAAGATTTAATAAGTAGTTTATCAAAACAGTGTGAAACTCAAACGAGAACTGACAGCTGCTAAAAAAGGACAAAGAATATAACAAAAATGATTAACTAAAAAAGTAGTCATTTTAATTCACTGAATCAGAAGACCTCAAAATGTAATATTTTATTTTATTTTATTTTATTTATTATTCATCAATGTATTTCCGGAAAAACTGAGGACACTGTGTGTGTGGTTTAAAGAGCCACCCAGGATGAGCCGAGCAGTGTAACTGACCATGCATCCCCCCTTCAGCCTTTTCAAATGTCAAACATAGCTTTAGCAGATCATACAGTCAATCTGGCCCCTGGCCAGCCCAAAGTCAAGCCACTAAGTTAAGCGCTAGCCAATTAAAATGCAATCTTTTCTTGCGTGTTGTCGTCTGTTCAAATCAAGCGCAAATTAAGCCCCTGACCCTTTTTAGACTAATCCTTGCAGACTAGGTTAATAGTCCAGAACCGTAGGGGTCGTCTGCCCCGCCAGAGCGTGAGGTGAGGTGAGTCATTGTGCGAGTGAGTGATCCCTTAGTACAGTGCCTGCCAAAACCTCAAGTAAGGACTCGGATGCCCCTGCTTTCAGCTGGAGATCGCTGCAAACAATGACAATCGAATTAAAAACATGGACTAGGTCAAAACGAGATAAATTATGTTTGTCCGTCCCTTAGTCGTCTTTCCAACAGTATCAAACGGTAACATCCTGACAACAAGAGAGCAGAAAGAGCTCTGTTTAGTCTGGTTTGCCTACTAGTAAGGCAGGGCAAATGTGATTGGAAGGACACTGGTGCCTGAATATGGTGAGCTCAATTATCTGGATATGTCACCGTTAAAGATACCAGCACTCCAGCCCTGATCTGTCTCTGAAACATCCCAGACAGGCCCCTCTGAGACACGCTGACGCTAATGTTTGGAAAATGAGCTTAGCAGCGAAGTCTTAATCAACAGGGCCATATAAATAATACTTCCATTAGACTGCCACCTAAGCCTGCTAAGAGAGGGATGAATATGTCATTTTCATGGTATTAACAACACATACTGAGAGACGACTGAGTTCGCTCTTCGTTAGAGCAGGCTAAATGTTGACAAATGACATGCTACAAAAACAAATTATTATTTTAAAATATAACAATATTTCACAATTTCACTGGTTTAACACAAGCGGCAACCTACCCGTCTCTCTCTTGAAACCAACATGGAAGTGAATTAAACTGCAATTCATCGACTGGCCACTTGAGGCTGGCAGCAAAAGGGAGTCAAATCTGAATCTCCCCCATATTAAAATGGCAGAAAAAAAATATGTTTACAGCCTGGTGTCAAAAGTTGTTTTGGTCTATATAGCCAACTTTACCCTTCATGGCGACTGTGAGGGTGGTGAATTTTTTTAAAACTTGTCCGTTTAAATTATATTAAGCCTTAAAGTTCTGCATAATTAAGGGCGTGGCCACTTGAGTGACAGGTGGATTTGTTTGCTGTCTGTTAGCGTCAACCTTAGGCCCCGTCCACACTACTGCGTTTTCGTTTTGCTACGTTTGCACCTCCCGTCCACACTAAAACGGGAAAAACAAAGACCTAAAACGGAGAAGTTTAGAAACGCTGCAGCTGCGTTTTGCGTTTTGAATCTCCGGAGGGCGTTTTAGTGTGGATGAGACAAAACCATACAAAACGGAGAACTTCAGAAACGCTGACGCAGAGGCTGACGCTTGGCTCTTTGATTGGTGAATGGTCACGTGATCCGCGTTTTCAGTCGTTTTAATGTGGACGGAGATCGTTTCTAATACGAAGATAAAACGCTGGTGTGGACGGAGATCGTATTCGTTTTAATTCTCCGTTTTTAAACGAAAACGCAGTAGTGTGGACGGGGCCTCAGTTAATTCGAGCAGCTGCTGTACTTGCAAAATCTGCCGTGTTTGAGCTTTTTTCGGAATTATGTCATACAATTTAATACACGCATTACACCTTTGCCCACGCCATTGGATTCCATCGTTGTCGAGTAAGTTATAGAGAACAGCCAGCGTTGCATGCACAAATGGATGTATGACAATTTCTTTGCGTTTTGCGTTTTAGATTTAAAAACGTCTGGACATATACAGGCTACACTCGCTATGCGTGTTGCTCTCACGTAAAAGATCTGCTTATTTAACTTGTTAAATAAAAAGAAATTCTGCAGGTGTCAGTGCTTTCTCTCCATCCATCCAATATATGCTTCACACCATTAAATGAGCGCGGATTTCTAGTGTATTTACTTGAATTTCTGAGGTAATATATTTGGTTTAACCCATTTGAGAAAATGAGAGGCGGCAAAAATCAGATTTTAAAATGGACATGCGATGCCATGCTGACTGACATGTATGCGTATAAATCACTGTCACACGCACAAGATCAGAGCAATATTGTAAGTTACTGCATGATAATACATCTTTAACTAGCAGAATAAAGTGCATCACGATAAACAGTCTCACTTTTAGTTCCATCTTATAATTATTATAGTATTTCGAAGGGCAAAAATATGAACTTTAACTATTGGCTTTACTTAAAATCAGCTGTCACTTCAGCGCGAAGCCAGTAGCGCCTCAGCTCCACCCACATCCTGCCTCTTTGCCCATTTTCTTTTAAAGAGGTAACGCACTGCAAAGATGGCGACGGTTGGCCCCGCCCACTTTAGGCTTCAAAAACGCTCTTCAGAAACCTACAGGTCACGTCATGGACACTACGTCCATATTTTTTTTAAAGTCTATGGTTTTACTGTATTTTTAATTAGATGAATGCAGCCTTGGACACATCTTTCAAAGATCTAGCCCACCTCAAAACTTTAAATTGCAGTATAACTGCTATTTTCTAAAATTAGAGAAACAGGCTGAATAAAATGGCCACTGTATAAAATGGCCAAATTCAATGTAATGGAATTACACATCAATGGACATCAAGGCCAAAAAATGGTGAATCCAATGGTCTTTCACATCTTAAAAAAAAAAAAAAAAAAAAAAATCTGACAGTTTTCTTTAAAAATGCCAAAAAAATTCAATTTGTCTTGTCAAAGTTAATTTTACATTGGTGTTGCTTAAAGTGAAAGCATGACTTAAATTATTCCATCACTACCAATTTAGACTAATCAAATCTAAAGACCATATTTTAATAAGCAGACTTAAGGGATTTGGACCAAAGTGTTCATCTCCATCTCTCACTTCTCGCACTGTTGCTTTTCTTTCTTTCTGCCAAACTCCTTCCATCCTCACATCAGCAGGAGGAGGATAATTGATCAATCATGCTAATTGAACAGTCTGGCCAGCTAGCTCACAGAAGCAGATGTGCCAATTTGCATTCATTAAGGCAGAGTCGGGTCTTAATCACAGCACAAGCTTTGATTGACAGCACAAACAATTCAATGCAAAGCTCCCAACAAAACAGTTAAATTCATCTCAGCAGCTATAAAAATAAATGCAATTATCTTGCAAAGTGTGCATATTTACAAAAAAAAAAAAACTTCACAAGTCTTACTGAGGCGTTGTAGCACTTGCACAAAATTGCTCAGATGAAATGGCGATTGATTTAACGGCTTTGGCAACATTACTGATATAACACAGAGTCGTGTGTTGTGTTGAATGTCCCAAAAATCCCCAGACCCAATGACATCAGCCAAAGTGTTGAATAAAAGTCCCTTATCAAAAAATATCTCCCTCCCCCAGTGCCACAGCATAGCCTCATTTCCTTCCTCTCTTCCCCAGACACAGGCTCCTTACTACATCCACATCCAGAGCCAATAGAAACCGTGAGCGAGCTCTTGTTACGAGCTCGAGAGCTTCTATACGAGCATGAATATGCATAGCATAGCTAATACAGTTGCATGGCTGTTTGGAGGCGCTTGTATGCCGATTGCAGCTTCAAAGGCTCCGATGAAAAGCAAGAGTGACTGCTTTTAGTCCCATGCTTGTGATAAAACAATGGCGTTATTCACACGGAACAAAACGGGAATCTCATGCAGAAAAGACAGACGGGCTGACATTTGGGAATGGTCAAGATTTACATATCCTGCGTCTCTTGATTATGCCTTTTCCAGGAAATAATTCTCAAAAGAATTTCTCGAGACTAAGATGGCAATTTTGTGTAAAGTGTAAATGAGTTGACTCAATATGAAAATTGTTGAGAGAGTTCCCTTTTTTTTTTTTGTTTTTTTTTTTGATGAACGGTCCCTTTAAAAATGATTTTATTATATTTTGATGTGCTTTATTGGTTGATATGTTACAGTGGTACTGTCTACTGTACTGGTCGGCCTTTGAATATTTCTTCAGGAAAGAAAAAAGCATTTGCTTTTTAAAACCACACACAACAATGCAAGCCTCTTATGGAGGCCTAAAACATTTGCCTGAATCATTCCCTGATTTGCTTACTATTTGAGGTAAATGAAAACTCAGGCAACAACCAGAGTATTGCAAAAGGACAGCCGGCCGTTCACAAAAGCACACCCACCGGTTTGGTTATTTGGTGGGGAAAAAGTCATACATGTAAATCTCAAAGCAAACATACAGTAAGCCATGTGAATGCAAGTCTGCAGCCTAACTTCTCCCAGCATTCAAATAGAAAGGCTGTTAGCTGGGATCGCTAATGTGTTCAAACCATGATAATATGGGCTAATGAGAATGGACTGATATCAGCATGGCTGAGTAATGCTCTCGAGAGCATCTAACAGAGGCGAGGGGGTAAAAGGGACAAATGGACGCCACATATCTGCTGTGAAGTTGATATCTGATTTCAAGGAATCCTATGTGGACACTGAGAAGCCTGTATTCAGAATACCAACGTAGGGCTACTAAGATTTCATTACCTCCAGTTGGAGAGGAACAAGAGAAAGGATGATTTAATTATTTTAATTACCTGCAGCAGCTTTTTCATTTGGAGCACAAACAGAATTCAATTTGAAACACAACAGGAACTATAAGGACTTTCTTTAGACTAAACAACTGTAAAGTCTTTTCGCTCGTTCATACAGTTTTTGTCCACCTTTTAGTAATTAAAATTGACTTACAGTAAGAGGAAATTCAATAACGGGTCAAATTCAAAGGAATTAAAGGAATGCATTGATATTTATTAAGCTCTATTACCACAGAGAATTATTTCAGCTTGTCCCTCAGTTTGCCAAAACAAGGAAATATCACGTGTAGAATAATGCGCCAGGATAAACTTTCTAAAAAAAAAACTGTGTTTTTAGTCATGATTATGTAAAGTCACTAAAAAATGGTAAATTGAAAGTGCATGGATACCAGAAAGAAACCATTTATTATTCTAATGTCATTGGTGATAACCATAGCTGTCAACATTGAACATTGAAAATAAGGGAGATTTCCCAGAATAGATTTCCCATCCCCAAAATAAGGGATTTCTTTTTTAAACTTTAAATATAAAGCTCTAATCATTAAATGTCTAAAGAGTTTATAACTAGCTTATATGTGTGAGAGAGAAAGAGAGTCCGTGTGTCATTTAAAGAAAAAAAAAATCTATATTTGGATTAGCGGTGTGTTGCTCTTGCCTTTACGACAACAATTTCAACCATTATCACACATCTTCCAAAATCCGCAAAATAGGGAAGTGGGCTGTCTGTTTATTTCAATAAAATTTACACATTTTGTGTAGCTTTAAAGAGCCTATATTTAGCCTGATGGTGGACCGTCACTCAGAAGACACACTATGTTGTTATTGTAATATGCATTTGTGTACAAAATGACATATAAACATTGTTTCCAATTTTATTTTATTTTATTTTTTGCCTAAAAACGCTTCCAACGCACTTGCGTGTCGCGTAAAAAATAGGCGTCGGTTCTATTTCTAGCATGCACGCGTTTTCTGCTCTGTTAACATGGGAGCCGAAATAAAAACGGACACACCACGCAGCCAGTGTGTCTCATCTCCGGCCTAACAGCACGCGCGGCGCCGCATCTAAAGATTAACGACTTGAAGCTGAAGAGCATAAAAATACGGAAAATTTTACGGGAAAATACTAAATAGACAGCGGGAAAAGAGCTAAAATACGTGAGAAACAGAAAACGGTAGCGTTGACGGCTATGGTGACAACTGATAAATGGAAAATGTCAAAATTCTATTATCATTAATCTATTACTTGTCTTAATAAATAAAAAATAACACACTAAAAACTTCAGTCATTTTAAAAGTTACAAGTGAATTTAGGCATCACGGCAATATAATGTGCATGAAAAATTATTCGCTAAAGATAACATTTTACAGTAGTTCATTTTGTAGTGTTTTTATTCATTTATTTTGATTTATTTATTCATTTATTACTATTCATTTTTGTGAGCTATAGATTACTAAAAATAAAGGAAATAATCATGCACACATAAATAGCCACAATACCAATAATTAATATCATGATTTAACAATATAGTACTAATATATTAGAATTACTTCAGTAACTAATAATTAGACAAACAATAGAGTTCACAGCTCAAATAAAACACGCATTTATGATGTATATAAACATTTTACAAAAATATGAGCCCTATGGAAAATATTTTCCACCGTAGACTCCCCTGTAGTAAATTATTGACAACACTTTTTGTTTAACAAATTAAAGGATGAGACCAAATGTGCTAACAGGATGACATATTCTGAACCCATAAACAGTGAATATGCCTTAAATATCATCAATAACCTGACTTATTTCACAAAAGGTCCGAAAACTTCCACGGTCTTGTTCTATCATACACAATTTCTAGACTGAGGTCCATCATACATGAAAAGTCCTTTGAACTCTACATCCTTTCATATTCTCTGAGCAATGCAAAAGGTGAGAACAAGGACAAAGTGTGCTAATGGAGACCCAATACCGTGGAACACCAGTGGTCCTTAAAGACCCCTGCGAGATGTTGAATGGATATGCTCTGAGGAAACGCTGCATCAATCCTGCGCTGCTACTCAGTAAATAAAAGGGCTTGCTTTAGACCCACAGCCTTTGAAAAGGGAGACACAGATGGGATCGCGGCCACTTTTAATCAGACAGAGAAGTGGACAGGATCCACAAAGGGAGATTTCACGCAACGCTTCACCTGTCGCCTGGAGTGTTATTGAAGTTGAACCACGGTGCGGCAGGCGCACAGTCACACACACACACCGAAAACACACATACGCATGCTACTCTTTGCTCAGGGATGGTGATCTCGGTCTACTGACTGCGGGCCAGACTTGAGACAAAGTCCATAGCCCTGAGCCTGGTCGTCACACTGTGCCCCACTCACACATCCATCTGTGGAAAGCAATACATCTGTTCTCCTGACTATACTATATGCAAGGCCAGGCCTTTTGCTACAGATGGTGGTGGCAAGTAGGAATGATCAACCCGATCTCACGACCAAGTCGTACGAATTCGACGAATGATTAAAAAGTGGCTAATTCGTAACAATTCATACGACCTCACTCGTACGAATTAATACGATTTTGCTAAATCGTACATATTTTACGAATTGGCCAATTCGTATGAATTCGTACGAATGACCTACCCCTTACCCCGCCCCTAAACATAACCATCACGTGGGTTTAGACAAATCGTACGAATTAGTACGAGTGAGGTCGTACGAATCAGTACGAATTAGCCACTTTTTAATCATGCGTCGAATTCGTACGAATTGGTCGTGAGATAGTGTTGGAATGATTTGACTTTTCACATAGAACAGGAATTTAAGCAAGTCAATGAAAAAGCAGCAAAGGATGCATTGGTTTCTAGAGGACAGAAAAAGGGACAAATGAGGGGAAAACATTCTGATTGTTTGTGTGGCATTTATCACTTTAACACAATTTATTTATTTAGATAAGTGCCTCCATGCGAAACATTTCACCGGGAGAAGGCAAGAAGAGAGAAAAAAAAACACTAATGGGAGGTTTAGAGAATAAATGTTGAACTCTTCACCTATTCTTTTTTGTTTTTGTGATCAATATTTTTTATTTTAAGTTAACATACCAGATACAAATCAAAGCTCACTGAACTATATACAAACAGATGCCATGAAAACTCTCCACATATAAATATATATAATAGTAACAATAATAACTCTTCACCTATTCTTTGACAAGCTAACTGTTTGACAAAAATAAAAAGTAAATAACACTGGATCTGTGAGGAAGCAGTTTCTATATAGCTGGACAAACAGTCTAAAGTTACGAGGAGGCAATGGATCAAATTCCCACATTTTAGTCAAAACAGAGCCTCGTTTCATTTTGATTGGTCTTGATTCTCTAGAAAAATCTCTATAACAAAACTTTTGTAGCCTATAAGAAATTTAATTTTCAGGGATGCACCCTATTCTAATTCAGGCTGATACTGGGTGAAAACGACTAAATATCTAATATTAATAATTGTGTACTATTTTGTGTAAAAGAAATAACAAGAAGATGAAATTTAAGCATCAGAAAAGTAGTGTATAAAAAAATATTGTTGTAAAATTTGTCAAAGATTGCATTTAATAAATGTAGTATTTTTACAAGATTAATTCATTAACTCATCCATATGTTAAAAAGGAAATAACTGCACAATTAAAATATTAAATCAATCAGCCAATACCAATACATAATAATAATTTATTTACAAATCACTATAGACAAAAACTAGGGGAAAAAAAATACAGTTTTAAGCTTTGCTTGATTTCAAATAAAGCAGCAAACTTTACAATGCATTTTTTGGTTTAAAATTGGGAGATTTTATTTGGAGATAGCAATTTGCCCCCATTTAGCAAAACAGGAGATGAACTTGAATGCCTATATTATACGGGGTGTTGCCAAGATGGCTGAAAAGTGGACTGACATATCTTAAAAGGGCTTTGGGTTACTTCCTCTTTGTACAAGTCATTTGATTAATAATATCACTATACGGTATCCTCTTTCAGAATCGCACGCGGTACAATATGAGAACACAGCCCTGTGTTGTTATGGATAAAATCAATATTGCTGAGGACTGATATCCGTTGGTTATATCGGTATACTGTATAACTCCTGCACGGATCTTTACATGTGTCTCTATGGAGACATACAGTACTGCCTTCAACCAAAATCAAAGTCAACAGCACTTTTGATGGAGGTCCACGGCTGATATCTCTGCTCCTGGTTTCTCCAGCACTGTAAAACATGTAGCCGGGCAGGAGAAGAGAGTGGAGGCTTCAATAGCTTATTTCTGCGCCGCTTCTTTACGGCTGAATCATGGCCTCAGAAAGAGAGCTGGCTGTGGGCGATCTCTACAGCTATGAGTAGAAGCTGGCCCACTGAGCAGGGACAAGGCTGCTTTGTTGGGACCCTTCATGCATCGGGGTCAGGCTCCTACACAGCGGGCCGGAGGGCCGACGTGGGAAATGCGGCAGCTTGCCACCAGCTTGCGTTCCACCTCAGTAAGTGGCAGAAAGAAATCTGCTGACGCCTGATTGTGCAGATATACATGTCCTGCATGTGTTTGTTGATGTCCTACAAGACAATTTCAGGATAAAGCCAACCTTTTTTTTTCAGTTAAAAAAGGCGTTGAATGGCAATTTACAACAGCAAAGAGGCTCTTTAGTCATGCAAGAGGAAGTTTTGCAACACAGAACACAGTGATTTCCCGTTCTTTAAAATCACAGAGGGAAAGGCACAAAGCCATTGAGAGGGGGCACAGCATCAGCAACCTCTTTAAAAGCTGTTGTAAAGAGGTAAAGCTGACATGGGGTGGCTGTTACATAAGGGGAGAGTGTGTCCATTCATTTTTAATGCAGGTGAGGGCCCTCTCGTTGCAGAAAAGAGAGCAGATGGGCCACTGATGGAGAGCGCAGGCATTGTGGATGGCTCTGTGCATTCTTCTGCAGTTCTGCCATGCAGGTAATTCACCAGCAGTGTCATCAGCATGAATAAAAGATAACTTGGCCCAGCTGACTCCTTTTATGCAGTTTTAGACATTTTCAGTAAAAGATTTTAAAGGAATACTTTACCCCAAAATGAAAAGTCTGTCATAAATTCTGTTACTCACCCTTATGTCATTTCAAAACTGTATAACTCCAAACAACACTGGACCACTCTGACTTTCAAAATATGGACAAAAACAAAGACATTTTTCAAAGAATCTTCTTTTGTGCTTCACGGAAGAAAGAAAGCCATACTGATACTGTACGGAATGACATGAGAGTGAGTAAATGATGACTTTTTTTTTTCAGTTTTGGGTGAACTATCCCTTTATTTTACTTAAAAATAAATGTCTAAAACTTCATAACAATTCTTAGGATTTTGTGTATGAATTCCATTCAAATATTGCTTTACAACAAAAAAATATGTAGTGAATGAATGAGAATGCTTTCACAAGTATCATGTAGACAACTAAGAATATTTGCAAGACTAAAAATAGAATCAGTGTTGGGGAAGCTACTCTGAAACTGTAGTTTGACAAGCTACAAGCTACTCGTAAGTTAAAGTAGTTAAACTACAGTCAAGCTACCCTTTTGGAAAAGTAGATTAGCTACACTACAAGTTACTATCAAAACGTAGTTAGCTACATTGAAACTACTTACGTATATTATAAATAACTGAATAAGTGTCTGATGAATGTTTTAAGTAAAATATAAATAATTATGATTTCAAAGAGTATTGTTTTATTACACACAAAACTCAAATATCTCAGACTGTATGTCAAAAGTGCAACATTGCAACAAACAGCCTACAACATTGCAAGAACAAAACACATCCAACGTAAATTGCATGTAGAACATTTTCTACAAAAATACCGATTGAACTTGGACAAATACGGCCATGGGTAATAATTAACGTTAGTTGTTTCTCCATCCTCCAAATCTGCCGTCACGTCTTGTCTAATCATAATATGAGTGTGTCAACCCACTTCTGTACGTCAGTGAACCGTTAGCCGCAAGATGCGTGAATAGGGACTTTAAGCAACAGCTGTTGATAGAACGGCAGCCGGAAGTAAACAGTTAACTGCCGTAGCTAAAGAGCGCAAACATCACTAAGCAACAGTAAAGAGGACGACATAGGGGATAATTTAATCATAAGACTAAATAAAAAAAGAAAGCGATTTTAAAAAGTAAGAGAAGGGTTGATTTTGGCATTTAATGATATACAGAAACGATTACAATGCCACATAACCTAAACCATAACATTAACTTTCTTATTCTGTCACGTAGTAACGACTACGGCAAATCAGCTGTTCTCCCGTAGTAGACGGTTACAGTAAAACGTCGCGAAGGAGCAGTTAATGTCGCGCATGCGCAATAGACCGACAGAATGCCGTTGCCGTTCCACCAGAGGGTGTTGCTTAAAGTCCCTATTAAACAACAGGTGGCGGTAATGGCAAAAAATGAGTTTGAAATCTAACAAGAAGAATAGCCTTGCATTGCGCTGATTCGCGCAGGCTCGACAAACGCAATGTAGCTTTTGCTCGCGCTACACCGCTACTTGCTGCAAAAAGTAGTCAGTAGCGTCGCTACTTGTAGTTAACTACTTCCCCAACAGTGAATAGTATTTATGCATAATATCCCAATTTGTATTTACTTATGATAAAACCTTTCAAAAAAGTGTCTGTATTACACATGCTACACTTATATTTTTTATTACATTTTTTATTATATTTTATATTACAAATGAGTACTGAATAATAAAAAAATCTAGAATGACGTCAAAGAGACTTTGAGTACATTTTTGTTCTTAGCTTGCTGATGGTCTCGACCTATAAAACTGGAATGTTGCTTTTGAAAAATGAGGACAGTGCAGCTTGGCAAATCCCGCTTTCTGTGTACTGAACACTACAGTAGTATGGTTTTGGTTTGCACAGCACTCATATGGCCAGCTGGGAAGGCTTTATGATGAGCACGCAGTTTTACGAATTATATAAATGGGAACATTTTTACACACTCATTAATTGAGCCAAACATGAATGGTGGACAAAAATGCCATGTGCCCAGTTCAGTTAGGGGGCCGTTACATGATCTATGCCCCTTTGTCAGTTGTGGTACTCAAATACATGCGGACTTATCAGTGGCTCCAGACGTCCTGAACCCTATCTAAGCACGAATGAGAAGGAAACTGTTACATGCTGTCCAGACATCAGTTTGTCCCCCATGGTACTATGGAACAACAAATGCAAAACATTTGTGCATAGATAATTTCGGGACTTCAACTTAAAACTGATTGCTGTGTTAGACATTATATCAAAGTGTGAGATATTCCCTCAAAATATGTTGTCGTTTGTAAAAGTATTTATTATATAACTAAATATATAAAAACAACAAAGCTCCAGCATAATTTGTTTGAAGAAGCCGCTTGGTTTTATATTGTGTTTCTAACTCAATGTTTTAAAGTCAATGTTTAAACTTCAATGACCTTTTGGGGCTTGGTACAATCAAAATGACATTGACGGTAAATGTAAAAATCCTTCAATCATCAAAGACTGGTCATTACAGGAATCAAAAGTAGGCCACACTCACCTCTACAATGTCAGAGTTGGTTCTGCTCTCGTGGGGTTCGTTGTATTCTGTGTACTTTAGTAGGACTTTGTCCATGTCAGTGCTGGCATACTGAAAGAGTTTGTTTGAACTGTTGAATATGATCAGGGCAATCTCACAGTCACACAACACGCTCAGCTCATAAGCTTTCTTCATCAAACCAAACTTCCGCTTTGTGAAGGTGACCTGTGAGGAAACAGAGAAAATAACAAGACATGCTCAGTAAAACGTTGTTTTATACACTAACTTTTTTTCCAAAGTTACTAGCCACTCAGGCTTTTTACTATCCACAATCTTGACCGATATCATGGTGATTTTTTTTTTTTTTTAATATTATCTCATCATTTGGCAGCAGGTGTTAGGGTGTCACTTTAAGACCTGACGCACGGATCCGTTATATTGTTGCACATACATATTCTTTCTCAACTGTTTAAGTGCAATAAGCAAAAAAACTAATAAATTCAACTAAAATTATCCATAATCCCATGCTTAAATTCAAGCCCTGTTACACCAACAATATTCATTCGGAGCAAATGAAACGAGCGAGTGAGGGAAGGCGGGTTTGTGTTTCAAATCGCTATCAGAGAGATGAGAGAGCGAGAAAGCGCAGCTGGTCTAGTGCATCTATGTATGCAGCAGAAAATGAGTATTGGAAGCATTTCAGATATTTCATAATCTACATTTTTGACAACACCGCATTGCACTTAGTTTATTATGGATGGATGGAGGGATGGATGGCAGACATTTTTGCTGCGGTGCCCGGGGAGCGGTTTGGGGTTAGGTGCCTTGCTCGAGGGCACCTCATACCCCTTTTCCACCAAAAAAAGAACTGGTTCGGAACTGGTGCTGGTTCAAAGTTGGTTCGGAGTTGGTTCAACTTGCGAAACGCTTCAGAACCTGTTTGTTTTTCCACTGACTAGAGCGCCCAGGGAACGACGTCATTACGTCACTATGTACGTCGCCATACGTCTTAGCTAGAAACGCTTGCAAATACAACATTACTTTTGGATTATCTCTAACTCGTGTACCAAGAAAGCTTTAAAAACAATTGAAATTGAAGTCTTTTAATCTTTTCGTTTGGTATGTGAAGAGTTCAGATGCAAAAGCCTCTAAGTGTCATTTGAAATTTTCTTCTAAAATGATCATTTTTATCAAGCTTGTATATTTAAGTTCAGTAATTTCACTTACATGGCAATGAAGATTACCTATTAATTGCCATTTAAGTGAAATTACTGAACTTAAATATACAAGCTTGATAAAAATGACCATTCTAGAAGAAAATTTCAAATGGCATTTAGAGGCTTTTGCATCTGAACTCTTCATGTAATCTTTTCTGATAAGTTATGTACCCCGTCTTGTGTCTTTTTTTCTTTCCGCTTATTTGTTCTATATTGTGACTGTTTTCTTCTTTGCTTATAATGTCTTCAATAAAAAAAATTACAAAAATAGAAACGCTTGCGTTAACTTCAAGCATAACAATTACAAAGGCGGACTCCATCGTGTTTCTGCAAATGTTTCTCTTGGCTTTGCGATCCTTTATTATGGTCAGAAAAGATGTTTAGATCACATCTAAACCCGCACCAGCCCCCGACGTAAGCATGACGTGGTAAAAGAACAGTTCTAGTCCAGCACAGCATGTGCGCTTCTGCAGGTCACACGTAAGCGCCCATACCTATCTGACTTTTCAAGAGACGACCGGCCATTATGCACCAAGCTATATGCTTTGCTTTAGATCCAGCTTCTCCTGGCCGAGAACCGGTTCTTTGGCTGTCGAAACACAAAGAACTGGTTCGCGCGCAGGCACCGGCTCCGAACCGGCTCTCAAAATGCTTTGGTGGAAAAGGGGCTTCAGTCATTTTCTGCTGGAATTGAGACCTAACTTTAAATCACAAATCAAAACAATTGTCTCACTGTGGTGGTGGGTATCCTTACAATGGTTTTGGACTGATTTTAGATCAGCTAAAAGTCTAATTGTTTTAGTGGACTTTATCTATCCCGGGCCATGTTACTGCGAGATAATGAGTCGAGTAGACAGCAGAGATGCCACAGTGATGTCATGGCGGGTCAGACAGAAGGTCAGTGTGAGGAACGCAACAGAGGCTCCACAGCCTGTGCAATCAGCCCATTAGGGAGACAGCAGGCTCCATCACTCCTGCCTGCATCCCCTGACAGCCTCTTCCTGCAGGACCATCGCTGTAACACGAGCCGGCATGTGCGCTTCTGCAGGTCACACGTAAGCGCCCATACCTATCTGACTTTTCAAGAGACGACCGGCCATTATGCACCAAGCTATATGCTTTGCTTTAGATCCGGCTGTACAGTAAGCCAAGCCAAGCATGTATCCTACTATCCACAAGAAGCTCATTCAGGAGCCTTCAAAAGCCTGAAAATGAATTATGCATTTGTTCAGCTCCCATGTTTAACAAGTGTTGCACACTGAAGATAGCAGCAGATTTACTTTCATAATATGGGAGCATCAGAACGACATCATGGATGAGCATATGAACACTCAAGATGAACAGGATGTGTCGTGCACATGGCAAAACTTCCAGAGATGCCATGGAAAGCTGTGCCTAGAGCGAAAAGAAGTTGGAGAGCGTGTCTATGCGAGGGAGAGAGAGAGAGAGCTGTATGATTACTTCCGCCAATTTCACTGACCTACAAAGCAGAGCTGAGCAGATGAGCTGGCTTTGTTCAACTTTAATTGGTCACAGCTTGCAGAAACCCTCATTTCAAATGGTACAATGCAATATAATCCAATGAGCAGCCCAGTATCTTTAAATCTATACTGATTTGTGGAGTCCCATGTTCTGCATTACAGGTGATTATAATGCTTAATTTATGTTTTCAGTTGAACACAATACAAATCTGGAGAAATTGATATTCTTCAATTGATAAACCTCATTTTGAGGGTTTTTTTTTATTATTTAAAATTAAATGATGAATAAATATTATATTTAAAGCAACAGTAAAAAGAATTAGAATAAAACAATGTCCAGACAAATAATGTATTCCTGTGATGGCAAAGCTGAATTTTCAGCAGCCATTAATCAAATGATCCTTCAGAAAGCATTCTAAAATGCTAATATATATACAGTACATGTATGAAAATCAATTAGAAAATTCCTTCAGATAATTATACAAGCATGCCACAATTCACAAGACTGCAGACACTGTCAGCTACCTAAGTAACTGTTGAACCAAATCAAATTTGTACATGGCGTACATAACACATTCATCTAAATCCATTCAACCTCCAATGACATGAGGCAATGACACACAGCGGCTTACATTATCAATAAACAGGAAGCGAATGGAGTGTGCTGGAGGAGCAGGACTGTATACTTGAGCAGTCTAGAGAGAGTAGTAAGCTGAGCTCAGGCAGACAGCAGTGTGAATTCCCAGAGCCACAAAGAGCAACTCCCTCCCAGCTGTCATTAGACTCCTCTTGCCTCTCTTGCCGAGCAAACACAGGCAAAGCAGCCTCCAAAATCTCCCTGGACAAGCCTTTACCAAGTATAACATTATTAAATGCTCCCTCATACCATAAATGGCAGATTTAATTGTAAAACGTATGGAGATGGGAACTATAGCCCAAGTACAGTAGGTGGCATAGTTCAGGTTGGAGTTGACCTCTGAGGCAGCAGAAGAAGAAAATGTCACCTTTAGTATGGGACAGGCCCTGCTGTATGGTGTGTTCTGTGACATTGTTCCACTCCATTGCTGTTAAGGGCACTCAGAGTAGTTTCTTGCTGACCCAGAGTAACGATTTATTCCAGCTGCAGTGCAGGACACCGTCACACACACTCGCATTGACATCCGCATTCAAACAAGAACTTTTAACTCACGTTTAACTTATCATCATACAAAGAGCAATTATACTCTTTTCAGCCTTGGGTGGCACAATGCACGCCTGTGACGGCAGTGATGACAAACGCAGTTGTCATCTTTACGATAAGTACAGTCTACAAGCCACAGTTTAAGAACGCCACAAATAAGCGCTCTAAGCTGCAAGAAGGGTTTGTGGGTGAGTCCCCAAACAACAACCCCAGTCTCCCGGGTCACTGCTGACACAGTGGAAATCCATTGAGAGATCTGGGGTCATGTGGGAGGTCAGTGGTTCTTTTTTCCCACCAGCTCATAGAGAAACACACCCACACAGCAGTTGACTGATTTCAGACTGTAATTTCAGACTGATATCATGAAATGGCGTATATATGACTCGGCAATTCGTATTTCCATTTTTGGCGTGCTATCAACACACATAATCACTTTTCAACGTGTTTATGAACGCCGTTACATTACTGTATATATAAATATATGCCCTAACCTAGGGATGCACCGATATGAAAATTTTGGCCGATACCGATAATTTTTTATATTTGAAAGCCGATAACCGATATATTGGCCGATAAATCTAAACCAAAATTTGTATATAATTTTTGAGAACCTGATTACAAAAACAGGAGTCTCATCATTAAAATCCACGTCCAAAACACACAATTACAATGACGTTCTCGTTATAATTTTATGTAGCGGATATGACAGCCTTGCATGTTGCAATTTACTGTCCTCAAGCAATTCAAATCCATCATGTTGAACAGAAAATAATACATTATTTATCGGCTTTAATATATTGGCTAAATTTTCTTATCCGGCCGATAACGATATGGTGGCCGATATATCGTGCATCCCTAACCTAACCCAACCCCGTCCCTAAACCTACCCGTCACTGGGGTTAATAGCCTTTACGAGTCTTCCCCTACCATCCAAGAAAAAAAATAAAAATATCGCTCCCCAGATGTAGATCTACATTTTGTTTAGTTTCGCTCGGACATTTAACGGCGTAGACATACACGCATACACGCGGATAGCTCAAAATGCGTATAGATAACATGTCACTTGACTTGAAAATGACGTGTATGTTTACGCCAAAGTCATGATGCCATGTTGGTAATTTACTGATCTAGCTACTGTCATGCGAGTTAGGGCGGCAAAATGTATCGAAATAAAACAGAAATCTACATGGCTTAGTGTGATCATCAAAGTCTACGATTTAATTAAGTATAAATACACTACGAGTTTCAGAGTGAAGTGCGGCACTGTGCTTTTTTATACGTGTGCAAGCTCATGATCCAGTGTTTTCAAAGTCACAGAGTGGCTCAGTTCACATCAAATGCTGCTCCACACAAACTCATCTATGCATCTGCTCTGAGTTTGGGCTGTGTATAACGTGCATTTGGGAATGCAACATGTGCCAACATCTTCTGATTGTTGTAATGAGGAGTGCTTAAAAACCAGCTGTTGTCAACAAAAGAGAAGCTTTTTGCCAAAATAAAAGCTCAATAGTTTTGCGATTGAATTGAAGAAATTAATACAGCCAATAGCCTGGGAAAACCCAAACAACGTCCAGCAAATTTAGATTTGCTCTGAAAGTTAGTCTGGCAAAGAGCTCATTTAAGCCCATTTCCAATCCGTCGAAATCGCGGTACCAATCAGAAACGTTGGGGCGGGCTTTACACGATGACAACAGCGCTGGGATTTTGAAGCAGATTTTGTAGCCTACATTACAAAGATGGCTGCCGCCGTCAAACATCACTTGTTCAAATCAGCTATCGCGTCTGTTTTAAGTGATTTGAACGTTTCCTTTTTGTTAAAAACCAGGCAAAGAACAACACTCGGATATGTTACTCCGCCGGCCGCCGCTCTGCATACGTCATCTCCTTCATCGCTCTGATTGATTTTAGGTCTACCTGCGACATTCGTTGGTGACGCCCCTCTGGAAATGATTTGTCTACGACCCTTTCCAGACCATAACTCAGTTACAACTGAGAATGGTCTGGTTTTAACCAGGATATACAGCCATAGTTTTAATAATAATTAACATCCACTACTCCATTTTCTGATTTATAGTTCAATTTTACAATAGTACTAATAATAATTATAAATATAATAATTAAAATAAGAATATTATCTTTATTTAATAGTCATATCAACTGCCACATTGTAGAGATGCAATGACAATTTTTGGAGACCTACAAGGAAACGCAGCAAACCTTTTATTAGAAAAATTGCAGTTAGAATTTGGTTGGAGCCAAATCGTGCAACCCTAATAGAAGTCATAAATATAAATATGATTTAAAGAATGTCAACACAAAAAAACATATCGGTAAGAATAATCCCACAAACAGATATTGGGAGCACTTCAACACAGCACCCACAGTGACTAAAGTTTGAGGAAGTAATGTTATGAGTCATGTTTTGTGCTCCAAACTTGCCTTTGTTCCCTACAACTTGTGGCAGTCTTTGATAAGGTCATTCTATCCCAGACATACAGTAATTATATTAGCATTTCTCATCTAATTGTACAGCAGGAATAAGAACGCTGACCTTTTCACAACTTTTTCAGCATATCAGGTAGTTGCTGGGCTACTAATTCTGCTCTGCCATCATCTCTTCCATGTTGTAACTCTTACTTTTCAGTCTGTCCTCTTTTTGCTGGCAGCGCACTGGGCTGACTTGTATACCGTTGGGTATTGTGGCTTCTTAGAATTTCAAGATACCAGTGAATCAAAGCAAATGAGGATGTGTGTGAGTAAAAATAATCCTTGCTCTCCCATATAGAGGAAATGGGCAATATGTGTGGCTGAAAAGTGTTGAGTAATGCATTTACGTGACCAGAATCTTGAGGAATTCCTCGTTGTGGATTGTGGTGAGACGAACTAGATCATGAAGAAGTGTACCCACGTATTTTAAGGGTATGTGAATACATGTAAATCTGTGTGTGTTTCACCTCAGAAAAATGACAATGTCTGGCTTGTCACTCAAAGCCTCCATCACAGGCTGTCCTTAGGGAGGGGAGTCAACAAGAAAAAACAAGTAATGTTCTCTGGCATTGAAGGTGACGCCTCTTACATCGAATAGAGAGCATAGTTAGACATATAATTGAAAGCAGCATGTCAGCTTCAATGATCTCGATAACAAATAGCAGGGGGTTTGTGTGGTCCAGAGAGAGTCTCTGCCATAGCACCAGCTGGCAGAGTGACCCAAGCCCCCTGGCTCCTGCGCTCCTGCTTCCCAGCAAAGAGCACTCAGGCCTGGGAGACAGGCAGCGGTCCCTCCCTCCTGTCCGGCTGGATCAGCTTTCACAGGACACAGAGGAAGCCCCAGGTCCACAGTTCAATGCTGGGTTCTGAGCGTTCGAGTACCCAGGGCAGAGTCAGCCAGCTGGGGCTGAGCCGGTGTGACCTTGTAATTAGACTTATCTCTATGCATTTATCTCTCACACTCATTCACAACATGAACTTCACCTGTGATAATTGGTCTGTTCAACACAGCAAAGCAATTAAGGCAAAACAAGCTAGAAGAAAACTGTTTATACTTTTAAATGAATTATTCTGATAGAATGCGATTCCATAGCCTAGTGAGATGCCAATGGAGACACAATTTAAAGATATCTAAGGCACACTCATGACATTAAAGCTGGTATAATAAGTAGGCAACGTAATTATGCTGTCACATAATATAAAATTTTGCCAAATTTCAAAGCAGAATTGTATTCACAAAGAAGGCAGACACAGAATACACTACCTTCCGAGAAATGCTTCAGAAATTACAAGCTTGGTGAATTATACCAAAGTCCTTTTAGGCAAGTCATGCCACTCGGTCGCCATCTTGGCAACGCGCTTCCGGGCAGCTATTTTAGACTAACAAGATCAGGCTTCTATCTAAAAGAATGGGCAGAGACTCAGAACTGCACTTTCACTGGTCAACGGGACATAAAAACTGCTTGTAGACCATTTTGCAAGATGTAAATAACACTGGTCCAGAAACACTTCCTGTTTTCTTTATTTCACATGTGAAGAAAACATCTTAACGATGTTTGTTTAACTTTTTGATTCAGTTTTATATGTTCTGTTGGTTGTATTTTATCCCAGCTTTTATGTAGTGTTAAAAAACTGAAACAGGAAGTGCTTCTGGACCAGTGTTGTTTACATCTTGCAAAAAGTGGCATGTCTCTATATAAATAGTCTCTGACTATACATATAAGGTTTAATAAATGTATATATTAGTATATTTATTAAATATAATGAATGTTATTGTTTAATATACTGTATATCATTTGAATAAATAAATACTGTAAAATTTAATTGTAATTCGGTCCTGCAAATGCATAATAAATAATATATATATGTATATATATATATATATATGTATGAAGAGTTCAGATGCAAAAGCCTCTAAATGCCATTTGAAATTTTCTTCTTTAATGATGATTTTTATCAAACTTGTATATTTAAGTTCAGTAATTTCACTTAAATAACAATTAACAGGTAATTATCATTGCCATTTAAGTGAAATCACTGAACTAAAATATACAAGCTTGATAAAAATTATCATTCTAGAAGAAAATTTCAAATGGCACTTAGATGCTTTTGCATATATATATATATATATATATATATATATATATTAGGGCTGTGCAAAGATTAATTGCGATTAATCGCATCCAAAATAAAAGTTTGTGTTTACATAATATATATGTGTGTGCTGTGTATAATTATTTTTTATATATATATATATATATATATATATATATGCATGCATGTATATATTTAAGAATTATTTGCACGTAAATACTGTGTATATATATATATATAAATACATAATATATATTATATATAAATATAAATATTTTATATATGAATAACACATTTTCTTAAATATATACATGAATGTGCGTGTATTTATATATACAAAATAATTATACACAGCACACACAAATATATTATGTAAACACAAACTTTTATTTTGGATGTGATTAATCGCAATTAATCTTTGCACAACCCTAATATATATATATATATATATATATATATATATATATATATATATATATATACGTAAATTGCCATATAGCAGGCAATATGCAGTTGTTGTTATATGCTAGGTGTTAGACAACACACTTGTTTGGTTTATTGAATGAATAATGAGGTCAACAAGCCTGACATGAAAAGAAAGCAATGAACACATTCTTTCAGATATAAAGATCATGTGCATTTCTATGACTTTTCATTCTGTGTTGTTGATGTTCTGCCACCACGATGAATAACCGAAGGGAGGCGGGTGGAGTTTTCATTGTTCTGAACATTTCATTGTTGTTGTCATCAAACATGAATTACAGACAGAAAGCCTCCCACACTATTTCCCCTTACAAACCTAGAACTATACTCTAATGCAGTTAAACCAAAAACAAAACTCCCTTTGCTTTAAATAATCCACTTTAGCTGCAATTACAATCATTTAAGGACGCCTAATATCGGAAAGGGCACTTTGAGAGGACGTAATCTTTTTTGAAAAAGAAAACCTTTTTTCACTTCCTGTTTTTTTTTTTTTTTATCATTAAAGAATAATAGTGTTCTCTCAGAACCTTTTAGGAGAGAGAAGAAGAGGAGTCTAATAAAATGGAAGGATGCACGTCACTTTTTTTCCTGCCTAAAACAGAGAGCAAGAGTGGCACTCCGGAACATGCGACATGTGCAAGCAAAAGTAAGCCAAAGCAAGGGCGGGTGACACTCCACCCAGCAGTGAAATCATCAAACTTTTAATGACTTGGGTAATTACCCCTAGTGAGCCTGCTTAATGGCGTACAGCGGACGTCGTTAGGCACAGAGGTCCAAACGCACACACTCGCACACAAACGCAGCAGCGAGAGAGCATGTCGACTGTATGGAAACAAAGCCAAAAGATACCTGATGAAACCGCGAGTTTTTCCTGCGCGTGCTTTTGCAGAACTCTTCCCTCGAGTCTTTACTCTTGCGTTCACGATAATACTTTCCATCCTCTCTGAATCAAAGAGCTGTCGCAACACAATCAGAGCTACAATGGAGTGATGCTGTTGACAGGTAGCTCTCATTAGGGTCCTTTGAGACCATCACCGCAATTACAAGTTTTCTACTAGGGGAGAACTTCAAAAAGCATGTTACTACCACTATCACATGCGCTGCAAATGAGACAGGTGTACGACATTATCAGGACATGTAATTACAGGTTTGAGGAAATCAGAGCTTGTAATGAGTGGACGATGGACAGGTGGAGAGGGAAAGGGAGGGGGGTTCAGGATCATTCTGTCCTCCTGCGCTATTATGGCAGTCGTCCCCCTTACACAGCTTTGCAATTAGTATGTCAGCCTGAGCTGTTCAGTGAGGCTAACCAAATCCTCTCCTCTTCTCCTTTCGCTGTCACTCCTTCCTCCTCCTACAGGCCGCACTTAAGGGGCTTTTGGTGGAAAGCCCCAGAAGGAGAGGGATGCATGCATGACAGGACCTCCAGCTCCTCTATATTTCATAGAGTCTGAGCGTGCTGCCGAGTAAGAACAGAGATGCTCTGCCGTCGTTCTTATAAAATAATGAACTCATACCTCTTTCTTCCACTGATGGGACTCAATCAATGGTTGAATCGACGTCCGTTACGCCTTCCCTAGCGAATCGATCAAAGGGCAGGATTCGATGCTCGCTAAGATCTTACAAACCTCTTGGGGGTGAATACTTTTGCAGGATACGTGCCGGAACGGCACAATGAACGTCCCGCGGCTTGCTTCTGAACCTATTGTTTTGACAGATACTGCAATTGTGGACATCACGACCCCCGCTGAGCTCTCCTAAATAAATCCTGATAGGTCAACAGGCTTTCAAGATCCCTTCACATAATGAATGGAGATGCCCCTGCCGAAGCCTGTGCTGCGTGCAGAACCGCCACTGTATTTAATTAGGCCACTTAAGGCATTCTCTCATTCTAATGCAATGAATAAAGATAGCTCCCGGCACAGCCGCGCAGATAAGGATTTTAATTGTCTTCTTTCAACGGGCCCAGTATGCTAATGGCCATCTCCCCAGGGTGAGGAGAGCACCCTAGAGCGAGCAGGAGACCGGGTTCATGCTAGTGGGGGGGAAGAACTGCGCAAAAGCTCTAATAAAAGGGCTTTGCGTCTTACATCTTTCTCCATTTGTCTCCAAGAACTCTCTGCTGAGCAAGTCGACCACACTCGTGGCTGAGCCTGTGTGCCACTGATAACCACCCTCTCCGATGAGCACCGTGAAATTCGGATTGTGACGGACAAGAGCGCGATTAATTACTGTGTGGTGTATTGTCTCTCAAGCTCTGTAATAACAGCAGGGAAAAGAAAAAGCTGTATTGTGATACGCTTAAAGTCAATGCGAGTGAATGAATTCTTAAAGGGATCATCCAAATGATTTACTCACCCTCATGTCCTTCCAAAAATATATGAGTTTTTTTTTCTTTTGTGGAACATAATAGAAGAATTTCTAAAGAATGTGAAACTGTTTTTGTCCTTATAATGAAAGTCAATGGGTATAAAACAACATTAGATAAAAGTGACTTTCATTGTGTGGACAAAACAACACTGAGACATTTTTTTAAATACCTTTTTTTGTCTTGGACATGAGAGCGAGTAAATGATTTTTGGTAAGAGATCCGCTCTTTGAATGAATGAATGAGGCATTTATAGGCTTTGAGTGATCCGATTTCGAGACCTTGCTCATAGTTGTTAGCCTTGGTTTTTTCGATACCGTCCTCTCTTCAAACATTTCAAAAATAAACTAAAATTTGATGTGAAATATCCCATTAAAAGAGTAGTTCACTTTTAAAAAAAACTTTTTGCTGATAATTTACTCACCCCCATGTCATCCAAGATGTCCACGTCTTTCTTTCTTCAGTCGAAAAGAAATTAAGGTTTTTGATGAAAACTCGCTCAAATCAAAATGAACGAATCTTTTTTCGTGTCATTTGGTTCATTCAACAAACGAAACGAACGAATTAACTCGGAAAAAGATGTGTTCATTTTGATGAACGAGTTCGAACAGGAGAGTCACGAACGCGCATCACAGTACAGAGCAAGGCGAGCATTTGAGCTTATAAAACTTAAACTTTGTTATGAGCGATCGTTTCGCTTGATAAGACCCTTATTCATCGTCTGGAATCGTTTAAAGCCCTTTGAACAGTTTGCCTTTTGGACCTTGAACCGTTTGGTTCCCATTGAAGTCTATTATATGGAGAAAAGTCCTGTAATGTTTTCTTCAAAAACCTTAATCTTTTTTTTCGACTGAAGAAAGAATGACATGGACATCTTGGATGACATGGGGGTGAGTAAATTATCAGCAAAAGTATTTTTTTTATTTTTTTTATTTTTTTAGATAGGTAGAATGAAATAAACTGAACTAGAAAAAAGTGAACTTTCTCTTTGCCCCCTTTTCTCTCTTTTTTTTTTCTTTTCTTTTTGCTGATGTTGTAGGCTGGGGCAGATAGTGCAGATGCTGATGTTTCTAGTAGACATCTTCTCTTTGCCTGCCTTCCTATTTGGATCCCACCCAGGACCTGGTGTTATGCTGATAATTGGCCTGTCCTGTAAATTCGAGTTTCTCACTTGGCTGAACTGCTACCTCCACAGTAACTGTCAGAGAGGTGGGAGGAGAGCTGGGGGCAAGGAGGGAGGGAGGAGGGCACGGGCTGTTATGTTATCACCCTCAGGAGAGTGAGCAAAACCTCAATTAGCTTTCCGTGAGCATGGCAAGAAAAGTTATTTCACCGACGAGACAGTGCAAATGATATTTTGAGCGGGTGTGAATGGGTGCATCAAGTCTAGCTGGAGAGACGTGGACTGATGCATACTGTTTTTCATTATCAAATCTATAAACATGACAAATGGAGTGACTTCCTCTCTAAAATGGATATTAGACATGCCATGTATGCTTGAGCACAACTCTACGTGCCTCACATCTGTTTTCTAAGTGCATTTTCCCTTCTCTAAAATGACTGTGTCAGAGAAAGCGACCAGACGGGGCTGTGTTATGTTATTTATATTTAGCGTGAGTAGACAAGGGTGAATTCCAGTCTGTCTCTGTCGCTGGCTAGATCATTGCCACTTTTCTGGGGAAAGGAAAGGGCATGAATATATAGAGAGAGGCAGAAGCAGAAATAGGGAGATTGGAGAGAGAGATGGGCACAGTGTATCCCCACTGTCCCTCCTTGTAATGAGAGGGTGCCGAGGTACTACCAAGCATCTGCACCCGCTCGGCCCAAGCACAAGCCCACCAGTGTGAAGAGAGAGAGAGAGAGAGAGGCCATAGTCGCCCCAATTCACCCCAGTCACCCCTTGCTGACTTGCACCAGCTCTGTCTGCCTCATCAACTTCTCCGGACCGAAATTGCAGGGTGGTGTGTGGGAACCGCGTCTGTAAATATGGCTGGAAATGTGTCCCGGTCCCTTTTTATGGCTGTGTGTCTATCCAGGAATGCTGGGACAACATGTTTAGCCAATGAACAGATGGCCCAAACTGAGCAATAATCAAATGGGTCTTTCAGGCCTGTTGTGTTTGCTGTGCACAAAATCATGAAGGGATTCTGATATTTCTTCCCTAATATGTAGACCAAAAGTTGTTGTTTTTTTTTTGCTTAGCAAGGCTTCGTTTATTTGATCATAACTACAGTAAAAACAGTCAATATTATTGTCATTTAACCCTTATGCTGCATTAGGGACATTTTTGGTCTTTTGCAGTTTAATTTCTTTGACCATTTTGGCTGTTTTAATGCAAATGGTATGAAATTTGGCAAAATTGTGACTTTTTGGATACATGTAAAAAATGTGATCCCATTTTGCTAAATATGTATAACACACACTGTGTAGATCAAATAGTAACACTCAGCACCATAAAGACCACAAATGGCCCATTGAAACCCATTAAAACGTTGTTTAAATCTGAGGCTGTCAGAAATACATGAAACATGATTTTTGCACAAACATCCTTTCATTTTGAAGCAAAAGCATTATATTTGCATTATATAGTGTATTCCACCAGATGACGTCACTACATATTTATTCCCTATGCGTGGAAATGCACCTTATTTTAGGCAATAGGCAATGTTTAATAGGTGGCCATTTTTGGTCTCTAACGCGCTAAGTGGGATTTTTTGCAAAGTGGGACTGTGATAATCCAAATCTAAAGTTTTCTCTTTGCATTTAGTTTATTGAAAATAATTGAATTTTTGTGTTTTTTCCTCTTATACAAATCGATGGTTTCGCAAACAAAACTGGTAATTAAAGGGTTAAAATCCTGAAATTGAATACATTTTTGGTAGTTATGATGAGGACTGATGCTGGTTAAAAGATTTAACTTGGTAAAAGTGGAAAATAATAATAATATATAATATTTTAGGCAATGTTTAATATGTGGCCATTTTTGGTCCTTAATGCACTCAACGGTGTTAAAAATCTAATGCAGCACAAGGGTTAAAATAATTTCTATTCTTTGTTGAATAGAAATGTGAAAAGAACGGGATTTATTTGAAATATAAATATTTTGTCGCTTTATAAATATCTTTGTCAATTGGCTTTATGCACAGCTGCACTACTTCCTGAAGTTCAGCCAGCTCCTTGTTTCCTGTCTGCCATTATTGGACAAACCGATTAATCCAGGTGTGTCTGATTATTGTTGCCGTGACAACTGAGGTCAGGCACACCTGAATTAATCAGTTTGTCCAATAATGGCTGTCAGGAAACAAGGAGCTGGCTGAACTTCAGGAAGTAGTGCAGCTGTGCATAAAGCCAGCAATTTCATGAGTCCTTGCTGAATAAAAGCATGAATTTCTTGTTAAAATAAATGTTAAAATACATTAAAAAAAATGGACATGCAGGTTAAGGATGATATCCAATAACTACTGACCTGCCGGTTCCTCTCATCCATGATCCGCGTGATCTGTATCTTCTTCCGTCCCATCTTGGCGTCCTGCTTGGTCTCTCTGACACCGTGAGAATATCAGAAAAACACGAGAGTTGGTCTGCCTTCACTCCCCTAGCACATTGTACTCCACTCTTTCTTCTCGAGTCTTTCTCTCTCACTCTCTTTCTGTCTATGTCGTTTTCCTGAGGTGTCCACACCACGATCTGTGAAACAGAATTAGAGAACGAAATGAGAAAAGAAATGAAGATCAGAGACAGAAAGAGAGAAAACCTGTTGTAATGTGAAAACTCTAGAAAAACAAAAGTGGAGGTCTGATGCAGATGAAAGCGTCTGTGTTGCCCTGCCTGATACATGCAGGAAGGATATAAAACTGAGACACACAATGATTTCTTATCTTCACACCTGCTTTTCTTCAACAGCTGGAGATTGGCCCACTCACATGACATGTATTATTAGTTTAAAAAACTAAAACACTGAATAATGGATATGTATTTTTGATGCTCATTCCCCCTGCTTTTACATTATAGTTGTATTATATTATAATATTATGATGAATACAATGTAATCCTAAAACATTATAATGTTGTGATGCCCAAATTCATTTGTAGCTTTTAAGGCGACACACGGCAGGCAAAAACATTTCTTTTTTCACTGGTCAATTTTGAGATTTTGGGATATTTGTCTTCAATAACATGTCTTCTTTCAGACTTGTGGTGAAAAAAAGTCTGAAATACACATTTAGGTCTTTATTTTACTACACTTTGTCTGTTTGCGTCTGTAGATTTCTCATAAATTCTTCAAAAGTTATCGTTATAAATCATCCTGCTGCTCAGTGATCGCGATCTGCACCCTGTCATCACACGCGCAGTTAGAAAGCTCTTTCTCCTGTACAACACTTTCGGATCCAAATATGGTCATTTTCTTTTTAATCAGCAACCAATCGTGAAAGTAAACGGGGGGATTTAACTCTAAATGCACAATCTCATTGGCTGATACTGAATCTTTAAAGCCAGTTTTCTCAAAATGACTTTTCTCTCATACTCCAAGTCCAAAATCTCCACTTCAGTAGCACCTATATACACTAAACTTTCCAGTCTAGTACCTAGTTATATTATGAAGACATTTATAGAGGGATTTGTAAATATATTATTCCTAGCCTGATTTATATAACATTTTATTCCAAAAAACATGGCGAAAAAATCAAGGCAATTGGCAGTATATTTTGATTTACAGGATAACAAAAGTAGACATCCATAAATCCCTCAGTATTTTTTTTTTCTCATCGAACACAATGAAAAAAGAATTTTGAACGTGGCTTTATCCAATACTCAGATTTCGTTTTTTTATATATATATATATATATATATATATATATATATATGCAAATTAGTGCATATTTAATTAGATAATGCCTCATTTGCATATTTAAACATTAAATTACAGAAAACTTGTAATATATTATTTTTCTCATCTTAATGTAGGTAATCAACAGGGAAAGTTGCATGGTGATATCTGCTAGATAAAAAAATTACCCTATTCACATGTCGTGTCTCGCCTTAAAAAAATAGAGCCTATGTTACTATTGTTGTCATGAATATTATCATTATAAATACTATCATTGATACTACCACCACTAATACTAATATATATATATATATATATATATATATATATCTTTGTGCAGTGTTGTAGTAATCGAGACTCGGACTCGGTCTCGAGACCATATTTTAATGGTCTTGGTCTTGTCATGGACTCGTGTGCATTTGGACTCGGAATTGACTCGTACTCGAACATTTTTTTTTTAGGACTCGGAATTATTCCCGAGTCCACTCGAGTTCAATTAAAAATATATTTCATGATTATTAATTTACTTAATAAAATATTTCTTTAAATTGATTGACACGCCCAGTGATTGGTGATTTTCTAGTGCGCAACTGCGCATGACAAATTGTAATAAAATTACTTTTAACACCACCTACTATGTGGCCTTTTTACCCTAAACTGATCATATTTTTTAAACTAAGTAAATTCAGTAAAAAAAAGGATTTCTCTAAGTAAATAAAAGTAAATTAGGTAATCAACCCTCACTGGTCTCGGTCTCGACTCGGACTCGACCGTCTCTGGTCTCGGACTCGACTCGGACTCGACTCTCTATGGACTCGGTCTTGACTCGGACTCGACTCTCTCTGGTCTCGGTGTCGACTCGGACTCGAGTGAGGTGGTCTCGACAACAACACTGTCTTTGTGTTTATCAAAATCTCTATCATATCCTCCACAACTATTCAGATACAACCCAATTGCATCACAGAAAGGATCTTGTGTGCCTACATATACCACTTTGTTGATGACTGTGCGGGGCTGTTTAGTATTTTTTCCTTCTATATTGTAGATGTGTCTCACTGAATCTTAACTGGTATGTGTTACTGTTTTCTTAATCTGCAATAAAAAAAATAGTTGTTTTGTTTTGTATTTATTCAGACCAAATTGTATAGAATTGTAATTTATCAGCCAAAACAAGAAAATAACTGATTATTGGAGAATTCGTTTTTTAATATTGCTGCCTTCTAAACTCGAATGATTCATTTTGAAACCCTTCATAAAACATCTACGCAATCCTATCTGTCAAACAACCCATCCATCAGAGCTTTCTCTAGTGTGTAGACGCCCTAAAACAGGCTTTACTAAGCATCATCCCTGCACTTACATCGCCGTCTAACAATGATTGACAACTATGTGACGGACAGAATGAAAGTAAGCAGACTAATAAGTAAAGATGAAAACCATGTGGATGCTTCATGCTGACTTCAGCCTTAAAGAAAAGCAAAGCCTCAGCAGGATAAGCCAATATGACACCAATAATCGGGTCATAAAGTCATCTGTCTGGTTTCAGAATGCACACAGCGCATCTCATCCTGTTTTCTTTACTTGTTTCCCACCTTCCCACGTATCTCTCTGTCTGCATCTCTCTCTGACACAACCTAGGACACAAGCACACACACACCCTGCCTCTGCACAGCGTCTCAGGAGACAGCAAGCAGGCCTCATTCTCCCTCTCATAACCCAGCTCTCACTTCTAAGATGATTAAGAGTGCACCCAGTCTCAGGCTGACATAAGTTTAAATCCTCTGGGCCAGATGAGGCAATTCACACGTGAGAGAGAGCGTGGAAGCCAAGTCAAGAAGGTTCAGAGCACAGCTTGCCCACGGGGAGCCCACGAGTCGCCCCCCGCTCCGTCTTCTGTCCCTGTCTCCCATTGCTAACCTGCCCACAAAGAGCCGGCTAGCTCTCAGAGGAAGCATTCATCATCTCCGTCCGGCATGGACACAGATGAACACGTAAATAGAAAATGCCTATGCAACCACATCTCGCATCTGAGAGACGCTGAGGGAGGGCAGAAACTCTCTCCTCCAGAGAGACCTTTGTAGCCACACGATGCCAGCAAAAATTTGTGGAAGTTGATGACCAGGAGGCTGCGAGTGAGTGACCCGCAGGAAATAAACACTATAATTACTTGCTGAACAGAAACGGGTGTTTAGGTGTCTGCAGGTCTCTATTAGGAGTGAGATCACAGAAGGAAACTCTGACAACAGGCAGGCAAAATCAGACATTTCCCTATCCCGCATCACGCCAGGGCTGTGAGGCCGACACTGTTCTTTCTCAGTCACCATGTCCCCCAGCAGGAAGGAAAAATGGTCGGCGCTAGCCCTCACGACATGCGCACATTGTCTGTTTTGAGTGCCCTAATTACGGAAATGGGTTTAGAAAACCTACAACAATGGGAGTTTTTGCGATGGGCTGAAACTACTGTATGCGGAGTGCTCAAAAATCTGGATCGACTGAGGGATTATTGATTTACAATGCGTCCGGCGAATGTTTTATTCACTGCCGATGAACAATTCCAAACTCGAGAGATTAAAACCACACAGTTTCGCTTTTTAATCAGTCAAAACATTCGGATTAACCATTCGAAGCTTACGAGCTTCGTGATTGAACATTTACATGGTTGAAGTGAAAGGCTTTATCTGTGTTTGTGTGCGCATAACAATGCTGTTCTGCTTATTCAAACACGGCAAAACATAATTGCATGTATCCAGGCTTGTTGCTCTAAATCGTATTTGTGAGCTGTCAAGCCCGTCTCGGAGACTGTGGGTCCAAAAGCGTAATGTGTTGTGTCATGACATTTCTGTCAACTTAACAGACACAGACAAGCTACGGCCCTGCAGTGCAGACAGGCTGGGTGAACCTATGAATGACTTGTATCGCGTAAGCCAGAACGGGACTCTATTACCACATGAGTGTTGCCTTGTTGATCGTGAGTCTCTGTTTATTTCCCTGAGATGGACTGGCACACTGGTGGAGTGCTAGTGTCTAGATACAGAAGAAAGGATGTCATTTGGCTCTGTACCACAAGGCCTGGTTTAACTCAGCTTGTACATGAGTCAAGTCAAGACACCTTTTTTTTATATATAGCGCTTTATACAATACAGATTGTTTCAAAGCAGCTTTACAGAGTTAATAGGAAAATCGGCTGTTGATTCGGTTCTGTTGTAAAGATCATCAATTATTAAATGAGTTTCTATAAAGCAGTTCTGCAAAGATTTGTTATCGTCCAGCTCATTTCAGTTCTCATACAACAGCGTCGGTACAATAATATTGTTGAATATTAAAGGGTTAGTTCACCCAAAAAATAAAAATTCTGTCAGTATTTACTCACTCTCGTGTTGTTCCAACCCTGTAAGACCTTTGTTCATCTTCAGCACACAAATTAAGATATTTTTTGATGAAATCTGAGAGCTGGGTCACTCCTCCATACTAGTCCATAGGCTTCTTGAGGGATTGAAACTTGCCGGCCTCAAAAAGTTATTAAAGACATTGTTAAAATAGTCCAAGTGACTACAGTGGCTCAATCTTAAGTTTATCAAGCAACGAGAACAATTTTTGAGCGCAAAAACAAACAAAAATAACGAATTTATTTCAACTATTCACTTCCCTCTCTTTGGGCCTCTAGTCAGTTAAACTAGTGTAATTGCGTAGAGCTATACGTCACACGTAGGCTCACTATTGGCTGACGGTGGTCATGTGTGATGTGCGTGACGTACAATAACAGAAGCTTACGCTATTAAACTAGTAACCTGACTCGAGGCAGAGAGAGAAGTAAATGAATAGTTGGAATAAAGACGTTATTTTTGTTGTTTTTTGAGCACAAATAGTGTTCTGATAAACTTAAGATTGAGCCACTGTAGTCACTTGGACCTTTTTAACGATGTCTTTAATAACTTTTTGAGGCCGGCAACTTTCAATCCCTCAAGAAGCCTATGGACTAGTATGGAGGAGTGATCCAGCTCTCAGATTTTGTCAAAGATATCTTAATTCGAGTTCCTAAGATGAACGAAGGTCTTACGGGGTTGGAACAACATCAGGGTGAGTAAATACTGACAGAATTTTCATTTTTGGGTGAACTAACCCTTTAAGCCTTCAGAAAAATTATAAGACACTTACTGTACAATCACAGTTTATAGAATTACAGACAGATTTGTTTTAAAAAAAAAGTTCAAGTCGGCAAGAGACGGAGGTTTTGATTGCCTTTTCTTCCCTATTGTGACCTGTGTCCAGGTTAAAAAGTTTCTCCAACAAGAAAAAAAAAATGGAGGCCAGGACTTGATTTTGTCCATCGGGAATTGAACGGATCATTGTCATGCAAAAACAATGATGTGCATGCATAAATCAATTCTAACAATACTAAAATATTACATTGAAAAAAAATGGCTGGTGACTTCCGTGCAATAACCAATGGATATTGTCAGGATGCTAAAAAAATGCAAACAGTGATGAATGTCTGGTGAATTCTAGTTCATTATAAACACTTGTTCTCAAATTATCTCACTTTACTGACTGTGTTGATGATATATTGTACGGCGCTTATCTGCCATAGTCACATTTAACCGAAAGCAGCTATGTGAGTGTATCCGAGTGCGAGTAATCTCACCTCCAAGCAGCTCTTTGTGACAGATACTAGCTTTCTTAACAAAAGGGAGTTTCTTTATGGTCTTTATTGAGTGCCAAGAGCATGATGATTTAATGGTGTCAATCACAATGCTAATGATAAATAAACGGCTGCTTAAACCTCATTCCAATGACAACACTTCAGGCATTCCTTCTCCTCCCTCACTTCACCTTTATTCCCTATAATTAATCAGATCCAGGAGAGTGTATTAAAGCTCGAGTTGAGTCTTGTGTTAAGCCTTTCACTAGTTGAAAGAAAATGAAAAAAACTTGTCAATTACTCCCTCTCATCCTGTATGACTAACTTTCTTTTGAAGAACACACACAAACACACACACAATAATGGGCAAAATACATTTTTCAAAATATTGTTTGTGTTCCACTGAAAAACACACAAATAATTTATTAGTCAGTTTGTCCTAGCGCCAGGACAAATGATTTGTGGGAGGGAGGCTTTGACAATTCTTAGGGGGGTTTGCTGTTTCTCTTGAGCCCCATGTTGAAAAAATTCAACGTGGTATAAAATTCACTCGCAGTATATAGACAAAATGGTGTATTCAAATTTTTATATCAGCTTAACGGTACTGGCCAGAGCTTTACTATTAATGCATTCTTTAATAAACAAACCATGTTTTGCTTTACACAATTTGTGATTAGGTTCAGTGTGCTTTACAAAATAAAATCTTACGGGGAAATGTCTTGATTGCACAAGACTTTAATGTCTAACATATTTCTTTTTTTTTCTAATGTTAACAAGCTGTTGAATTCAAAACATTTTTTAAATTAAAATTGTATTAAAACTAAATGACTTCAACTAAATCAATAAAACAATGCCATATGAAGTAAATGACAGAACCCTTTGAGCTTCTATAATAGAGCATATACTTATGAGCAAATGTACCTCAGAGCAACAGAAAACATACTGTACCTACTGTCCTCATAGGTAAATTCAAAAGCAAATGTCACAGCAAAATTGCACTAAGAAAAGAGAGATCTCTTTGAGCTGGGTTTATAGGAAAGTAGGGTGGATGCAGTGGGACTTGCTGGCTGTGGGAGGGATCCACTAAGAGCATGTTGGATCACTCCAGCGCTCCAGGACATGGGCAGAAGAGCCAGCAGTCCGATACCACAGCCGATTACATCAGCTCTCCTAAATAATATTACACGCTCTTTCACTGCACGCTATCAAGCCAAAAAATGAACGGCAGAGAAACTAAAACTAAGCGAACATTTAAGATAACAGATGTGTGACGTAATTTGTGGCAGCAATACAGTTCTTGAGTAAAACATGAAATAATGTATTCACAAAAAAAAAAAAAATGCAATGCACCTGGCCAAAAGTTGATCTTTGATTTAAACCAGTCCAGCATTTTTGAAAGCTGCTTACTAAACATTTGCAGTCACCGTGATCGATAAGCGGGGAATATGTCTCTATAGGAGGAACTGCCGGGGCCTGACATGAAAATCAATAGGAGTACATGACCCGCAGAATGTGCACAGCAAAGCCGATCTCTAGTGAGACATGTCCATGTGCTCACTGCGCTGACCCTGACCCCGCTGCACAGAGGTCGTTCACTCACACACGGTCGAACACAGGTGCATATGCGGGTGGCAAAACACACTCACACTGTGAGAGAAAAACGTCTCTTGTGTAACGTAATATGTATTCGGTTTCCATTTAAGATATGAAACATGCATTTATCGCACACACCTCAAAATGTGAGAGGAGAGGCCCCACCTGACATCTTGACACTCATTTGTGTTAGAAACAAGTAAACTCCCATGTCCTTCACACTGCCTGGGAGGATTGTGTACTGTAACTGAGATGATCCCATGATGAGCGGGTCTATATAAATGTAAATGATTGCGCTGTGCGTGCATGCGCGAGTGGGCGTGAGCACACAAGCCGTGTGTTAGTGATAGGCCTCTCGCTCTCTCTCCCTTCGGAACGTGCCAATGTGAGAGTGTGGGAGGGCTGGTACTGGGGTCA
The DNA here is from genome assembly GCF_988280905.1 of Pimephales promelas. Classification (NCBI taxonomy): domain Eukaryota; kingdom Metazoa; phylum Chordata; class Actinopteri; order Cypriniformes; family Leuciscidae; genus Pimephales; species Pimephales promelas. The sequence continues at coordinate 32,471,609 of NC_142778.1, forward strand.
GGCCTTTTCACACTCAATAAAACATGCCCTACTCCCACTGCAATTACCGCACATACACACATTCGCACACTGCGTTCCCTCATCTGCCCGCCAAACCTATAACTACCTCTCTTTTAAACAAACCTGTCATTTTGGAGAGTGTTCCTCTAATCCCTTAACTGTATAAACTGAGGTTTCCTCAGCTGTATTGAAAACATATTAAAAATACAAGCGAGTGCATGGACTACAAAGACTTCTACGTGCTGAACATTTACAGGGCTTACAAGTCTAAAAAAGTTTACACAATCATTTAAAAAGAATATCGGACAAAAAATCATGCTAATAATAATTGTTTCTTTCTCAATTACTGAAATTACTGAAACCATAGCAAGCATATCTGCAGAACGACTTCAAATGTGACTGATCCACATTTATAGTAAGTTTCTATTCTTGCTTTAAATTATTTTAACTAAAAGGTTAAAATTTAGGATAATTAATAAAAGTCACTAGATCACCAAGAAAGGACACACACACACACACTAATATACATTATATACCAAATTGGTCACATATGCGACCATTTTTTTGAGAATGTGCGAGTTAAAATTGTATGTGGCCGCATATGTGCGAGTGGACGCTCGCGCAACAGAACGCCGTTATATCAACTGCTGCAGTCCGTAACTTATGTTCAAAATGAACGAGTAGGCTACATCATGAATCCATTTTCCAAACCGTTTTTTTTTTTTTTTTTACTTATCCTGAATCACTATGGTAACGGTACGCCGATAATAAGTGTTTATATTTAGACTATTTTATCCCGGGGTCGACTCGGATGCAGAGTTGCCCAGTGCGTGACTCGCCATGGAGAGAAGTAGCTCCGGCTACAGTGTTCTTCCGCAAGACACGTGCAGTTTATTTATTGACGAACGTAGACGTCACGCGCATTGCACACTGATGGTGAAACGTGCCAATTACGAATTCACAAATTAAGGCATATAAAAATGAAAATGTCTCACTAAACAACCAGCCCCTTCCTACGTCTTTTCAGCGGTTAGATGGGAGTAATCGCTCGACTGAGGAAAAGGAAATTATTATAAAATGCAGAAGGTAAGGAGTGTGAGATTTATGATTTTTGTTACAACTATAAACTTTAATAACGAAAAATCTGTATTAGCTTATTATAATCCTCTAATCTTTTAAAATGCAATGCATACATTTGAATGTTTAATGATTTTTAAAAAATAGAAAGATGATGCTGATAGAAAGATGATAGATAGATAGATAGATAGATAGATAGATAGATAGATAGATAGATAGATAGATAGATAGATAGATAGATAGATAGATAGATAGATAGATAGATAGATAGAGAAGTAAATGTACTAAATGTTAAAATGTAAACAGATAGATTGTATATAATTCAAATGTAAAATGCTTAAAATTACAGATTCAAATTACTGTCCAAAATCCATGAAAATCCTGAAATTTGGCAATGATAATTGATATATTACAGGTATTTATGTTGCAGCCCAGAAAGCCTTTGCTAGCTTTGGTCCATTAAAACCACTATTCATCAGCATGCATTGATTAATACCATGGTATGTAAAAAAAATAAATAAATAAATAAAAAGGTGCGACCAAATCAAATGCTGGTGCGACCAACTGAGAAAGTTGGTAGCACCAGTTCAACCACTGGAAAAGTTAGTCTGGAGCCCTGATATAGTAAATATAAAAGGTATAAAACAATATCAATATTGATATAAAACAATATCAAATTGCTTATATTTCTTTTGAGTTAGTGACGCACTGAATTAACACACACCATCAGTCAATATAAATGCAATATCAATATTAACAAAGTCCAGAATCTCGGGCACCACCATGACAGCGGTGTTTCCTAAAAGCTCAACGTCCCAGAACAAGCTGTGGGCAGAGCGCACTCCCTACATCCTGCTCCTCAACTTCCTGTTTTTCAAACCCCTTCAGATGACCAATAGGAACCAGCGTGAGACATTAGAGAACGAGCTAGACAGGGTGGGAAAGAGAAAGCCAGAGACACACACACACAGAGAGAGAGAGAAGAAGGGGGGGGGGAGGAGCCATTGGGACAAAATCTGCTCTGATCCTTCCCCTTGTTATCTTCCTGCCTGTTGGAGACTAAACAACTACACAAGTCCATCTCCTGTGTATTCTTCCAGCATGTTTATTATGTTTACAACCAGGGCCATTTCGCAGGCGACTCAAGCACGCTCTTCCAAGCTCTTGCTCACTTGCTATTCGTTCATGTTATTTTATTTTTTTTTAAACGAGCAGCACCAGGCTTTCCTTTTTTTGGCCTCCGCTGATAAGAAGCTCAAACCTTCCCAGCTTACATAACTATGAATCACCATTCGATAACACACCAAAGAAGGACGAAGCCATGAAACGGGACAAATCTGCAGTAGACCATGTAGAACTTTCAAATACAAATGACCACGAAAGCCCAGCGTATTACAAAACACAAAGGAACTGATTTGCCTCCATTAAGTGTGGTGTTGCAGTTGAGGGTCTGGCGGGGAAACTTTAAGGTTCATTTGTAGCGACGACGCTTTGACATAAGAACACAAGGGGAGGGTGGAGAGCCTGGGCTTTTGTTCTCTGGCTTCTACGAGGTGGATGTGTACCTGGCCTGGATGGGGAGGAGGCGTACTGGTGTCTGCCTTTGTGAGCGTGAGCTTATCTTCCTCTCCAGCAGCCCAGGGTAAAGAGTCCGGTCCCGGCAGCTTCGTCGTTGTTAATGTCTCCCGATGCTAATCTGACAATGCCATTTTCCCCTCTTCCTCCTTACACTTTTTTTTCCTGCTTTTTGCTTCCTTTCTCTCTGGCTCTCATCCTCTCATTCTTTCCCTTGTTAAGTCTCTCAGTTTCCTCTCTCCACATTCCCTCACCTCTGTTTCCAAGGCAACTAATGAGATATAATTAATAAGATCCAGCAAAGGGGAGTGCGTGAAGAAATGAGTGAAAATGAGGCTCGGAGAAGAAGAATGTGCGAGCGCAGATGGAATAATGCTGCACGCGCTCACTCAGAACAAACTTTTCACACCATGTTAACTTCCTTTTTTAAAACATGGCTTAAGGTGATGTTACGCGGCAGGACAAATGAGTTTCGAAATACATTCCTCACAAGTTGAGATGATCAGGATATGAGCTCTGTTTCAAGAAAATGGTACATATGTTCATGTCAACAAAAAAAAAGAGCCCTGGAGGAGAGACTGAAATATGAGGAATCTTACGCAGGCGTGAGATTTTCTACATTTATATTTCAGCACTTCATTATGCAAAATATAATAAGAGAATAGAATAAAAGAATAGGGCAGGGTGTGTAGATAATGCTTGAGGAGTAAAACTAAATAATTCTATATAAAATCTCACTCTCAGAGAAATAGAACTAAAGTAGACACAATGGGGTCAATCTGAAATATTTTGTTGTTTATTTTGTCACATTGGCATGCTAAAATGTATAAATCAATGAAAACATGTTTAATTCTGAACTCAAAACTGCAATCATGCTTAAATCTGGAAACTTGGCACTTACATCACATAAAGACAGAGAGAATAGGTCAATATTTCCTTAAAAGGGGTCATATAATGGTACATGCACTTTTACAAGTTGATTGTACTGAAATGTGTGTTGGCAGTGCCTGTACACAACCATTATCTAATGATAAAAACCCATCCAGTGTTTTTGTTTTAATCTCCTACCTCAAATCGAGCCATTGGATTTTGTGACGTCACTAAATCAGACGCCCCTCCCACGATTGTTGATTGACAGCAGCCCTGAGCGAGCTGTCATCAATAGTCCGCCATTGTTGATACGCTGAAGCAGATTGGTGTCTAAGCGATTGTGGTGTTCTGTTCTTGGGTTTAATATGAACACAGCAGTCAAAACTCGCAGTTGCTGAGTTTTGTTTTCAATAAGGGAATATTCCCAATGAGCAATGCCAATGTTTTTATGTTTGCGCAAATCATTTCTCACCAGACTGCTTTATAAACGAGGGTTAGTATACACCCGGTTTTGCTAAGAAGCGGCTCCTGAAAAAAGAATCGGCGCCAACTATTCGTGTTTCTGCTGCACCTCCAGAAGAAGTGAGTGTAAAGTTTTATTAAGCTTTATATTAATCTTTGCCAATCGCGAAAAAAGTTGTTCATGACCATTGGTAACATCAATTTGTCAACGAACTAACGTATACAGGGGTTGGACAAAAAAACTGAAACACCTGGTTTTACTACACAATAATTTGTTAGAATGGTGAGGGCCTCATTTTGCATCCAAATACAGCACCAATTGACAGATAGAAGTCCTCCACAGTGACCAGAGGGATTATGAGCCGTTCCTCTTCCAGAACAGTGTCCAGGTCACTATATGATGCTGGTGGACTCGCTCCTCCAAAACACCTCAATAATATTCAGATCTGGTGACTGTCAGACCATGGGAGATGTTCAACGTCACTTTCATCTTCATCAAACCCTTCTGTCACAAGTCTTGCTGTGTGTGTTGGTGCACGATCATGCTGATACACGGTTTGAGCATCAGGTGCTCATGATCCTCCAGAAGGGTTTGGTAATCATCGGCAGTGTCGTGTCCATCAAATACAATCAGGATTGTCATGATATCGGAGCAAACCATCACTGATCCACCCGTGCTTCACTCTGAAGATTGGCCGCCAGGCATATAGATGTGAAACCTCCAACATTGGCCAGTGTTTCAGTTTCATTGTCCAACCCCTGTACATCAGTAAACACACTGCATTCATATCTCACTACTCTAACCTGCCAGCATATACAAAGACAGATCAAAGTGACATTACAACACATTCTCATCCTTTGGCATCATATAGGCGACACCATATGACATTTCGTCGAAACTCTATGCACATGGCACCCTATAGCGTCAACATAACACGTACTTTTATGGGTAGGTTTAGGTCTGGGGTAGGGTCTGCGTCTCATATTGACGCTAAAGGATGTCAGACACCTATATGACGCCTTGGGTTCTGCGTGTTATATTGACACTAAAGGGTGCCATGTGCGTAGTATTTCAACGAAATGTCATACGGCGTCACCTATATGATGCCAAAGGATGAGAACGGACTCCACATTACGTTAACCAACCATTCAGAAACGTCCTGTTCGAGCCTTAATTGTCTTGTTCCGGGTCCGACTCCGGTTCAAACTGATCCGGTTGCACAGATGTGTCCTCAGAGACTCCTGCTGCCATTCTTTCTCCAAAATATACCCTCAACTGTTGTCAAGGCAACACAAAACACACCAAAGAATGGAGGGGCGGAGTGAGTGAAGCTTAAAGGCATATGCAATGAAACGGTGTGCTGTTTTTGACCAGGTAAAATTTGTCTTTTCTTACAATACTAATGAGAAATTTTAATAAAAGTATATTACAAAGTTTTCATTTAGACCATAAAGATTCATATTAACAATTAAAAATGGCATTATATGACCCCTTTAAAGTGGACTTTTATACTATACTATTTGTGAAATATTATGTCCCTGGAGCTCACGGTTACTACATATGTGACTGTTTCTGTCCTTGGCTGACCCCTTCAAAAAGTTTTATTTGGAAACTGTCAAGCACAGTTCTGAGAAATAAAAGAATGTCTTACCCCCCAAAAAAGCCAAAAACGCAATGGATATCAAAACCCTCTGCCGATGTTTACTCATTATCTATGCATTATCCTCTGAGAGCTTGTGATATAGATGTTTATATACTGTTTGTTTGATGGGTAGCTCTCTGGCACTGCTGAGCAGGCAGCCATTGGGTGGTTAATCTCTGCTAATGACTGCATGCTCCATTCAACGGCTCTCCTCTGACCGTGCTATATTCCCTGCCCGGATCAATGCCAGCTGAGACGATCTTCCGTACTGCTTGTGTAGAACTATAACAGGCGGGAACTTGTCACCAGAGACGGGGAGGTGAGGAAAAGAAAGCCACTTCTCACCAACAAAATGCCATCACCACATCCAAATTCTCTCAGGCTTGAACGAAAGTAATAACAGCATACGGCCCCAAGAGATAAAACTTCCAAAATGCATTTTTTTTTATACAATACATTTTAAAATACATTTTTTTAATATATAGTCTTACAATTTTCATTCATATGTGTATATACGGTCACCATCATCCATGTAATTTCAAAGCGCAAATTATCCTTGAATTAAAATTTGTCTGCTTTAAACTTTCTTAATCTGTTTAAATCCAATTGTGTGGTTTTAATGCATCAAAACGTAGCCACTGGAGTTATAAGTAAATGTAATTAATTACCTAATTCATAGTTCATAAAAAAACAAGAATTAATAAATAAAACAATTAATTCATTAATTAAAAAAAATACCTGTGACCAGATGGATGGATGGGATTGATGGAACATTTATCAACCTTTATATTCTTAACCGCGTGTTTCCGACATGATTTATCCACCTCACTGATATCACATAATACGAAATAATACACTATATTGCATCTAAAATGACACTAGAAACTATTGTCACAAATATAATGTCTATTGCTTCAAATTATAAAAGCAATAAAGATATGCTACATTCACAGTGAGAGAATGGCGAGCGCACACTAGACGTGCCCACAATCAATCAAGGATTTAAGCAAGGTCGAGAGCTGAGAGAGGGGCGAACTACACAAGGTGACTTTGAATGAGAAGATGCCTTAGGGGCCGTGCTGAAAAAGCCATGGAGAAAACTTCAATATGGCTCTGGTTCCCACCACTGTCCCCTCCTTGATCATCAATTACATCATTTTCTTTCAGCTTGAGCTTTTTTACATTTTTTAATGACAAAGACATCTGAAAAAGTAGATGAGCAGAAAAGATCAAAAAAGAAATAGTGCAACTAGCCTCACTTAAAACTACACAGTCGATAGGTGTGACGTGCTACTGTGAAGTTCACTCTTCAGCACATGGTAAATGTCATGACTGATTTAAAGCAGGCACTCGTTGTGCACCGTATGTGTGTGTGTGTGAATATGACAGGCAATAAGAAAAGGACAAAAGAGAGGGGAAAAAAAAACTTGTAATGAAACAAGAGAAGTATCACTATTCTCTTCACCAGCGCCTACCCCCATCCCCTACCCTCTGGTCGTGTGCGGTAGCAGCGTTGTAACATAATTACTGCTGGGACACTCATATTCCCAGTGATCCATTTGCGTCAGTCAGGTTTCCAAGCCGAGCCGATGAATGGATTCTCAGTTTCTCAAGGATAAAGCGATGACCCTCTCTGAACAGTTAGATCTATTTCATGTGGGAAGACCACTGCGCTGAACGTTTGCGACTAACTGCGACAGGAATCAAGGATGTTGGAGTCTATAATAAAAGTGATGGAACTCCAAGCCAGTCCAGATGTCAACGTTTTATCAACTAAACAAATGAATCCTTAATGTACCAGGTGGGTTAGAAATTCAACAGTATATCAGTCAACTTCTCGCAAAAAAAAAAAAAAAAAGTGATATGATAGTTTATTTAATATGATACAATAAACACAACACAAAATGACACTTGATTGAAATTTAGCTTCCATTATGTGACATTGGAATTTAACCAGAATCAGCTGAGTGGGAAATTATATATATATATATATATATATATATATATATATATATATATATATATAAATAAAAAAAAAATTATCCCAAATGACCTTTGTAAAAGTGTCACATCACAGGAGTAAAATGAGTTGCGAATGCAGTTTCATGTTGTCTTTCGGTATGTAACTTAAAGGACAGTTTACCACCATAATAACAGGAGCTTTGACTGATGTGTGATCGTCTTTGACATCATAGCTCACTCAACATCTCCATCAAAAGTGAAATCAAAAAGAAAAAAAACTGTGAGCTTGTCTGAAAAATAATTTCATCACCGAAATTCATTATGACAGTATGTCAATGCGTCTTGACACAAAAGTCAGCGTAGGATTTTTCCCCCACTCGGATGAGTTCCCCAACAGTAGTTATTATTAAACTTAAAATGGCTTTTTGACTTGAAAAATAGCGATAGGTTGTGAAATTGCAACAATTCACAGGGTGAACTTTCATATTTCACAGATTTTTGATGCTTTTTTTTAATACATCTTTTGATAAATGAAACATTTCAATTGTATGATTTTTACCAACATTTATTCTTTCCTCTCTTTCTCTCACCCACACTAACAGCGTTATACACATACGCACACACAGTCGGTGTGATCTCTAGATGTGATGTTAGCATGAAAGCATTCTTCCGGACTGTATGAAGTGATGGCATGTGTTCCTGGCTCTCTTTGCATGACTGTCCATCAGCACAGAAAGAAAGAGAGTCATCACCAGATATAACTAATCCCCCACTGATGTACATTGAAGTGTCTGCCTACCCTCAGAACTACCCCCCGTTTTGCCCACAGCCACCCTGCAAGCTGTGTTAACTGGCATGGCGGTCTTTTGATGTTGCGCAGATCTCAGCTCAGAAATGATAAACAGATTTTCCTCCTCAGGGAACAGTGGCTCATGAGTATTAAAGATGCCATGCATTAATGCATAACACGAGCACACAGTAACATTCTCTAGACAGCTAAATCATTGAAAATTCACAATACTGTGACTGCGTTTCAAAACCTTGTGAGCTGCCTACCTAGACGATATTTTGGGGAATCACAGCCACATTCAAACCTTCAGACATCAGAAATCCTCACTAATGTGGATCTGCAAAACTATTTAAAATCAATTAGTTGGGAGACTGCCACAACAAGTACCTGGCTGTAGTCCTAAGAAAATCATATAATTATACTGGTCCACATCAGATGCGTTTCTTAGGAGGCATTCACTTGAATTCAAAAACAGCTAAATGGGCACAAAGGAATTAAACAGAATGTGTGAGTCTCTATTTAACTTGACAAATTGTAGCGCTGTTTTACTTAGTCAATACAATTATACTAAAAATGCATTTGAGTGTGTTGAAAGTTAGGATGTTAATAACATTACTCTGTGTGTTAGCTCGGGGCTGATATGAGACACTTGTTGCACATTGCAGATCAATATTAGAATTTCAAATTAATAAAAGATGATGACTTGTGTTGTTAAATTGCATGTAATTAATTAAAAAAAATTGTTGTATGGTGGAGAAAACACTGTATTATTGTTAACAAATAAAGCTCATTCTGATTATGCTATGTTATGTTTCTCTGAGGCACGGTATAAAATATTATAGATTCAAACTACATGACTAAGTGTGTTGAGCTGTATAATAATGATTCGTTTTCTGTCAATAAAGACATCCAAACAGTTGTTAATCTGTCTAATAAATCATACTACATTAAAGCGTCTTTGGCGCTTCCATGGTTTGAGCATGGTTCAATGCAAGGGTAATGTGGATATGACGTCATTAGGCAACACAATGACACAAGTCGTTACACTGGTTAAAAATGGCTGATTTCTCTGGATTTAAACATTTTTGGAAACATTTCGGATAATGTCAACTAAATATATAACATTGTTCTAGAGGTTTTGGGATATTTTAATCCAATAATTCTACATATTGTTCCTGTAAAGGGGGTGAATTTAAATACACCAAACTACTAAAACACAGCATGCTAATTAAAGCACTGGTACTAAAAATATAAAATCTAAAAATATATTACAAATGTATAAAAAAAATCTAGAACTCTGTAACTGACTAACCATCCACGATGACTACGGTAATCTCTGCACCCAAATACAATAAAAATCCTATCTTTGGCACTCCAGCTGTCACGGCAGACACCAAATGCCTTCCTCTGCCTGACCTGCGATATACTTCAGCTTTTTACAGGAAAACTTTAGAACGGCTTACACTAAATATTTGATACTATGCTCTTTCCCTATGAGATTTCAATCCTCTTCAGTCCCACTGTTCTACAATACTCCATTATGTAAAAGGTTTATGCAATCCGGGCTGCATGGATGCCAATGACTCATAAACTGGGAAAGGTTGTGAACTGATGAAATTTGCGTGTGTATATATATATATATATATATATATATATATATATATAGAGAGAGAGAGAGAGAGAGAGAGAGAGAGAGAGAGAGAGAGAGAGAGAGATAAAGACTGATGAACAATAATCTCTCTCAACAGAAAAACACAGACAGCGTGGCAAATAAATAAAAAAAAACAATTTAAAAAAGAAGGCAGCACCAAAACAGCTACATGTCATTTGTTTGAAATCTAAATCAAAAAGCTTTTCGGGATGAAAATGCTTCCCCTAGTGTGATTTTTCAAAATGACATGATAGCAACCCGACCGGTAAGCTGCATCTCTCTCTCTGGGGCCCTTGAAGAAAAATGCAACTGAAGAGTACCCTACAATTTTGTGAGCCTGTCACCAAAAAAAAAAAAAAACATTTGCCAAGTCAAACTATTCTCTTAATTTCATTATGGGCTGAATCAATTTTGTGTTATTTAGCTGGAGTCTGTTGTTAAGTTTTGCAGGCGGTTCAATCCACTGACTTGTTTTGCAGTACAAGACCGCCTGATGAGAATCGGTTTAAGAGCTGAAAAGAGAGAAAAGAATGTTGCACACAGTACTATACACGCTCCAGAGAGGCTGCCGTGATGATTTTTACTTCCTCCATTCAGCAAAAAAAAAAAAAAAATTCTAAAATATAGATATGCTCTTACATAAACGTCTGCTTGCAGCGGCACTAGTGTTTATGCAACGTACCATACAATGGAGGCACTTCTTTGGAAAACGCTGCTCTTTATCTAATGGACTCTAAATGCAGTCTCTTATAACTCTACACAATGAACTAATGTTTGAAGTGCACAGATATGCATTGTCTGTGCATGTTTGCATTTTGGTTAGCGGGAATTCTCATCTGTGTAGCATAACAAATAATGATTTCTTATAGTAAGGCAAATCTTTCAGTGGCTTTATTGTAATGGGTTCTCAAATATGCAAAAGTGCAAATATTGGGCAGTGAGATGATACTGCTATTCCTGAGAGTGGCTGATAAACTAATTCATCACTGAATCTGACAGGATTTACATACTGCTACTTCATATTTCACAGTGAAGGGGCCAGAAATGCAGGTTCGAATCTGACCTGCGACGTGTCCCAGGGTCAATAAAACTAGCCTAGAGACAAAGAGAGGGTTCTAAAAATAAAATACAGAGACAAAGGGGTCTAGTGTGACATTGTGCTAGTGAGAGTGAAGCCCTGGTGTTTGCCTTCCCAGGAATCTTTTTAGCACAACTGTTCTCTGATAGCCTGCGGCCTGACTGGGTGGTTAGTGACGGCCTAGCTCTCTTCACATGTGCGCTCTGAAGCAGGCTAGCAGCTAAGCCACTGACAGACAGACGATTGGCGAAGGGGGGGGTGGCCGAGTGAGAGATAAGATCCCGGGTGTCAGAGATGCTGGCCAAGTATGGCCACAGAGCAGCTGAGATACCAGGCCCCGAGTAATATTTCACCTGGATCAGCAGAGAAAGCTGGCAACAAGCACAACTTTATGCACTTACGGGTGTAGTACAACCAAAGAGTTTGAGAACACAGTGACATGACATAGTACACTTGGCGAGATCAATCAATGTATAGTGTGACCTCAATTGCGAGCCTCTCGGACTTAAATACTCCATTAAAACAGAGACTATTTATATAGAGACATGCCACTTCCTCAATCCTTGATAAAACTATATAGGGAAAACCCGTAACACCAAAGATGGCGGTTGTATGCACGTGCCCCGCCCCTCCCGCTGGAAAGCCAATCGCCTGCTTTTAAAAGTCAAGCCGAGAAACATTTAAGCCTATCGTCTGGTTCCACCGACGCATGCGCACAGTTGAGGTTTGCGACGGCGGAAAATATGTTAATGTTTGAAAAGGCGGCAGAGTTGATCTGTGTTAGTTGTGTAAATATTAGTGCTTTCAAACGATTAAAATATTTTAAAATGCGATTAATCGCAATTGATCACACATTTTTATCTATTATAAATGTCTCTTGATTTATTTTTGTCCCATTATTTTTTCTCATTTCAATGCTCTTATCAACATGGAAAAGTGGATCGGCTTGCTTTGTGCAAATGTTTTTTATTGAAAACAACATTGGCATATACTGTGTTCAAATTCACACTAGAATTCTCACTTTGAGCAAATAATCTATTACACAATGTAACACTGTCCATCAACAAAAGGGTGAAAGAAATACTGACGAGGTCCTGATATTGACGAGGGGGCGGAGAATTCGCATCAGCTGTGTGTGTGTGTGTGTGTGTGTGCTTGGCCATCATCAAGCGGTGTTTCAGACTGGACGTGCTGTGATGATGATTGCTCATTTCACAACGACAAAACACACAGATCACTTTGATCTTGTCAATGGAACCATTTGGCAACTTTTTAAAAGTAAACTTTCCATTCAGAATCTTATTCATTTCGGCGTCTCGCGCTCGTCATCCACTCAAAACGTAACGTTAACCAACTATTTGGCCGTCTCGCAAGCCCAAACGAGTGTGTGCGGCGTGCCTGTTGTTTTGTTTACGGTCTAGCTAGATCCGCTTGCGCTTTGGTCGACGAAGCAACAAAACATCCTCGCGCGGCACAAGCCATTGAAATTAATGGGTTTGATAGCGCAGCACGCGCATGCCGCGTCTTGTTGCAAAAGCATGTGAAAGAAAACTACAAAGTTTGCTAGGCCAAAAAGACTGTTAATCGTGCAATAAAAGAAATTAACGCCGTTAAAATAGGTTTACATTAATGCCATTAATAACGCGTTTAACTGACAGCCCTTAAATATCAGACATCGGAAGTTCCGACACGACAGAGAGCGAGAGAACCCTTGCGCGTGTGCAGTAAAAGTGGCGAAAAAAGGCGTTTTAAACCTTATTTTGGGGCAAAGTCATCAAACTTTTTCTGCGATTTTTATTATATTTAATTACAGTTTGTATACAAGCAGTTTTTATGTCCCGGTGACCAGAGAAAGTGCAGTTCTGAGTCTCAGCCCATTCATTTAGATAGGAGCCGGGTCTTATTAGTCCGAAATAGCTGCCCGGAGGCGTTGCCAAGATGGCGACCGAGTGGCATGACTTGCCTTAAAATTAACATTAAAACCAGCCATTCAACCAATTTCAACATTAGCCAGAGATCGTATTTCTAGACTGACCCATATGACTACATTCGTAAAACACTTTACAGAGGCAAAGTGACATGTACATCTTTTTGTCCTGTGTACTTCGCTGCGTTTTAACTGCTCAGACTTTTACTAAGGGAGTGCCGTCATGTTTTCCTTGACTGTAAAGTGCCAGCACCAGAGGGAGGGTGATGTCATGCCTGTAAAACTGATACCTCCCTGTCCTGGCTTCCACTTCTTTCTCCTTACATGGCAGAGGTCAACTACTTCATATCAGCTCCCAAACGAATGAGCCTTTCAGCCCGAATCCATCTCGCCATGTTTTCTCTGCTTCGTTTCATCAGCATGGAAAGCCGATTGATAAATGGACAGATGCTGCCGACCTGTAAACGTTAATCTACTCAATGTGCAAAATCAATGAAAGGGGAAACCTAATAAAACATGTACAAGGCTACAAAGATTTACAATGGTTAACTATTCACAATATTCGGTTACGCCTCAGAATGCGGTACAAGACTATGGAGAGAATATCTCAACTACAGCCAAAGCACCTGAAGCTCGAGGTCTACTGGTTTTAAATCATTAGGATCTGCAATGAAAAGTGCAGAATTCAACTTAACTGAATGGTCCTTAGGGAGAGAAAGCAGGCCGATGTTTATCTGAAGCTTGAGATTGTTTCCATCCGGCAACAGAATCAAAATCAAGATGGAAGAGGACCCTGCTATAGTCGAATTCTTCAGCTGAACACCAGTAAAATAAAAGAGCCATTGAAATAGCGTTGTGTTGAATATGGATCTAAAAGCATGGGCAATTTCCCTCTCAGCACAGTTAAGACAAAGAGCTCCATTTACATCCAGGATGGAGCTTTTTACATGGATATCCTGCTATCAGTGTGCTACAGACAGTGGAAAGATGGAAAATATTCCAGGTGGCCTTGACAAATCACTGGAGTCATATATTACAGGAATTACGTCTTTCCAAATTCAGGGGATTTAAAATTCCCTCACAGATAGATGAGACACTGTGCCAAAAGCATATCGGCAGGGTTCACAGCCAAATCGGACATGTGTTTAGGGATAGGGAGGAATCACGGCGTACAAAAGACATTTTATAATCAGATCTGTAATGTCATTTCAATGATATAAATGCCTAATCACCAGCATGGTGATTCAGAATTCAGATTCAGAAGCTCGTGGTCAGAATATGTCAAACTTAAGTAAAGAGTAACCTAAAGTAAAAAACCAAAGAAGGAAAGTCAATAACCAATAACAATTTACAGTATGGTTGTCATGTATCATAATTTTACAACCTTTTGCAGCCACAAACTCACCACATCTCTCCAACAACTGGGAAAAACACGGATGAGGGCCCCTTTTCTTCCTGTTTGTAGAGCACAGCTGCATTATTTCCAACTGTGCCACAGGTTCTGACTTGACTTGAACCGCAACAATGCACATTCATGATTAACTGATACAGTGTGACAAATTAAAACGGCATTCTTTAGGGATGATCTTTTTCCATCAGTAATTAATCATAGTTTTATTTCCTTCACAAGTGAATGAATTACTCGAACTAGAAGTGTCTTTTTATCATTCTGTAAAGTTCAAAAGAGTTTAAAGAGAGAACTGCGCTTCTGGCAGTAGGGAAAGTCTTGTTAAAAAAAGACACACCCCGGACAAGTAGATGGTTTTGCTATTATGATTTACATGCCAAACATGCTTTCGGTTCACAGTGACATAGGGATGGGCGATTTATCAAACATTCACAATTTATTCACAATGCTGTTCCTGGCACTATAAAATTAAGCAACATTGTAAACATTGTGATGATTGTAATGAACCTTTTATTTAGCCTCTGATGTCAAATGCATTCGAGTTATGTTAATGTGCCAAAGAAATAGTCTCTGTGACTTATTTTTTAGTTTTACCAAAAAAGTATGTTGACAATTATTGTTGTTTATGATTATGTATTGTTATATTGTTGCAAAAATAATTTAAGATTTTTCTTTTGTTTTTCACAATTATTGAACATTAAGGTAAATATGCCTAGTTTATATTTATCTAAATTGTATTTGTAACTAAATGTACTGAATTTTTGGATATTTCAAATCTAATTTGCGACAGACAGACAGACACAGATAGACAGATAGACAGATAGATAGATAGATAGATAGATAGATAGATAGATAGATAGATAGATAGATAGATAGATAGATAGATAGATAGATAGATAGATAGATAGATAGATAGATAGATAGATAGATAGATAGATACTATATTATAATACAGTGATTTTGTGTTTTTCCATCACTGATTGTGAAGAAAGTATAGAAATTGGTGGTGTTGTAGAATCGCTTGTCTTTGAGCTGAAAGCATTACAGACACTCATTGCAAACAACACTCATGAATGACAGATGATGTGTCATTATTCGAAAACAGTTCCTTGAAACTACAAACACGGTGATGATAGAAAGCAATAATGCGGCATGAAAACATCACATTCAAAAACCATCTACTATGATATTAAGAGAAAAACAACAAGCCAGAAGGCACGTTGGCTCGGAACGATACAAACGCGGCATTATGGTTCCACTGAGACATGCGTCCACATACAATAACATCCATGCTGATATATCCTAAGCAACACAAGGCTGCAGTTTGAAGCACATATCAGTGCCCACAGAGCAGAGGTAATGAGAGAACACAGGTGCAGACCCTCAGCAGTGCCTGTCTCTACCACACATCACCATTAGCCCACCTCAGAAGCCACACTTGCTTACGCGCACCCTAAGTGACATCACGTGACACACGGAGGGCTGAGAGAGAGGACTTTCACGAGCTTTTAAAGCTTTTCTTTCCCATATGCTCAGTCTCACTTTCAGAAAGTAATTTTGCTAGAGGACATTTTACCTAAACAAAATTTGTATTAATCATACAAAAGTATCTCCAATGAATAATTATAATTGTGAAATTGAAACTTATCTATTAAGAGACAACTGAGACAATTGTGGAACTTTAACTTTCTTGCAAAGAAAAGAAATGTGGTTGAAATTTGAAATTCCACTAAACATAATTGAAAAATGAGAAACACGCTGTTCTAGATATATACACAGAAACATATATTTACATACTTTTGGGACAACTTGTTTTACAAATAATATTGTAATCATAAAAGAGTATAACAAAGATGATAAAGTCGGCAAAGAAATATGATTCTGTGACTCCTTTATTATTTTCACTAAAGTGGCTGCCAGTACGATTGAGAATTATTTACAAGACCTTGCACAATTTGGCTCCTGTGCATTTTTCTGGTTTGGTGTCAAATACATACCCGCTAGATCCTTGAGATCAGAAAATAAACAATTGCTTTGCACAATCAAGAAAAAATACAAACACAAAGGTGACCTCCCTCAATCTGTTCGATCCGCCAAATAAACCGCTTAAACATGTTCAAAGCTATGCTAAAACAACATCTTTTAAATTCTAATGGAGAGTTTTCTGCTATATTTTGGGGTGTTTTAGCTTATGATTGTGAAGCACTTTGGGCAACGTGAGTTGTATTAAACTGTGCTATATAAATAAATAAAAACAAACAAAAATGTATTTATGCATAAACAATTTATATACACCATTCAACGGTTTGAGGTTGGTACGATTTTTCATCGATCAATCAAATACAACTAATATTTCATTAAAAAAAATAAAAACCTTAATAACCTATTGTTTTACTTTTAAATATATATATTTTTAAATTGCGTTAAACCAAGGAAAAGAGTATGTCATGGCCAAAGCCTTAAACATATGGATTCTCTGAAAATCTCAGAAAAATGTCCCCAACAGAGGACAAAAATGATTTGCTGGGTCCCAGGAGGATAAAGAGGCACTCTGATGACAAGTGCAACAACAGATAAAAGACATAATCCTGATCACACTCATAGGAGTTCATAATGAAGCTTGTGTCAAGGCTAATCGCTGACCCACAAAATGAGATAATCTACGGTAAATTACCCTCCATGGACTACACGGATTAGTGTTCAGCACTCGAAGGGTTTTGTTTTGTTTTGGTTTTGTGTTGAGTAACATGGGACTTCTGCCTATGCTGCCCTTTTAACCCTGAGAGGGCAGCGTGGTGGCAGGGTGAGGAGGCAGAGAGGAAGAGGATCAGTAGAGAAAGAGGATTAGCAGCTTTGGGCTGCTCTGGCTTCAGTCTCACACCCGTGATGCCGAGGAGAGGACCCAGCCACGGCCTAGAGCGAATTCAAGGGGACACCTGAAACCAGGTGCTCGCGCATGACCACGTCTTCGGGAAGGAGACAGGAAAGAGGTTGACGATCCTTAAGCCGCTCTGCACTGTTCAGCAGCACATGTGCTGAGTGGCTTAACACCAGAGGTCACAGCCAAGGGCAGGGCAGTCGAAAGGTCAACGTTAGTTGTTCCTTTAGACAACGCAGGCGTAGGCTAAAGAGGAAAATCATTCACAACAGATAGCATTTGCTTTCTAAAAATGCTGTTAAATGGAACATGTGTGGTCAGACAATATTGGGTTTCATGGGTAAAGTTGTGTCTTTATGCAGTGAAGGTCCAAATTGTAAATTACAATTTCAACCTAATAATATAACGTTCCCTGGAAACTTTCTCAAATGCTTACTGAATTAAAAAATGGTATTGATATTGTTAAAATAGAAATTTGATACAGTGTGGCTGAGACTACAGAGTCTCCATTAAACTTCAGATGGACAGGCATTAAAGCTACAATATGTAGCTTTTTTGGCCACAAGAGGGCGCAGTTTCGCAAACGCGCAGTGACGAGCTAATGATGGGACTACCTGTCAAGCTGATTAGAGCCAGACTGATAAAGGATTTTGAAGGCCGATACCGATACAAATATTAGTTGGTTTTAAAATCCTATATATCGGCCGATATTAATATTATTATTCTTATTTCAGAAACGCACAACAAAATATTAACAGATTTCCCTAACATTAGTTATTTGTAGTTATTTAGGAGTTTTAACTAAAATAATATGATAATGCATTTTAAAAAGAAACTTGTTTCTATTGTCTCTGATAAATAAAATAATAATTAGTCCCTACATTGCCTTATACTTATAAGCTACCTTATAATTGCAATGTCAGCTTGCTTATCCCTTTACCAGCACTTTTTGACAACACTCATGACATGGTTGAAGCGTGATTCGTCCGTTTTTATTTTATTTTTGAAATATTCATTTATCTGCGATTATAACTGCCGATACCGATATTTAAGAAAATGCCTAATATCGTCCGATAATATCGGCCTGGCTCTAAAGCTGATGGATCTAATAATGTTTATGGACTAGTGAAAACACTCATGTTTTTAACATTACAGTGGTACGAAGCAGGTCACGATTGCTAATAAGAAACATACATCACACGCGAGTACCACGGATATAAAGGAATAAGGAAATTTCATTCGCAAGTGCTGGATTACTCACACAGGTCAGTTTGTTAGATGAATTAAACTTGTGAGGGAAACGCAGCGCTGTTCCACTTGGTATAACGTTACACTATCACACTAAACGGCATTTAAATGCGTGTTGAAAGTTATATTGTTATTCTACGAGTTAGTTCGTTTGCTATGCGAAACTAGCAGCTAGATCAACATAAGAATAACATCCTGACCATATTCGAACATTTCATCATGTCAAGCTAACGTTATAACATTGATTTGTTTTATGTACATTTGCTCACCTGTCTAATAAAGCTGTAAAGTCGTGACATGGTGAAGTTCTGTCAAGTCCACATCTCAAAAACATCCTGCTGATATTGATCCTCATTTTTTAGTTCTCCTTGTTTATCCCAAAGTCTGCTTGCCATGGTCTATGTTTGAACGAAACAATAACTGGGTGCCGCTAAACGTTACACACTACGCAGTTTTCCACGTCTGTCGCCATGGTTACGTCATGGCTATGGCAGTACGAGCGGAAACCGAGGATAGCACGGATATTGCGTCATTGACAGGTGACATTTTTTCCCAGATGGCCACTAATTTAAAATTGGAATTTCTCTGAAATAAAATAACTTTGGAGACTTTTGGGATATTGTAAGTATACAACTGCTGGAAATATATCACTTTATATATATATATATATATATATATATATATATATCACTTTAATATAACGAAATTAATGAATGTTAGAAGTTAAATGGAGATTATTGACAAATTGAGTCAAGTTCTTGTACATTTAAAACAGAATTAAAACTACACAGATGGAAGTATAACATTTGTGTTCACAAACATTTTGATCGCACCGTTGCGTATCACACCATTCTTGCCTAAATTCTGTTCTTGATGACCCAGACAGACCCGAAGGCTTTTCTAGGGAGTGACAAATAGAGAAACAGGAATACATTCAGCTGACGTGTGTCTAGCCAGATAATTCTCAGTTGTAAGTCCCTCTCACATGCTCTTATTTAATTATATTTTTGAGCATGCTTTTTTGCCCCAGCCATTCTGCAACACTGGCTACACACTTTAAATACGATTTAACCAATATTAACTCTGAAATCTTATCCACATGTCAGAAAGTGAGCTGTATTTTCATGTGGTGAGGAGGCCTGTGCCAACTTGGATGCTCAATGGTTTGGAAATCATCATCACTACATATTAAGAAGCTGCCTAATAAAGCTAAAACCGAGGAGCCTAAGAACCTGATAGATGGTTTTATTTGGCAAGTGAAATGGAAACCTATTTACAGCTTGCAACAGACGGAGTTGTGTGTGCGTGCAAGTTAAATGAGGAGCTAATATTTTGATACACGTCTTAAATGATGTTTTTTCTGTTTGCCTAACACGCTCCCCATATCCTCTGGTAACTTATTTAGAATCAAAAGTGTGGCAATGTGGAGTGGTGGTGGGGACAGGAGGCAGCCAGAGGTTTCTGGTTTTGGCGCTGCTACTTATGGGGTGACCCTGCCGGGACATCGTACATTCCACTGGGTTAGAGAGCCGATCCAAAAAACACAGATAATAGAGAGGGAAGTCAGCGCAGACTAAAATCAACTGAATATATGCATGCGGATGCATATTCATAACTCTGCCCTTTATGGTGATAAAAGCAGCCCATTTATACGCCTTTTATTGAACCAAAAAAAATCCTCAGAGATGTTCCCAGAGGAGCGAAAAAGGTCTACATTGCCCACACAAGCAAACTATGGCTCAAACATTATCTGCTGGGCTCAAGATTCTGCATCCTGCCTCCAGGTCTCACGGGAGAATGCTGGAATCTCCAGCTCAATGATAGGGTTCCAATAAACAATGAATCACGCTGCTCTGAGCAAGCGTGAAAGAGAGCCGTTGCACAAAAAGAAAACCGAGCGTGATTTAACGGACATGGTGCAGAAGTATGGCACATTCCATAGGCCTGATCTGAAAAATATTTCGAACAGGACTGCTAAAGAGTCTTCACACTCTGGGAAAAAGAATGGGCCTGCGACAGGAGCGTTCGAACAAGTAATGAGCAAGACGCGTAAAATGCAACGACGTCCCTGAAAACGTCCAGTAAGTATTGCACAAGTGTGTTATTAAATATGTCATTGACTGGTTTCGTTGTTGGTTGATTTGGCTTAAATTGGGAAAGGATGACAGCAAAGATTAAACATTTCGGTCCTTTAACTCAATTAATAAAATATAGTTTAAAAAGCAGTAGGGCTGTGAAACGATTAATCGCGATTAATCGTATTCAAAATAAAAGTTTGTGTTTACATAATATATGTGTGTAATGTGTATAATTATTTCGTATATGTAAATACACACATATGCATGTATATATTTAAGAAAAATGTGTTATTAATATATAAATTATTTATATTTACCGGTATGTATATGTATAAATATATACAAAGTACATACATTCAAATATTTCTTAAATATATACGTGTTTATTTATATATACGAAATAATTATATATTTATATATATATATATAATATATTTAAGAAAAAGAAATATATATATATATTTAAAATTGTATACCTTATATTTAAAAATATATATATGTATATATTTAAGAAAAATGTGTTATTAATATATCAAATATTTACATTTACCGGTATGTATATGTATAAATATATACAAAGTATATACATGCAAATATTTCTTAAATATATCCATGCATGTGTGTTTATTTATATATGCGAAATAATTATATATTTATATATATATAATATATTTAAGAAAATATATACATATATATATATATATATATATATATTTAAAATTGTATACTTTATATTTAAAAAATATATATGTATATATTTAAGAAAAATGTGTTATTAATAAATCAAATATTTATATTTACCGGTATGTATATGAATAAATATATACAAAGTATATACATTCAAATATTTCTTAAATATATACATGCATGTGTGTGTATTTATATATACCAAATAATTATACACACTCCACACACATATATTACGTAAACACAAACTTTTATTTTGGATGCGATTAATCGTTTCACATCCCTAAAAAGCAGTATTTTTATTTTACAAAACATACATATTTTACAGAATTCCACAATCTTGGTCTCTAAATAATAAATTGCATCACATTTTCAGCAGCAAATAATAAATGAATAAAATCTCTCTTCTTTTTCTTTTCTGTTTTTTTTAAATGTACAGACTCACAAAATTACATACCAGTGCCCTTGTTCTGAAAAGTCCCAGCCTCTGCTTGTTAAATAACATTTGCGGCTAACTTAGAGACTGAACAATGCATCCTTTGCCAGCTGCAGCTGACTCAAATAAGACACTTAAGAACAGGGTGTTTCACCTTAAATTTAGCTAACGTGAAATTAACCTTCAAATTAAACACTACAACTTCTGCAATGCCAATGTAACTCCTATTTGAAACAAGACCAACAACTTGTTTTCAACAGAGTTTCACCATATAAATCCTATTGTGCGTGTAGAGTTTATGCCATATGGGACTGTATCATGTTTACTTCATTAGATTTAATACATAAAAAGTGAGGCTCTGGGTAATTAAAACAGATGTTTGAACAGAAAGAGAAGAAGAGCTGGGCTTACCCTAACAAACGAAGCGGCACAATCCTCAGTCCTGAACCCCAAATATCCAGCTCAAGTCTTATTTACGTTCTTTCTTCCTTTGCTTTCAATGCTTCTCTCTGGTGCTTTCTCCTCCTCGGGTAAAATGCCCTGTTCGAGGGGGAAGGGAAGAGAGGAAAAGTGTTTCGCTCAGTGATTCAGAAGCATGGTGTAAACGCCAGCCTTCTCTTTCTGACAACCAGCGTTAATTGCAGATCAGACTCGCCCACACACTCCAGACTCTCTCTATTCACTCTCTCCTGGAAGGAGCTGAGAGCAGGCTGTGAGATTGGAGTGCTATGAACAGCACAGTGGGAGATGCTCTAACCCCCACCTTGGGCAACACCAATCACCACCTCTGGAGCTCGACTTCACCGCGGCTGACTTTATTTCACAAGAACAGGACAGGCACGGACTGACGCCCGTGGGACGACGCGTGCTGACAGAAGAGGTGCAAGTGCACCATATAGCATACGCTAAAAATCTGATGCATTAATCCAGATGAAGTGTAAACTACAGTCTACAGGAAGCCTATGGGAGAAATAAGAAGAAGTGGGCCTGAGAAAACTTCTACAGCCCAAGTGCGCTCTGATCTGAAGAAGTCGCATGTAAGAATGTATTTAACCGTGGTCCAATGCTGTTGAGTCTGACCTGGAAATCATATTAGAGACTGATTGCATGGACTTTATTCAAGTGACTGGGGTCGAAAAGAGGAGGGTTTTTAAATACAATTAATGTTCTAAAAGAAAACAACCCAATAAAATATCAAAAATAGAAGCTTCATATAAAAAATACCCCTGGTGTATCAGTACTAGTGATAAAAAAACAAACATCATAAACAAAAGACGCTTTATTAACAGAGCACAGCAGGACACCAATTTCAAGTGTGATGTTGTGCTTTATCGGATTTGTAGGGGGGCATGTCGGGTGAACGGCGTTCAGAATATTAAAAGAATTCCTTCGCTGACTAATTCATTGTCAAGTGTGTAAACAGAAAGCTATTGAATTTCAGTGAGATGTTTTCAGTGCTGAATTTGAACCCATGTTTAGTTTGGGCTTATTAAACTATAATGAAGTCGCATAGAAAGCCAGATGGAAAAAGTGGGATGGTATATTATACACTTGACTGGGATATTAAATCTTTACTATGCACCTCAGATGAAAACACATTTATTCAAACCATATTTTAACATGGTTTGCAACAAAACTTTTTCAATGCGTGTTATCCGTACTGTTAATGGCCTAATCAAACCATAATATAACCAATCTAACACACTTTATAAATGCTTATAGTATTATGTCAAGCTTCTGTATGACTTTATATTAGGTGCTTTAAGTAATTTGTACTTACATACTGTATGTATGCATATATATATATATATATATTACATTTAAAATATTCATAAAAATATATATATATAATATATACACAATACTTGTGTTCATTTTGTATTGCAAAAACACGTGTTTAAACAAATTAATTACAGATGTGCATGCAGTATAATATGTCTGTGTACAACATAAAATCACAATAGGTAAAATGTGGGGTGTCCCCCTACCAATATTCAGTGACACTGGTATATCCCTAGCAATAATTTTGACCATAACTTAAAAAAAATTGGTATACTGATGTCCCCGTCCCCTCCAATTTCAAAATCAAACCTACGCCAATGCAATAAACACATAAAAATGTATACAAGATACAAATCAAATGATTAAATTAACTGTTAGTACATTAAATTGAGTCCAACGCTTGATTTTTTTTTTATTAAATAACATTACTTCTTATTTACTTGTGTTATAGGTCTACATGGACAAATCAAATTTGATCCAAAACATGCACTCATGCACAAGAAACACTTTTTTTGTTTTTGTTTTTTTTGCCTTTGTTCAATTTGGGACAAACACTATTTCCTCTAAGGCTATACCATCTCTCTGATCAGCTTGAAATATTGAACTAATCAATAAATCTATAGTGTGTAGGGCAATGACCACTGAGGCTTTAAGCCTCTTAAAAGCCAAACAATCAGAGGAACAGACAAACATTCTTCCTGACGTCATTTTCATGATGATGTACCGTAACCTGATTGCCTGCCTCATGTGGCTCGTAATTACAATGCTTGTCAGACACAAGTACTGAGTAACCCTAGGAACACAGCCTAATTTAGCCTTTGGCATTCAGACTACAGGTAAAGACAACGTGGCTTATACTGTTTTATTAGTTTGGTCAATTTTATATCTTTATCAATGTTGAATTATTTGTTATTGATACACCTAAAACATTTGTGAAGGTCAAAATGGCATGTCATTTCGTAATGTTGACACTCTACTAATAACTAGATGGCAGGCTACAGGGAATGTGTAATCTTACAAGCACAAGTACACTCTCTGCCTGTGGATGATTTCTGTTCCTGCATGTCAAAGCCAGCAGCTCTTGCGG
The DNA here is from genome assembly GCF_988280905.1 of Pimephales promelas. Lineage (NCBI taxonomy): Eukaryota > Metazoa > Chordata > Actinopteri > Cypriniformes > Leuciscidae > Pimephales > Pimephales promelas. The sequence continues at coordinate 32,496,248 of NC_142778.1, forward strand.
AAAATACACAAAACAGGCCATTTTTTAGAACTGATGAAAGCAAATGACCCAATTGTCGATTAGTGGCAATACAAGCTCGAAATAAAATCGAAATTACATTTAATTGAATAACTTTCCATCAGGCCTTGCAGATGAGTCACAATCATGTACCACACAATAGCTAGACCTCTCACTAGTTTGTAACAAGACATTGTGACCTCGTGAATAATAAGTTAAATTAATATGCTATTATAAAATAATTGATGGCATCAATTTACACTTGTCTCAGTTTATTCACCAACATACAGTATGCAGACCATGCGACGGACCACCAATATGACACTTTAGTTTCAACAATCCAAAGATTTCAGACAGAAAAGTATTTGCAACGACTTCCAAAGTTATACATAACAAAAGATCAATAACTTTATATAATATTCATAAAGTAGTCGGGCGTGCTTTAGATGGTTATACGGCGGTAATGTCCTACATTTAACCCTGTTGAGTCGACTGTGCGCTTTAGAATGTCTTAAAATCTAAAACAATTTAATTATCACAAATGATATTGTCTAAAGTACGACAAAATAGTATATTTAGTTGCCTGTGCTAGTTTGGGTGCTTTAAACAACTTTCCCTAAAAAGCCAGCTAGAATGGAAGACATTGCCTATTTGACGTGGAACTTTAACCACAGTTGCAGATATGTTAAGAGACAAAAACAAAGTCAAGAAACATTATGTCGCACGAGTTCTGAAGTTGAACTTGCCCTGTTTTGAAGTTCTGAATCTCTGCAGGTGACCCTCTTCAACCAGTGATATTCAGAAGCGAAAGCGTAACGGTTTTCAAACTACAATGTCCACACAAACTCTGCTCTTACAATAAAAACATTAAATAAAAACCTTACTATCCGCTGGCTTTCCTGGCTAATATCTTTCATTTTTAATCGTCCCTCCAGAAATATTTAACACCGCCCGGAAAATGATGCGAGACAAGAGCGCAACTATGCCAAGTGTCAAAGTGGACTGAACCCAAAACCACGCACGAGCTCTTCACAGAGAATTACGAGCACGAAAAATATAGTTGTCCTTCAATCAGGTGCTCGCAACTCGGCATCAAATTCTTCCAGGCTTGTTGCCGACCCCTAGACACACACATGACAAACATGTTTAGCTTCCCAGACGAATTGTAACGCGTTTAATTTGTGCTCATCCCTTCGCACTCCACGACTCCCTCCTCTTTCTCTCTCGCTCTCTGACTGCTGTCTAACATTGTTGCTATTTTTGCAACTCACCTTTTTTTCTTCGCGGTCCCCCTCGCTGTATATAGATACTGTGTATCAGTGACTCCCGTGGATACACTGTGACATAAATGTATTTTCAGTCACATTGACACACGGCTTCTATTTTCGGGAGCTGGGCTGACAAACTCAGAAGAGGCAGCAGTCGCTCTTGTCACAACAAAAGCTCCTCCCACAATATGACGAACACTAGACGGAGGCAACCTCCTATGGCAAGCCGTTTTAACATACATTCCTTTTAAAACTAACTAGGTTCAATCGCCGTATTTTACAGAAACTTGTGTTTTATTACAAGTAAAATATTAAATAGTAAAGTCCTATCCTTTATAGGCCAAAATAGTGTTTATTAATTCTCTCTACTTAATTGTTAACAATCACAAGTTATAGTAGGTCTATACATCCCAATTGTTACTAGTCCATTTCTTCCCTCATGATTTACAATACTATTTTCCTTAGGCTATGCTTTATATGACTAATAAAACAGACTACTTTATAGCTTGATTAAAAGTCTTAAATATATTATAAATCTATCAGAAATGCATAGGCTATTTAGTGCTGTCTAATCCATAATACTAATGTTTATTTTACTGGTAGGCCTACTAAGAAAACTGGAATACTAGTAAGCCTATTGGAATAGCCCAAACTAAAATATATGTAGCCAAGTAGTTCCTAAACAACTGGAAAAGGTACCACTAATAACTTGAATACACAGGCTACTAGCAAAGACTAAAGGATATAGCCTAGGTTTACTTGTAGACCTTGTGTAGCTTTTCAGTGCTGCGCTCATTGTGTTCTGTCTTCCGGTTTGTATTTACACCAAATGAAGGTAAAATCTTACATATATTTATGAATGAACCGCTCATTTTAAAATATTCCTGGTGATATAGACATCCACTTCAAATATTACAATGCTCATGATAATAATGCCACTTCAGCTAATTACACTTCAGCAGCCATGCCATAGAACTATAGAGAGCTACCGCAAAAACAGAAGTTCAAACACAATATTTTAAAGATGGCTGCGGGCTTGTTTCTCTAAAAGGGAGAAACTGCAATGTGCAATATGGCGAAATACATCCCGTCTTCTAAGTAAAAGAGCCACTGGTAAAACTAGTCACTATTCAAATATTTCGTAGTAGGCCTAATCAATTTAAATATAAAAGCACAATTATGTTCTTGTTATTCTAAAGAAATAATTGCTAAATTGGCTTGCCATAAAACGCCGCCTCCTCATCCTCCACCTCCTACTCTACTCGTGTCTCATCTCTACTTTAAAAACAAACATATGAAAAACTTAAGAACTCCGACTTAAGGAAAATGAAAACATCACGAAAGAAGTAGGCTGATACGTTGTGTTTTTGTCAAAAAGAAACGCTATAAAAAGTGAGCGCGCCCGTTAAGGAGAGAAGGAAGGGAGACTGCTCCCGCCACTCACCATGACATCACCGTGTATAACAGTTTGAGAAAGTGAGGAAACAACCCGAATAGTAGGCTACGTTCGTTTCATCGTATCGAGGAAGTGATAATTAAAGCATTGTCGCGCCAAAAAAAAAAGTTTAAAAGTCAAAAAGACGTCACTATTGGGTCACAGCAACGATTACTGAATGTTTCCTAAAAGCCTATTATGTGCAGAGCAATGTAATGATTATTATGGTCGTTACTGGAACTACCTTAGATACGATTGACGTAAGGTCTATAAAACAACAGTAACAATAGGGTCAGTACATTTGAAGTGACAAGTTCCTCATCCAATCCGTTCCCTCAGCGGCTTGTCCCTGACCAATCAGATAAAAGAGGCTGGCTGAGTTTTACGTTGCATGTGTCAGAGGCACGTGTAGTTGTAAGATCTGTGGAAGAGGTTGTACTCAAAATGGGTTGTTTTTGCTGGGATTTAAAGGCAATTTCTTTTACCACCGTTTTGCCACATGTAAAATGGGACAGGCAGGATATCAAATGAACTACAACGTGTTAAAACAATGCAATTAATATATATATATATATATATATATATATATATATATAATAAATGATTTACGTTTATAAAACTTTGTTTTCCTTTGGGATCAGTGTAGTTACTAGTCCTATCTAATTACAGTAAGACTTTAACTTCTAATCCACATCACAGTTTGACTTTGAGCAGTTTCAAATTGAACCTGACAAAAATAATGGACGTTAATTTTAAGCAATCATCCTGGATTCAGATAACAATCAAAACTGCCAGCTGAGTGTATATTTTATTATATACATATCTATTATACTTTAGCTTTTTGTAAACAAATGTTTTCAGCATGAATATAATTTAAGATCAGTGTTTTCCTCACTGAACAGATCAATCTTCTATGCTTGTTTTTTTTAACACTAGGTATTGTGTCACCTTTATAAATTAACCTAAAGTATGTCAATATTAATTCAAATTAAATTATATTTCAAAAACTTCAAATTGTGCGATTTGACTTTTGCCTTAATGTCGTCATCAATTACATGCACAATGGAAGAAAAAAAATCACAAACAGCATGACAAATTCAAGTCTCAAGTCAAGCACAGATATCAATGTTAAAGTACTTCATGATATCAATTTTTTAAGACTAATGCCAGTGCCATCTGAAAAAACTAAGCTACAATAGAAGATATAGCAACAGAACCAACAGCAAACTTGCACAGTAGTAAGCAATCCCTTGAAAATGGCTATAGATATTGATGAGATCCCTGATTATGTGGCCTCTGTGACTTCACATTTTTTCACATTCTATTTGAAGCCCTTTAAAGCTGGAGCTGTGCATAAAAATAGTCCCATCAGGGCTAGGCGCATATTCCGGATCACCTGTGCAAACACCCAATGGCACCAGAACCCAAACCACAATGAACACCATCCACCTGTGATCGAGAGATTAGCTAGAGAAAAAAAAACAAAACACATTTTGTTCTTCTTATATCTAATTTAGTGTTTAATCAGCTGTAACTGAACATTTTGTATAATATATAACTGTATAACTAATCATGCACTGGGCTATGAATAATTAATGAGGTTTATTTTTCACTATTTTCCATATGTATTTACACTATTTTATCATTGCTTTTTTTGTTAGGATTAGTAATTTGCCATTTTGTGACATTCGGAGTTCATTTTCTACTTAAAATGACACATTCAAACACAAAAACGATCAATCAAATTTTACCGTCATTGTGTATTGTCTACCAAGTATTGAGGTCTGCGTTCACACAAAATAAAATTGTGATGACACACAATATAAGTATTGATTATTTAAACATTTCTGAGTAAATCTTATACTTAATAATTTTGGTCTAATTCAATGTTGTACAAAGAAAAAATCAATTAAATAAAATAGATATTACTTAACCTTTAATTAGCTTAATAAAACTTACTTAATTTCTTATGTTACTTTCACTTAACTTAGTTAAGTATAGTTTACTTAATTGTACGTGTGACATTTATTTAAAAAATATCAGCACAAACTTGCCTTAAAAAAATTAAGTACATTTTACTCAGTTTTTTTACAGTGTTCATTTTGTAGAAGTGAAAAGATTATTATGAAATGCAAAATTCATTTTTGAAGTTTAAAGCAATTAAAAAAAATAAAGAGTTAAAAAAATCAGTGTGGCGCAGGCAAAGCAGAAGACATTGACTAAATAGAACCAAAAATCCACATAGAAAACCTTTCCCTAGTTTCCCGTTTACAATTTCAACTCTACACTCTTAGAAGAAATCCACTTAGAAGCAGAAATGGTTCCATCCCCCGCTTCATATATGGAACTTCTATATAGAACCATTTTTTTGGTAAAAGGTTCTATTGGCCAAGTATGGAACCCCAGGGTTCTATAGAACCCAGAGGAACCCTTTTTTAAGAGTGTATAGAACCTTTTATGGGTTCCAAATACATAGCGCTGATAGAACCTTTTAAGGTTCTATATAAAACCTTTTCTTCTAAGAGTGTAAAATAGACAGAAAATGTTATTCAAATAGCTCACAACCTGCAATGAAGTTTGTTGAGCTTTTTGATGACGTTGAGTGTAATAATTATTATGAATAAAATTCATATGACTGCAAAATATTGCAACAAGTTTATATACAGTATATATAGCAGCATGCTTTCTCTGCTGGCATTATCTACTTACCGATCACAAGCGGTCAGGTCATGTGTTCATATTTTGTATACAATACATCTGTCCCATTGCCCCTCCCCCTCTGTGTATCTCACCTGTTTCTTGAGATGATCGATTACCTTCACAGAACCTGCTGCCAAGGCCTTCCTCGGGTCTCTTTCTCAGGCGTGCCACTCTTACTTTCTTAATTTCCCTTTACTTAATTTTCTCTTTCTGTCTCTCTTTCTTTTCTCCTTTCTCTCTTGTGCTTTCTATCTCTCTTGCTTTCCTCAAAGCCAGACCAGCTGGCTTTGGACGGCTTTCTTCTTGCCCCTGTGAGGCCTGACTTCACACTCTTGTCCCTGGGTCTTTCTGCCGGAAGGGAGCTGGGCGACAGAAGTTTGAAGGGTAGGATCCCAGATGGACGCTGACATGCTGGGCATGCGTGTATGTGACAGGGCTTGGCTCAGGGGAGTGGTGGACCAGCCGCAGCTGTCACTCACCAATACTGAGGGTGTTAGATGTGTTTTGTGTTCTTATTATTCTTAATAAAAGCGATGGGAGAACAACAATGCCCGACTGTTCACGAGAGATGGAAGATGTCTCTCTTTCTCATAAAGCATTGCCGGTGCCACCACCACCAATATTTCCAAGTATCATTTTAATTGCCAATAGAAGTCTAAATACCAAATAGCAAAATTTCAAATGGCCACGGGTTCAACAAAATAAGCCAGCTGAAGCACTTCATATGTGCCAGCCAGGCTGCCAGCTGAAGTTAAAGTTTTGTATTGATAGGTCATAAAGACCCAAAGAATTGCACTAGGGTTTATAAAACACTCAAATAGAAGACAGCTGACATTTTCAGCATTGTACCAGACCACAAATAGCTCCAGACTGCTTAGATACTATGCCACCAATTAAACAAAGGATATTATGATCTCGTTCGTGTATCCCAGACTATTAGAGCACATTGGTTAGAGTTCTGAACTTTCTTAGAGACCTTTTGAACAACACTCGTTGGACTCAAACACACTGAAGGTTTGTTTTGACGCCAGATTTTTGATTAACACATCATTACAGTTCGAACTAGCCAAGCCAAACCGCTTCAAATATCTCCCTCATTGTCCAACTTGTGCACATGGTTCCTCAAAGGCAGATTCTGGAAAAACGACCTTCCAAAATTAATGAAAACAGCAAGTTATTCATGTATTAGAATAAACAATGATCTTGATACAGTAGGTCCAATGGCCAACATCCGACGCTTTAGGGCACCCGTTAACGTCAGTTGGGTGAGGCTATCCTAGGGCGTCATCTAACTGATGCTTTACCTTTAGCGTCAGTTAGATGACGCGGGTAGGTTTAGGTCTGGGGTAGGGTTAGACCACTATGATAGCGTCATCTAACTCACGCTAAAGGGAGCCCTAAAGCCCAAAAAACTTTTGCTGATAATTTACTCACCCCCATGTCATCCAAGATGTCCATGTCTTTCTTTCTTCAGTCGAAAAGAAATGAAGGTTTTTGATGAAAACGTTCCAGGATTTTTCTCCATATAATGGACTTCAGTGGGAACCAGACGGTTCAAGTTCCAAAAGAAACTTTCAGTACAAACTGCAAACTGTTCAAAGGGCTTTAAACGATTCCAGACGATAAATAAGGGTCTTATCAAGCGTAACGATCGCTCATTTTTTTAAAAATAACAAAGTTTAAGTTTTATAAGATCAAACGCTCGCCTTGCTCTGTTCTGTGGTGCACATTCGTGACTCTCCTGTTCGAACTCGTTCAACAAAATGAACAAATCTTTTTCCGAATAAATTCGTTCATTTCTTTCGCCGAATGAACCAAATGACTCGGAAAAAGATTTGTTCATTTTGATGAAGCAAGATAACAATCAAGCAAGGCGAGCATTTGAGCTTATAAAACTTAAACTTTGTTATTTATTTATAAAACGAGCGATCGTTTCGATCGTTTTGCAGTTTGCACTGAAACTGTTTGGAACTCGAACCGTCTGGTTCCCACTGAAGTCCATTATATGGTGAAAAATCCTGGAATTTTTTCATCAAAAACCTTAATTTCTTTTCGACTGAAGAAAGAAAGACATGGACATCTTGGATGACATGGGGGTGAGTAAATTATCAGCAAAAGTTTTTTCAAAAGTGAACTACTCCTTTAAGGGTGCTCACGCTAAAACGTGCCCTAAAGCGTCGGATGTTGACGTATGGTCAAAAGCGTCAGTTAGATGACGCCTTGGGATGAGAACGGGCTGGTAGGTCAGGTAATGGTACAACTAATGAACTGAACCTTATGTAGTGTTTGGGGGGGGGGGGGGGGGCTGCATTTTTGGAGTATCCACGGACTTGGCGAAATGATCTTTACCACAGCAGACAGAGCCTAAAGGTAGGACGATGAAATAAAGGAAATGGAATAGTGAAAAAGTATGGTACAGATTGAGTCTGTGCATTGGATAACTTTGCAGAGGCTCTAAAAATATCCTGTGTCTCACAGTCTGGCTCTGTTCTCTCATTACCGCACGTAATTAACACTGAGCATGCCCTGCCAGTACCGAGCAGCGCACACAACTGTCACATGCTCAAGCTTCTATGAAACATATCTAATCAAAACCTCAGAAGTTTTACTTTTTCAAAAGAACTATTTTTCTTCTTCTAATGCAACTAATACCTGAGCTTGTTATTATGCAGCTGACGTTCTCACAACTTTTTATTGTCCATATATTTTCCCCTACACCTGATCAAATCAGTATTGTATACTTCACACTGTCTCGGATTCAAGACTTACAGAGAGCTGCTTCCAGAGACAATAAAAGCTCATTCATTTGCCCACCATTTATTGAAGTTACTGTACAGCACCATTTATAAGACGGAGCCATTTTGTACGAGCCGCAGCGAGTTCATTAAAAATTGAGCAAGGTCAGAAATGAAACCGTTCCTCCAATTTTTCATTCAGTCCTTAATATCAAGAATCATTTAATTAATCTTGGAAAATGGCCTCAAATTAATTCACTTTGACACGTAGCTGTCGGGTAACGCGACTAGAGATCTACTTGATAAACAAGACTGAAACTAAACTTATCTCTTGTTAAACTACAGTAATTTCTCAGAGATTTTTATCCCCAAAATGATCTATGAAGCTCTAAAGCAAATTAGAAATTAGCGTAGTGAAATGTAATAAAACAAAACAAAAAGAGACCTACTGTAATAATGATATTTCTATTTCAGGTGTTCAAAAAAACAGCTTTTTATTTTTAGATCCAATCTAATTTCCAATATACAATGCATAATAAATCATTCATGTTTGCCTTGATGCAGCCTTCATGATAATGTTTTGGTCGAATGGGTTTTCAAGTGCCCTCCATCTAATCCAGTCTGTTATCAACCAAAATATTGAGCAACTTGATTTAAAAATAAAAACAAAAGGGTAATAGGAACAATCAATATTCGTGTGCACTTTACAGGTCCTTAAGTTAGGATGGTAAGGTATAGACACCAAAAAGCATTTTGATCAATAAGGCCAAACACAGAACTAAAACACAGAAGCTTTTATCACTTCACAAAGACCTTGTACTAAAATCATTAACACACGACCAGTAGAGATGTTCATTGAACACCTGACACAATACTGTACATCCCTTCCCGCTCAAACTCACTGCAAGTGCTATGGCACTAAGAATAGATACGGGCGAGTTTAACCAAGGTGAAATTGCAATTAAATGACCAACACTCTGCTGAGGTAACCAATAGAAGAACCATAATGTTGTAAAATAATAACATAATAATAACTGCTTTCTATTTCTATTTTAAAATGGACTTTATTACTGTATTAGCAAAGCTACATTTCCGGCATCATTAAGTTTCACATGAGCCCAATAATGCATTTCTTTGTTAATTGAAAAATCAAATCTGATTTTGGTTACCAATGTAATTTGCAATGCGTTACCCCAAACACTGTACGTGGGCGTGTTTACTGTACGTATCGGTCAAAAGTTTGGAAGCATTACTATTTTAAAGGAGTAGTTCACTTTTAAAAAAAACCACTTGCTGATAATTTACTCGCCCCCATGTCATCCAAGATGTCCACATCTTTCTTTCTTCAGTTGAAAAGAAATTAAGGTTTTTGATGAAAACATTCCAGGATTTTCTCCATATAATGGACTTCATTGGGAACCAAACGGTTCAGGGTCCAAAAGACAGTTTCAGTGCGGCTTTAAACGACACCAGACGATGAATAAGGGTCTTATCTAGGACCCTAAGGGTCATTACTCGAAAAAAGATTTGTTCATTTTGATTTACAAGCTTGAACAGAAGAGTCACAAATGCTCATCACAGAACACAGCAAGGCGAGCATTTGTGCTTATAAAACTTAAACTTTTTAATTAATTTTTTTAAATGACGATCTAGATCTAGATTTAAATGACGACGCTAGATAAGACCCTTATTCATCGTCTGGTGTCGTTTAAAGCCCTTTGAAGCTGCACTGAAACTCTCATTTGGACCTTGAACCGTTTGGTTCCCATTGAAGTCCATTATATGAGCTGTGTCTGAAACCGCTCACTCGTTCACTCATTCACTAATCCCTATATAGTGTATGGCATTTGAGTGCACTATATCTGCAAGGAGTGAAGGAGATGAAGTGAGTGAATTCGGACGCTGACGTTTACACTGTGCGTCGGAGAGTTGGAGCTGTCGCAGAAAAGGCTTCGTCACGCATACTGATAAAACTCCTTTTATCTTACATTACCTACTTTATAAAATAATATTAACAACAATAACAATCATAATGACTTTATTTTGTAATTATACCTCCGTGCCAGCTTTGTAGTTTCATCGACTGAAATTGTACATTAACTCTCACGTTCACAGATGACGTGTCGTCGAGCGCCCTCCGGCGACCGTTATTATGTTCAAAACGACGATTAACGGACATTTTTCAAATCCTCCACTGGATGTAATGTAATCTCTGGTTTAAACTTGCTCGCGCCGAACTTTCATGCGCGCTCAGTTCTCTCCGCATTGGATTGTGGGAAATAGGGCTTCAGCGAGTGTACATCGAATGTACACTCGAATTCAGAGAGGATTGTGGGTAAAAGTAGTGAATGAATGTAGGGAATGATGTCGTTCACTCAGAATTCGGACACCACTACAAAATGGCCGACACCCGATATAGTGCACTATTTAGTGGATAGGGAGCGATTTCAGACACAGCTATGGAGAAAAATCCTGGAATGTTTTCATCAAAAATGGATCTTGGAACTTTTTATTTATTTTTGAAATGACCGATCGTTTCGCTAGATAAGACCCTTATTCATCGTCTGGTGTCGTTGAAAAAATGATCAGCAAAAGTTTTTTAAAAGTGAACTACTCTAATGTTTTTGAAAGTAGTCTTTTATTCTCATGTGATAAAAAGACTTAATAAAAAAACAGTAATATTATGAAATATTATTACAATTTTAAATACTGGTTCTCTATTTTAATATACTTTAAAATATAATTTATTTCTGTGAATTTTCAGCATTATTACTCGAGGCTTCAGTGTCACATGATCCTTTAGAAATCATTCTAATATGAGGATTGCTATGCAGGCCTGATGAGCATAAGAGGCTGACCGGTACTGTATGTATACGTATATATGATATAGTGTATGACACATAGCACACAAAAACAGTAATAATATTTCTCCCAAACTAAACTCCTCCTTATGTGATTTTCACTTGCTCTTATAACCTGACTGTGATCACTGTGTCTTTGTCTGCAGATGGAAAGATCTGTGGAATCACTTGTCTACTCTCCAAATGTTAAACCCAGACGTAATACATCAAATAATCATGCAGAAAAAGTATAGAGTTATTGTAACACTTTTCTAATCAGATATAATTTTGGAGTTGCAAAACACTGTCTAATGATCATGAAAAATGATCATTCTGAATCATGACTCTAACCAGTGTCTTTAATAAATAAATAAAAAAGTACAACCAATGCTTTCCTGTCCATTTTTTTGTCAAATCCTTGCAGCTGAACGTGCAGAATATGAATTATGATAAGCTCATAAGGCAAGTTTACATTTGTTTCTCTCCTTGTTGAGGGATTAGAGAGGTAAGCTTTTGTTTCATTAACCTCCTACATTCAAAACAGCCAGTTGCAATCAGGCAATTTGACTCATACCACAGACCATTCATCTCATTGCCAACCTAATCCATGAAAAGGACTTATGTATTCATGTCTTACAAATGTGCTTGAGTAAAATCCTTTGGCAAGAGCGAGGCGGCAGAAGAAAGCGCTCTCTGTGCTGTAATAAGCCCTTGAAATCAACCAGCCTCGTAAATTCTTTGTCTCGTACTCAAACGAACAGCGGCAAGCATCACCGCACCAAGTGTGAAGTTTTTAACTAGCGATTGCCCTCCCTCCCCGTTCCCGTCCTGTATGATTTTTTTCTTCTCCCAGACAGACAGAAGGTGCTAGGGACATGTTGTGCATCTCACACAGGTAATAAATTTGTGTGTCAGGCCTGCGTGTCACAGATTAAGCGTGTTTTGTTTGGGAATGATTTATGAGCGTGATGCCGGTGATGTACTTGGCAGTGAGGAGCTGAGCTTCTGATGATGGTGTTGCAGGAGCAGGTGGGGTGGGGAGGGGAGCCAATGTCGGATTTGTATTACAGGAAGACTGATCTGTAGGTTCTCGGAGGATGCCTGCTGTAGCGCATACCTGTGCCATTAATCACGCCAAAGCCTCCGGGCCCCCGTGTGCATGTGAGACGCCTCGGCCCGTGGTGCACCTCCTCCACCTTTTCTCCACAGGCTCATTCTACGTGTTGCCTGGAAACCGCATCAAAGTCTTCGGTCTGGTCTCGCCCTCTTTAGGTGTTTGGGAGACCTGTGCTGCTCCCTCAGGACACTTCGGTTCGTATATTCTCTTCGCACACCGGGTTTGAAAGAATAACACACATGAGGTAAGGACGCTCTTCCCTCTGGACTCTTCATTCTGAAGATCTGCCAGTGTTCGCCACCCTGCGCAAATGAACGGGAGAGTAAAAAAAAGTTAATCAGCCGTGATTCGATCCAGTCTCTTAAATTCATTTTTCAAGCTGGTTGAAGACAGAGACAGGTCTTCCTCCAACCTCACCATCTTATCAGGACTGGATTGTAAACTCAAGCCTTGTTGGTCAGTATCTGGTTCCACTTTTATTTCTGGCGCGCTAGTCTTTCTAGAGTGTTTCGAGATGCCCTCTTGTGTTTTCTGAGATTGCAAAGCTGGAAGGGTGTCCTTGAGGCTGACATTGTTCGTGGAACCACAAAAGAGGCCAACGTCATATGACTATAATATGATGAGCATGCTTTTTAAATAATGAATGGTTTGTGCTTTAAAACGCCCAACACTTCTCACTCCGTCTTGCATAGAACTTTAATTATTCATGTGGAAAAATTGAATCAAGCACTCAAACAACCGGAACTTAATGCTATGTGTCACATGAGGTAAAGTTAACTAATCATAAGTTGTGCCCCAGATAGCAAACTGACATTGAATCAACGTGGAAATATGACATCGAAACAACGTTGATCTGACATTGTTTTGCTCATCGAATTAACGTTGAACCAGCGTCAGACGTGTCATTCTTTCAAAACTAACGGAAAATCAACGCGTTGTTTCAACGTTATGAAAGCAAACCAATTTTCGATTTTCATTTAACTTTGAAGAATGCCGCGTCTGACGTTGGTTCAACGTTAATTCGATGAGCAAAATCAACGTTGTTTCAATGTCATGAGAGACGTCGTTTCCACGTTGATTCAATGTCAGTTTGCTATCTGGGGCTGGATATATTGTCCTGACAGTTGTTTGTTTTGATTTCTGTTGTGCAGGATTCAGTTTCTGTTATTGAAACCAGATTTGACAAATCATGTTTAATGGCAAATTTCTTGGCAAACCACTGCAGCCAGCTTTTCTTTGCATTTCTCTCAACTTAACCATGCAATGTAAACTGGGAGTAATGCAGTGAAGAGATGATGACTGTCACGTGATTTTGAAGGTGATTATGTTTTCACGTGATTTGAAAATGATGTTAGTTGTGGTACTGCTTTTATCCATCATGGCTTAAAGGTGAAACAATAACCCCCATTTTACTGTGTAACTCTTTTTAGTTTATTCTTAGCTAAAAACACTGTGCTCATTAATGTATATTTACTTCGTTCAAGTAATAAAGTATTCTCGTGAGTGTATAATATGCCATTAAAAATACAAACAGGTAAGGGGTTTTGATGTCGGTCGCCATGTTGCCCCTCCATCTTGAAAGTACATTAGCTTAATTCAAGCTTCGCTTTTCGCGTTTACGTTTGAGTTAACACTCATGGACGAGTTTGAACTGGAAGACATGTTAATCTTGGACTACATTGGCCACCGTAGGAGTTAAAAAGAAATCGGAATTGAGAGGAACAGAAACTAATAGTCACTGGATGGTCATCGCTAGATGGGGGTAAAAATCACACAGTGTAGTTCCAGACTAAAATGTTTGAGCTGTTTTTTGTATTTTGAATGTAAACTGCTGTGTCAGTTCACATTTCATGCCTCTCTTGCATTTCAAAAGATCCCTGTAATATATTCAGATGAAACGTGTCAGCCTGTGGCACAATGGTAAAAATGTTGTTAAATGGCATTTCTGGATTTTACAGATCTCAATGAATGCCCGACAGAATGCTTGTTATATTCCTCTTGAATTTACACACATTCCTACATAAAAATCGACATATTATTCCATCTTTACAATTAAAAGGACATTATCTGATTGCCATTCTGATGTAAAAAAGTATCATAGCACAAAATACTCATAACAGAGATTGAAATATCCGCTGAACCTTGAAACTTCAAAGGATACCAAGATCGAGATGAATTGTATCTTGTTCTTCTTTGTTCATCGGTGAACTTCACGGATACTCTGATAGCAGACCCTTGAGCAGGAGATAAATGAATATAGATGTGTTAATATGAATGAACAGGAAGGAAGACTTTGGCAACACTATAGGAAACTAATTTTCTATAGGTGAAAAAAGTCAAAGTTCAAAGTCGTCAAAACATTTCTGACAAATGTTTTAGCACGACGCAGTGTAAATAATTCGTTTAAGGCGTCTAATGCAAGCAAAATTATCATAACATCAAGACTGGAAGAATAACCATCTGTCCAAACAAGACCAGAGAACACAAAGACACTCTTTCACTGTGGAGGGTCAGATATATGTAGTGCATAATCGCATATACTGTTGAACATTTACTTCATTTAATGTACCATTGCGGTTTGTTTGTTGAAACATCCCGAGCAAACAGATTTAATGTGTGCTCGGGCAAATATTTGCAGCGCTATATCAAACTCGGAAGCTAAATTAGGACTATCACAGAGGGCAAGTGGGGTCTTGAGTTTGCCACCAGGGTTGTTTGGCTGACCGCGTTTCTGCATTTAAGACGGCCCTATTAGTGAGACTTGCCTACACAATAACAGCCTTATGAGTTGTTTTTTTTAATTTCTGCATCATATCTGTAAATTTTGCATGCGGTTTAACGCTGCATGTGAGCCTTTGGAAATTGTCCTCCCCATCCGCCCCCTGCTGATTTTGAAACTGTGCAAATGTGCTGTGGTAGATGGAAAACGGGCTTAAATTTCTGATCAGAAGTAGAAATGTTGAGTATAATGCTCAATAAGCTTCTGACACAAGTGTTGAGAACAGATGCGCTCCCACTCGTGCTCTCTGTAATGAGGAGAACAGATAAGGCAAACAGGCCGCACAGAGATAGCACTGAGAAAACAAGGGTCGGGGTCTATACGACAAAGAATGTCATGGCTTGATGCGATTCACTTCTGCAATATAAAAGGCGTGATACGCAGCTAAATATCCAGTTATTTTTAACAAAGAAGAAATTTCTAATCTCTCCATGGAATATATCTTCTATTATTACAACTTTTCCTTTCAGACCTCCCCGGTAACAACATTAACAAAGTGTGTTGTTGCTAAATAATCAAATGACCTGTGATTGTTAATTGCGAGGAATATGAATAAAGCAAAGGAGAGCACTGTCAACAAAACACCATCATACGTACATGTGAACCAATTCAAACCGCTGCAGTCTTCAGGTTATTCCTGTAAGCTGGGAATTCCCATCACAGCTCCTGCTATTGACCTCAAATCTATTGTATATTTGTAAGCGTGTGACGTTTTGAGCAGGTCTGACGAGCTGGCCTGCCATTGTTTTGGAAGAACAATCTCAATGAGGTCACACTGTTGTGTATCACTGACATCTGTGATTACAAAAGCAGGGAAATATTTGAGTCGTGTATATGTGTGAGTGCATGATGATACAAAATGCTTTGTCAGGCAAAAGTGTCATGGTGAACTTGGGATTTTTTAGCCTAAGTATTACAAAAAGTGCATCTCTGGTAATTTTGCCACATGATTATGGCGGTTAAAAAGTGTTTGCCTAAAATGCAGTGGAAGATATTACGCATGTGTAAATAGGTTAGCACAGAACGTGGACGCGTCTTTTAAAAGTTATTTTAACTTGACACAGCATTCTAAAAACACGGCGCTCATGCATGCGTGAGATGCTGCAAAAGAGGCGAGACGCAAGCGCAACAGATAAAGACGTCCGTATAGCACGTTTACATTCAAAAAGTAGCGCAGTGGAATGGAAAAACACGTTCTGTGTGAACGACCCCTAGGTGGTAGAATGCATATAATGACGTCAGATTGGCCACTTGTTTGTAGCTATACCAGTTTCTGAGTGTAGCTGAGCACTCTATTTCAGCAACGTAAAACAAATTAATAATAAAATGTCACCAATCGCCATAGCACAGTCCCTATTTACCAGTGTTGTAGTCGAGACCACCTCACTCGAGTCCGAGTCCATAGAGAGTCGAGTCCAAGTCGAGTCCAAGACCAGAGATGGTCGAGTCCGAGTCGAGACCGAGACCAGTGAGGGTTAATTACCTAATTTACTTTTATTTACTTAGAGAAATCCTTTTTTTATTTTACTGAATTTACTTAGAGATTAAAAAATATGATCAGTTTAGGGTAAAAAGGCCACATAGTAGGTGGTGTTAAAAGTAATTTTATTACAATTTGTCATGCGCAGTTGCGCACTAGAAAATCACCAATCACTGGGCGTGTCAATCAATTTAAAAAAAATATTTTATTAACATACATTAATAATCATGAAAAATATTTTGAATTGAACTCGAGTGGACTCAGGAATAAGTCCGAGTCCTAAAAAAAAAAAATGTTCGAGTACGAGTCAATTCCGAGTCCAAATGTGTACGAGTCCATGACAAGACCAAGACCATTAAAATATGTTCTCGAGACCGAGTCCGAGACGAGTCCGAGTCTCGAGTACTACAACACTGCTATTTACATCTTATATCGTCAGTAAACTCTTGCTTTACCAAGGCAGCGACTGACGCATTTATACAATTGCATTCCAAAGAGTACTGTTATCAGTCCCACAATGGAAATGAAACCATATCCGTACTAAGACTATACTGGGGCAGATCGACATGGAACGGTTAAAGCTACACTGTGTGATTTTTACCCCCATCTAGCGGTGAAAAGGTATATGACCATCCAGTGAATATTAGTTTCTGTTCCTCTCAATTCCAAATTTAATTTTAACTCCTACGGTGGCCAATGTAGTCCAAGATTAACATGTCTTCCAGTTCGACCTCGTCCATGAGTGTTAACTCAAACGTAAACGCGAAAGGCGAAGCTTGAATTGACAGGTATGTCCCTCTTTGGCTAATGTACTTTCAAGATGGAGGGGCAACATGGCGACCGACATTAGAACCCCTTACCCGTATGTATTTTTAATGGCATATTATACACTCACGAGAATACTTTATTACTTGAACAAAGTAAATATACATTAATGAGCACATATATTTTTGAAATAAAACTAATTGTTTTTAGCTAAGAATAAACTAAAAGAGTTACACGGTGTAGCTTTAAAGGATTAGTTAATGTACTCACCCTCAAGTTGTTTCAAACCTTTATGAATTTCTTTCTTCTGCTGAACACAAAAGAAGATATTTTGAAGAATGTCAGTAACCAAACAGTTGATGTACCCCATTGACTTCCATAGTATTTGTTCTCCTACTATGGAAGTCAATGGGGTATATCAACTGTCTGGTTACTGATATTCTTTAAAATATCTGAAGAAGAAAGAAACAACAGTTTGAAACAACTTGAGGGTGCAGTACATGAAGTGAAGCAAAGTGAACCATTTTTCCTGACAGTGGAAAGGTGGCTTTAGAGCATCAAGTCTGTTCTAGTCTACTCAAAACAAACGAATTACACCCACAGAAGAATGTTTCTTTTAGGCAGTTGCACAATTTCACTTTTTGCAGTCCAGTGTTGCCATGTATGGTTGGTCAAAAGGCCATACGGACAATTACAAGACTGTTTCTAGGTCAGCTGTGCTATACCTTTTTCAATCCAAGGTGATATGAGGGTGAACGGGAAAGGGTGCCATGGTATCCAATATCTGGGCAGAGGAGTTCAACAATTGCTGCCAGCTGTCCTTCTGCAGAAGCGCTGCCAATATCTATCTGTAGATAAATGAGTGGAGAAAAACAGCACAGGGCTTTTGGCTGTACAGAGCATGAAGGAAAACTACAAGCCCACACAAGACCACCACTCACCTTTGGGAACACACCATTCTCAGCTGCAATTGTGTAATGTCTCAATTTGCAGATGTTGAATTCAGAGGAAGCTAGAAATATGTAGTTCAACCAGTCTGCACACTTCAAACAAAAAAAAGCCAAAGTGGGAATGGCTGAACTTGAATTTTAAAGAGCAATATTCCCTCTTTTATCTCCCTCAAACACAGATGATTAAAGATTCAATACAGCAAGACGACTAATGACTCCATAGGGTGTGAGGCAAATTCGGGAGAAAAGAAGAGAAGAGGCCTCTGGAGAATTCTTCAGCGCAGAGGAATACGCTTTAAAATATACAAATTTATTCATCTGAAAGGCTGCCGAGGCTCTGTGGCTTCAGGTAGCACGTGGAAGAGGGAGAGGAAGTGCAAGAGAGGGAGAACTAACAAGCTCTTCTCACACCTCTTCAGTCAATCATGCTTATAATGATTTGTTTCCTTGTATGACACACATTCTGAGGTAAATTGAATGATCGAAATGCACACAAATGACTCAGCACTGGTAAACAACTAGCGCAAAGGAAAATGACAACTACTTAAAGCTGAAGCTTGTATTTTTTTTTTCAATAATAAAATTCAGTTTATTTTGATGGTACCTTTAACACATTCTGATTGCACCTACCTGTAACTCTCATTAGAGTGTTAGTATAGTATTAGTAGACTGGTAGGGTTAGGGTTAGCATAAGTTGAAATTTAGTTGCAAAGTTACTAGTAGTCCAGAATGTCTGTTGGAGGACCATCACAATAAAGTTAACAGATATAAAGCGGGTTTTGTTATGGTGCTTTCAACTATTTATCCGTCTCGGAGATCCGAATCGAAAGACAGACGTAACCTAGCAACACTTGGTAACACTTTATTTTACGACCCGCAAACAACTGTGTAAGTACACTGAAATTACGATGTACGTTTCTGTAATTATAATGTACTTCCGTGTAGGTATAAGAGAACAATATGTTAAGTTTGGGGTAATAAAGGGGTAACAAACAGATATACAACCTGCAAACAACTGTGTAAGTACACTGAAATTACGGTGTACGTTTCTGTAATTATAATGTACTTCCGTGTAGGTATAAGGGAACAATATGTTAAGTTTGGGGTAATAAAGGGGTAACAAGCAGATATACAAGCAAATTATTTAATTAGTTAAAAAATAACAGGTACCTATTCTGTTAATATATTCCAGGCAAAAATTGTACGTCTGTTGTTTATAAAACATATCACATTTCTGGCAAAATATGTTCTTGTGCAATGTTACAGACTATTATAAAAATTAAATGTATTGGCATTTCTTACTAGATTACTTAATGTTAAGTCAAAATAATTTGTTTTTGCTATGATTTTAATTTAGACCTTACCATGTGGTAATTAGTACTTACCTTATTCCATTGAATTGCAATGACACTTAAATGTCAGGGCAAATATACTGTGTAATTAAAACATTTTTTTGTTTGTTTGTTGGTTTGTTTTTGATAACTGTACCTTTCTCTGTAATTATTACGGTGCAAATAGTGTTGTTTCGTATTGCAGCCCATTCTCACCCCCAAGGCGTCACCTAACTGACGCCTTGGGAAGCATTTGGACATGCTTCAATATCTGACGCTTTAGGCGCCCTTTAGCGTCAGTTAGATGACACCCTAGGATCGCGTGTAACCCTACCCCCACCCCAGACCTAAACCTAACCGCGTCATCTAACTGAAGCTTTCCTTTAGCGTCAGTTAGATGACGCCGTAGGGTGCCTAAAACGTCAAATATTGAAGCATGGTCAAAGGTGACGCATTGGGGTGAGAATGCGTTGCGTATTGCTACATAGTAAGTAGCGTTTGTTACCCCGTTGTTCTGTGTAGTTACTGGGTAAGTGTAACTCCTGCGGGCTGTAAATTAAAGTGGTGCCCCTTTATTACCCAAAACTTAACATATTGTTCCCTTATACCTACACGGAAGTACACTATAATTACAGAAACGTACACCGTAATTTCAGTGTACTTACACAGTTGTTTGCGGGTCGTAAAATAAAGTGTTACCCAACACTTTCACCTTTCTTCGGATTTCTCCTCTCGGACGTCGGACAATCGTGAGGACACAGAGAAAGAATTCCGTTTCGGAATTCAAGATGGCTGCGCTCTGTGTGACTTGTATGAATTGTTTTCATTGTTTTTGAACCGCTCTGGTACGTATTTTAAATGACGATTATAATCACTCGTATTACTGCGTTCCCTGTAGGTATGGGAATCGGTTGTTGTGAGTGCAATTACTAACGTTGCTAGCATTGCTAACAGGAGATTAACATGAAAATCATGAAATAAAGTGAACATTTTCAAGTTCAAATGGCTGCGTTTTGAAAAGGTGTAGTCATAATATATATTTTTTAATGTAAGTGCCTGGTAATCGGCCAGTGCTACTATTACAACAGCTTTCTGGGTGGCGTCAATTTTTTTCTCCAACTCAGACACGCAAAACATAATAGAACGCTTGAAGTGTAGATGTGACGTCATATCCGAGGTCCGAGTAGGTTCGTTGGCTATAATAGAACCCACCATTAGTCCGAAATTGCTGCCCGGAGGCGTTGCCAAGATGGCGGTCGAGTGGCATGACTTGCCTAAAAGGACTTTGTATGAAGTCAACGTCACCACCATTAAGCTCTTTTAGTTTTTATTTAAACAACATTTTCCCTGAAAGTTTGAGTTTGAACACTTTGCAACAAAACAATTCGGCTGTGATAGCAGACTAGTGAGTGGAATGTTTTCCTGTTTCCAATGATAATGACGTTTAATGTCCCCGATAACCTCTGTAGTCCCATTTAGCCACTTGTTAGCAATCGCCTTTTTAAAGACAATAACAAAAAATTCTGTTAAAAATCACAATGGGCTAATACTGATGAACAGCATTCATAGGCTTAGAATAAAGCATGAAAATATCCTGAGCTTGTGTTAACTACAGACCTTATTTCAGGCATTTAATCAAGAACCCATCGACTTCAGAACGATGGGAGTGGAAGTGCTAAAATGTCAACTCGTTTCCGGGTTTCGGCCTACAAAAATATGTCATCCCTGCAGCACACTATCGATATAGTTGTCAAGGAGTCCCATCCACTCGCAGGTGAAAAAAAATGTCTGATAGTAAAACAAAACTTGCTTCACCTTGAATTTGCTGTATCAGACAAAAATACATCGATGACTGACTGACATTATATTTAATGACAAAGACGTTGTACACTCATTGCAAAACAAGAGGAATCAAGCTTTCATCTTC
Organism: Pimephales promelas; assembly: GCF_988280905.1. NCBI lineage: Eukaryota > Metazoa > Chordata > Actinopteri > Cypriniformes > Leuciscidae > Pimephales > Pimephales promelas. Next base: position 32,517,572 of record NC_142778.1, read on the forward strand.
GCTCCAAATCACTGTACAATCCTGAGGAAGGATGGATTTTTTTTTCTGCCGGCCCTGCAGTTACTGCAGCACATTCCACAGATAAATGGTCCTTGTCCTCTCCCATGTGAGAGCCATTGGGTGACAGAGTGACAAATGGAGCTGGCTCTCCTGCCCAGTGAGCAGAGATTATTGTCACTCAGTGTAGGAGACGGGATTAATGACCTGGACCCAGTGGCAAAGGCTAATCATGGGAGATTAGGTGACGGAAATCCTGCAGGCATTCAAGGAACAGAAGGGGGCTCCATCAGCAGGTCTACAAGGATGTGGTATTACCTTTGGTAATGGGAGGGAGCAAAAGATCAAAATGACTCCCATACTTCATTTATTATCCTTTTCTGCTAACTTTAGTAAAAAATCTTCAGATAGCAGTGATTTTGCTTTATGCTGTTGATCACATGACCTGATTTCCACTGTGGTGTATAAAAGGGGACATTAATGTTTTTTTTTTATATCGTACAAGCTTAATGCAATCCATTGTGTGCACAAAAAGGGAGGGAGGGTGATATTGCCCCAAGCCACCAGAGAGTTTCACCATAAAGAGGGATTTGTACATGGACCATCTCTCATCCCTTGCCAACACCTTGGGAATAGCCCTTGTGAATGACCCAATTACTTGCCATTTGTTTTGCAGGGCACCAATACTCTGAGCATGATAAAGAACTGCGCTGAAACTGCTATGTGGCTGTTTATATTGTATGTGGTGGAACTTAGTTTACTTTGTCATTCAGACCCACCTTGACCGTATTTGTGATGATAACTGTACTTTGAAAACAAAAGTGAATACAACAATGCTGCATTCATACAGCTAAATTTAGCAAACAAACATGCAAACATAGTTGGTTGTAATACCGCTATTGACTGCAAACCTTGACTTTGATCTGCATCTATCCAATACAGCCAAAGCATGTAGCCAACCTTATAAATATCTGTTTTGTTTGGATGTATGTAACAATGAGAAAGACAAGATATGTCACTATTTCCCTTCCACTATCTCCCTACAATGAGTAACCCCAGCCCGCTCTCATCCCAAGGCGTCGTATACTGACGCTTTTGACAATGGGTATACATCCAACGCACATGGCACCCTTTAGCGTCAATATGAGACGCAGATATAAATGGGCCAGAAGTAGGGTTGGGTATCGAGAATCGAGTATCGATTGGAACCGAGACTAACTTTTCGTTTTTCCCGGAATCGTTAAAAAGTTAAAATTTCGATTCCTAGTTTCGATATTCACAGTCCGCCGAGCGGAAGAAGAAACCGCTGAACAACACCAACGAAGAAGCGTCTACCGGAAGTGTTGGCATAACCACGCGAGTCGAACATGAGTAGCTTACGTTGGCGATCCAAAGTGTGGCTTCACTTTTCTAAAAATAACGAAATCTCGGCAAAATGCAAAATTTGTGACAAAAGGAGTATTTTTACAGAAGGAGTATTTCCTTCAGAAAGGCCGTTGGTTAGCAAGGTTAGCTAAACTTTTTTGACCCTGCCTCTTAAAAGAATCGGAATCGTTAGGAACCGGAATCGAAACAAGGAATCGGAATCAGAATCGTTCAAATTCAAACCCTAGCCAGAAGGCGTCTCCTAGTGGTCTAACCCTAACCCTACCCCAGACCTAAACCTACCCATAACTGAAGCGTGTTATATTGACGCTAAAGGGTGCCATGTGCGTTGGATGTATACGCATGGTCTATATGACGCCCTAGGATGAGAATGCTTTGGTAACCTATAATTTGGTAAATTATATTGCATCTACATACTGATATCGTTCCACCAACCGATCCTTTTTTTTGTACTGCGGTGGCATGCGGTGCTCGGATGCAGACTTTCTCCCAGCAGCAGCTGCTGTGACACCATCTTTGTATCTTAAGGTGCTGCCTAATCACCCTTGCAACTCTAACTACATCTCTCATGTTTTCAATCAGCAAGGCCCATAAATTATTGTCAGCAGTAATCACAGTCGTCCACTCAGGCCCCACTGAGGGGACCTTGCCTGTCTGCGTGCATCGATTCAGTCTTTTCTGGCACTAGACTAAAACATCTGAGGGGTCTGAGCGCTCGCCAAGCCAACGTACCACTGACAGCACGAGAGGAAGAGGTCTCTCAGAGGAGGTGGTGTTAATGAAAATGATTAACCTATCTGCACAGCGCTGGATGACAAAATCAGAGCTCATTACATCAAACCTGACAGGCTCGGCATGTGAAATTATTTAGACTGCGTGCTGTGCTGTTTGCGCCGTCCCCGTGCCCTGACTCATCGTCTTGATCTCTGATTTTAAGTCGCCACGGGTCGGTCCTTCACAAGCACGTTGCTGGAAACCTTCCTCTAATTCGTTGATGGTGAAAAGAAGAAAAAATAGAAATACATGCATCTCTCTTCTTGTTTCTAATAAACTCATCCGGCGGCTTTGGCAGGCAGCCCAAGCACTCACAGCACAGCCTGCCTTTTTCACCAGCGCACACTTTTCTTTCACTGTGAAAACTGCCAGCATGGGGTGGCACAGTCACTTCTGGCGAGGGGGTGCTGTCAGTCTCCATCAGTGAGAAGCAGCCTTCTTTTTCAATTAACTCTCATCTGCCCTAGACAGTCACCATGACGGCCACATTAAGTGAAGGACTGGCGTTATGAAGCAGGTGGGTGGAGAAGGGAAGGGAATAGAGATGGAGTAGCAGACACTCAAATACCTGTCATCACAGAGTTCTGCTGTAACGGAGAGACCGTCCGTGTGGATCGGTTGTGGTAAACACAGCGCAACACCATGCATATGCTAAATTCAGGCTGAGATGGAGGACAGGAGCAATGAGGCATGTAATCTCCTGGATGTAATGGAGAGGAATTTAGTGGATATTGAAAAAGAGCATTTATAATGATGAAGCTGTCGAGCTGAATATCTTTTTCAGGCAGGAATGACTTAAAAATAAAAATATATATATATAAAATGTAAATAAATGTAAAATTATTTACATTAAATGAAATATTTTATTCAATACATTTTTTTTCAATGTGTTTTGTTTAATAAAAATACTCTACTATTTAAAAGTTTGGAGTTGGTAAGATTTTTTTAGAAAAAAATCTCAATTTAAATGTATTTTCATGGAAATATAAATTATATTTCAGAGTATAAAAAGTTCAAAGAAGTTGAAAAAATATTAAATAGTTTCTACTGTCACTTTTGATAATGTATCCTTGCTGAATTAAATAATTTATTATAACAAATTATATGAGGCATATTTGCTTAATGGAAACTATAAATGGAAAAGAGTTCTTTTTTATTTATTTTTAGTTTTGACACACTTCTTTAAAGTCCTGCCAACATCCTGTTTTATCGGAATTTCGATACAATACAAATAATGATATCATTGCACTAGACACATACACATCCCTGTATTTAGATGTGCCAGTGTTGGGGGTAACGTTACTTACGAGTAATGCAAGTTACTTAATCAGATTACAGATACTAGTAAAGTAATGTATTACTTTTAATTTTACAACAAAAAATCTGAGCTACTTTGTTGTCCCATTCATTGACTGACAGCTCTCCTGTCCCCATGTTGAGAGAAATCAGGAGTAAGCAAATCGTATTTCCTTCAGCCTAAGGCCTTTTCATTTCACTTTTGGTGTGAAAGGGCCTTTACGTTTGCCAAAAATATATTTAAAAAGTAATGAAAAAGTAACGTAACACATTGATTCCATAAAAAGCAACTAAGTAGTTCCTTTTTTAGGGAGTAATGCAATTTTTAAATGAAAATTAACTTTCCCCAACACTGTTCTTTGCCCTAGTTTATAATAAAGGTAAAGTCAGTGGACAGATGTTACTCTGAAATAAATAAAAATGATTACTTGAGGTGACTTCTGGAGAAATCTGGGGGTGTTCTTCAGGGGAGCGGTATGAGATCTTGGTAACAGGGGACAGTCTGAGGAGAGGAGGTGCTGCCCGTAGGTTGTTTATTTGAGCTCCTGAATCAGGGGGATTTGGTGTGCAACACCCTTGTTGGGCATGAAGCTCTCAGTGGGGAAGAGCCTAAGGTGGAGGCTGGTAAACATGGCTATCCCAGCAGACACCACAGGAGCTTGAACAGACACCTGACAATGACAGTGGAGAACAATGGTGTTATTGAGAGACTCTCAACAGACATAAAACATGATACAGCTAAAGTTTATATTTATTTATTTTACTACTTTAGGGGGTGTCCTATCATTGGAGGATAAAGAATTACAGATTTGCTCTATAAAATAAGGCAGGGGAAATATTAGTGGTGTGCAGTCATTGCCTGTTTACAGTATAGCCTATATCTGTTGTAATGATTGCAAAATTATTCGGTGACACTTCACTTGAAGGGGTGTGCATAAGCCTGACATGACACCTTCATAATCACGACATGACTCCAGTTGAAATGAGGTCCGGTTTCTACAGCCCCTACTTCATTGTCCCAAAGAAAACCGGTAGGTTACGGCCAATCCTGGACCTGTGCGTCCTGAACCGCTCCCTTCACAGGATGCCGTTCAAGATGCTCACAGCCAAATGCATTTTCAAATGTGTGCGTTTGCAGTGATCGACATGAAGGATGCCTCCACTCTCCCTCGACACAGACCGTTCCAACGGTTTGCTTTCGAGGGGCAGTCATAGCAGTATGCGATTCTCCCATTCGGCTAGCCATGTCTCTTCATTAATGTTGTTGAGGCAGCCCTTGTGCCGCTTCGGCTACACGGGTTCGCATCTTGAACTCTTGAAATTTTGACGACGGGCCGATTCTCGCTCACTCTCGAGAACAGGTTTGCGAACACAGGGACCTAGTGCTCCGGCACCTAGCTCGACTGGGCATCCGGGTCAACTGGGAGAAGAGCAAACTTTGCCCCGTGCAGGGGATCTCTTTTCTTGGTATGGATATCGACTTGGTCGCCATGTGCACGCAGCTTATGAGCGAGCGCGCACAGTCACTGCTGACTTGCCTGAGACAGTTCGAGGGCAAGAGTGAGGTTCCACTGAAACTTTTTTCAAATGTTCCTGGGGTATATGGCATCTACAGCCGCGGAAACGGCGCTCGGATTGTTTCATATGAGACCGCATCAGCACTGGCCTCACGATTGAGTCCCGAGGTGGGCATGGCAACAAGGCACGCTCCAAGTACCAGTTACTCCGACCTGCTGTCAGACCTTCACCTCATGGACAAACCTCAGCTTTCTACGGGCAGGAGTGACCTTAGAACGAGTTTCCAGGCAAGTTGTTGTCTCAACAGATGCCTCCACCATGTGCCATGTGCAATAGACATGCTGCTGCAGGCTCCTGAACAGAACCCCAGTGCCTATGGCATGTCAGTTGCCTTGAGTTGCTGGCAGGACGTCTTGCTCTGCACCGTTTCTTTGAGTTGCTCAAGAACCAGCACGTACTAGTCTGACCAGACAATACCGCGACAGCAGCGTACAACCAACAAGGTGGTCTACACTCCCGCCATCTCCTCTTATGGAGTCAGAAGCATCGGAGGTCGCTTAGAGCCATTTATATCCCGGGAGACCTGAACTGTTTAGCCTCTCTGAGCATGTCTTTCCCTTGGCAAGCCACCTTGCCACCCCTGGGGTTGAAATATTCCACCTGCGGCTGGACACCCATGTTTATCCATATGTATCCCTCCGGGTCATATGTGTATTCATACCCCCTTCTCCGACTTGAGATATGCTCCCTAGTGTACCTTGGTATTCCTGTGCTAAAAAGGAGTCCTTGGTCCGTGTTAGTCTCACGACAGGGATCTCAGATTTACACAAGGAACTGGAAGACAGCTGTGAAGGTGGCGTGGTTAGACTGGTAACCCCATTCGTCGTCATCCGACGTAACTCAAAGTGACAACGAAAGGGAACGTATCGGTGTTCTCCTTTTATACCCACAAGGTGGAGCGGAGTTGCGCCATGCAAATTCCACAGACCCATTTTGGCTCAAGACTCGAAGTTGATAGGCTTTCTAAGTGAAACCCCATTCGTCGTCATCCGACGTAACTACTTACTCGGGGAACGGGGGTTACATACGTAACCAAAACATTTTCTGCCTAGGGGTAACTATGAGTGAACGTCACTTCATACTTGTGAATTAGACATTGCCACCTTGTGGAATAAAGGTGAATTGCACTTATTCAGTCATCAGAGATTTAATTATTATTGTGCAGAAAAAAATCTTCAGTGACTCTTTAGCGACTCTATACAAACAATGTTTTGTTTTTTGTTTTTACAAAAAAATGAATGGAAAACAGGCATTCTTTGATATTTTTTTCTTGTTATATTGATTATAATACACAGATTGAGGAGTACTAAGATGGTTGATGACTAACTTTAAAAAAATGAATGAGGAGGAGGGTAGTGAACGGGGTAAACTAAAGACCGAAGTTATGCATTTAAGGGTTAAAAATGTTTTGTTAGTTCTGAAAATATAATGTGCAGCAGGTCTATATTTTATGATTTCTTTCTTTTTTTGATGCATGTAAACCTGTTGTAGGAGAGCTCGAAAGCAAAATTAGGAACCTTAAAAGTAGCACAATATAGCCTCTTTAAAACATTTACACAGACATTTTCCACAAAAGGTGGAAAGATATAGAATCTTTATTGTTACTCTCGAAAAGTTAGATCCACACAATAAGAAGGAGATGCAATATGCCATCTGAATTGAATTTCGCACATTTTAAATCATGATTTCCACACTTACATCATATTTGCTTCAGAGACTCAAAATTGCCTTTTTAGAGACAATATTTTAAAAAATATTGTTTTGTCCTTGTTGGATAATCGGTCATATGTATATTTGCCAAACTATATAACACCCCTGGAGGGAAAAATTATTTTTTTTAGGATAAACTGAACAAAAGTACCATAACATTGTAATCCAATGCAAACTTTAAACGTCTAAACAGTCAGATCTCGCCGAGCACTCTGCGCAGAATCAAAGTATACTAAAGAAAAGAAAGAAAGAATCTGTTCCAGTATGTTCCCTGACAACCTTTCTCCAACAGAACATGAGATCTTCCACTGTAACGAATTCCTTGTGGTTGGCTGCGCTACAGAAGACCATTGTACCAGCACTGTGGCCAAAGATCGACTATCTGCCACCTGTAAAACCCATATTGAAGCAACATGTGGTCAAAAACTCAACTTTTCATTTCACGCCATGGTTGCCTGAAGGGATGATAAACATTACACAAAAAGCAGTATTCCCTTTGTGATTTAAGGCTCTTTCCTCAGTCCCTCACTGTGATTATTCCCTGAAATCAGCCTTTGTGCTTGATTCCCACACATCATATAAATAATATATCTGTGCTTACTTTAGGTGACACATATGAACATACCGCTAATGTGAACTTTCAGAGAAAACAAAAAGGAAGGTCATAGAGCAACACAAAACGGCAATTTAGCTACTATTATGGGTTCTGAGGCCAGCCTCAGTGGATTACATCATTCCATTGTTGTTATGAGCAAGACACATATGATCACCGTTAATTTCCAAAGGATGTGTGTCCGAGCCAAAACACAGTCTCGTTCCATATGCATCCTGTTGGATCCATGTGTCCTTCGTATCATCTCATTCACTTTGTTCCCCAGCCACTGAACGTCGATATAGCATTCAAGGTTCAATCCATTCACTAGTACTGTAGCTGTTAGCAGAGAGATGGTTCTCATATCCTGCTTGGACTCTGTTGAAGGAGCGAAAGGGACAGTGGGATTATTTAGCATGGGTGAATTTAGAATGGTGAACAATGGCAAGTCTTTTGGCTTGTAATGAAAGAGAAATCATGACGAGAATCCACTTGAAATTAAAGGAATATTACGGGTGCAGTACAAGCTCAATCAGCATAAATGTTGATTAACACAAATTTATTAAATTTAATGTATATCCATGTTACAGTGAATGAAGCACTTACAATCAAAGTAAGTGGGGACAATATGCACACATTAAAATACTCATTTTAAATAGTTTAGCCACAAGATGTAAAAGATATGCTTGTTAAGGTGAACATTTTATGTAGAGTTGTGTAAATATAGAATTTTACCGTGTCACCACCATGACATTATCACACATTATTACACACACTGTAACAATGAAATAAAATAAAATATATAAATTAGATGAAAAACTTAAACTTAAAAAAAGTTAACTTATTCTATTTCAGTTAGTTTCCAATGGTAAATGTAAACTTGTTTAATTACTTAAACTAAAAATAAAAGGGTAACACTTTACAATAAGGTTCATTTATTAAAAATTAGTTAATGTATTAACTAACATGAACTAACCATGAGCAATACATTTGTTACTGTTTTTGTTAATCTTTGTTAACGTTAGTTAATACAAATCCAGCTGTTCATTGTTTGTTCATGTTAGTTCACAGCGCATTAACTAATGTTAACAAGATTTTAATAAAGTATTAGTAAATCTTGAAATTAACATTAACAAAAACTAACAAATGCTATAGAAGTGTTGTTCATTCTTAGTTAATGTTAACTAATGTAGTTAACTAATGAACCTTATTGTAAAGTGTTACCAATAAAAGAAATATTTTTAAACTAATAAAAATGACAAAATTGCTTAAACTAAAATTAAAATGATAACTGAAGATAAAAGCTAAATAACACTGAGCACGTCAGGGATAATTGATTTATTCATTTATTCCTCTTCCAAACCCCAAAACTTTCTTTCTTCGGCGGAACACTAAGCAAGATCTTTTCTAAACATATTTTCATTTATGCACTGTAAAAAAATATTGACGGTTTAACTTAAAAAAGCAAGTAACCTTGTTGCCTTAAAATGTTAAGTTCATTGAACTGGAAAAAGTGAGTTAATACAATGAAGGAGATTAATTTAACCATCAGAAACTCAAAATTATATGTTATCTGAACTAAATAAATTATTTAAGTTGATTTGACAAAAGAAAAAATCTTGTGATTACTACACTGTAAAAAAAATATATTGTTGGTTTAACTTAAAAAAGTAAGTAACCTGGGTTGCCTTAAAATTTTAAGTTGATTGAACTGGAAAAAGTGAGTTAATACAATGAAGTAGATTAATTTAACCATCAGAAGCTCCAAATAATAAGTTATCTCTACTAAATAAATTATTATAAAGTTGATTTGACAAAAGAAAATATGTTGTGATAACAAATCTTGAAAATATGTTTTTACAGTGTGGGTAAATGTGGCTTTTTTGAGGTAAAAAAGTGGAGGAGGACAAGAAAGGACACAAATAAAGAGAGAATCCCAATCAGAAACACGATGAAAGGCAGAAAAGAGGACGCACTAGAGGACAGCGGGGCAGACGTGGTAGAGGGCATCAGTCTCCTTTACGGCGCGATCACATTTCGGCATACACAGGATGAGCAGCCCTTCAGGTGAGCGCGGTTGTCAACAGAGACAAACTGCAGCTCTTGGGACTGCCCCAGATCTGACAAATTATCCCCCTACATCAGTCACCTCATTTGATTCTACGAAGCAGCCTTGCGCCCCGCTCAGGGTCACACCGAGCAGCAACCACAAGCTGTTCATCTCCAGGTGTCCATTAATGATGTTCTCCTTGATGCCACTCTCAAGCACTATATACAGTGAAGTGTAATGCCTCACTCTGCTAATTACGAGCGAGAGGACAGCAAGTGTGAAATTCACTAATGCTCCGCTAAATGTCAAACAGCAAACTGCTGACTCTTTATTTGTTGTCGAGGCGTCTCGTTTCGCTCGAGAACTGGTGTTGGCTTAATGCAAATGCTGGGGGAAAGAAAGTACGTGTAGGAGCGTCTTTGAAGTCCAGGGCTGTAGGGATAGTTGACAAGGACAGGAAGATGGAGGCGGTGTGAGGGGGAAACTGCTGAAAAGCTCCACCCCTATTAGCATATCAGACTCATTAGCGTCCCACAGGCAAAGACCCCTGGGAGAAAATGAAGCCATCTTACTGTGAAATCTTATCCTCCCAATCTAAGCGCACTCTCCATATCCTTCCCTTCAGCTGCACAAAGTAGGGCGACCTGTAGCACGCTTCAGAGCAAAGCTCCCTGCGTTTTGCATGAGTAACTGCCCCCCTCTCCATTAAGCTGTTAAGCCACACAGTCAATTATCCTGGCTCAGGGAGGCAGCGGTTCATCCAGAGCCGGAGAAAACGATATGCTTTGGTGGACGGGCAATGAGAGGGGAGGGTGCCGTGAAACTGCATGTGTACTCGGGCCAAGTGATTTCTCACGAGGAGAAGGTAAGGCAATTAGATGCTTCATTGCCTCTGGTGTTACATAAAATCTAAGGAGGATAAAAATGAAAGGCCATAATAGGGACATTTTGAACTATTATCACTTGGCTGTCAGATTTAGTGCCATGGCAAAGGAGCACAGTACATATATAGGTCTGCACTTAAACACCTGCGTTTTGCCACTTGCTAAGTAAGACATTAAGGGAATAGTGCTCCCAAAATGACCCTCACGTCATTCCAAAATTTCAGTTATTCCGTGGAAAACAAAATAACGTTCCTCATTTCCAAGCAAAAATAATCAAAAATGCTCCATGCAACCTTTATGTTATTAAAGGTTAACAAAATTGTTGAGAATTGTATTGCAAAAAATTTTGTTAACTGAAATATTTTTAAAGGGGTGGTTGATTGCGATTTCACTTTTCAAGGTCCAAAAGACAGTTTCAGTGCAAACTGTTCAAGGGGCTTTAAACGATTCCAGACGATGAATAAGGGTCTTATCAAGCGAAACGATCACTCATTTAAAAAAAAAAAAGTTTAAGTTTAATAAGCTCAAATGGTCGCTTTGCTCTGTTCTGTGATGCGCGTTCGTGGCTCTCCTGTTCGAACTTGTTTATCAAAATGAACGAATCTTTTTTCTTGTCATTTGGTTCCTTTAATGAATGAAATGAACGAGTTGACTCAGGAAAAGACTTGTTCATTTTGATGAACGAGTTCAAATAGGAGTCACTAACGGAGCAGAACAGAGCAAGGCGACCATTTGAGCTTATAAAACGTAAACTTTTTTTTAAATGAGCGATCATTTCGCTTGATAAGACCCTTATTCATCGTCTAAAATCGTTTAAATCTTTTGAACAGTTTGCAGTTTGTACTGAAACTGTCTTTTGGACCTTGAAGCGTTTGGTTCCCATTGAAGTCCATTATATGAAGAAAAATCCTGGAATGTTTTCATAGAAAAAAAATTATTTTCGACTGAAGAAAGAAAGACATGGATATCCTGGATGACATGGGGGCGAGTAAATTATCAGCAAAAGTTTTTTTTTAAAGTGAACTACTCCTTTAATTAAAACTTCAAAACAATAACAATCCTACAACAAATGAGATATAGTACATTCCAACTCATCAGAAGCTATACAATACTTTTGAAAGAGAAACTATACTTTTGTTTAATATGTAACACTCACTTTGTGTGGCATAGAAAAAAATCTACAAAGCTCCTATTCAACCCTTGCTCTGTTAAACAACCTGTGATGCACATCTGGACAAGAAGAGGTTTTTATGATTATTTAACAACAGGCGGAAGCGGTCCATCTCGGTGGAGACGACTCAGAGCACAAACCACAAATGGCCTTTATTTTCATGTGGCGACTGTGAAAAACGCTACTCACATCTGAAACATTTCCATTTTCCCTTTCTACTGCAGACATCTATGCCACTCAAAGCCGCCGTTTCCCTGGGCTATGACCAGCAACTACTGGTCTCATTCTTACAAAACACTACTTCTGCACCCCATATTATTAGCATATGCCATCCACATGGCTGGCAGGGAACAAAAACTGCACTGTAGTCGACTCATGCTTTTGTTTGAAGCTGCTTCAAAAAGAATGAGTGTGGATTTAGAGTACAATGTGGAAGCAACCCATTTAACAAGCTTCCCCTCGAGAAAAGAATAGAAGGGGAAAACGTCGTAGCCCGAAAATCTCCTAACCCATGTGCGCAGAAGAGGCCTTCAGAGTAAATATATTTACTAGAGTGCGCCGGCTCATGATTATGCAAATGTGTGTGCTTTGGAAGTGCGGGGTAGCATGTAGCAACACCATGTGAAAAGAAAGTTATTTTCCAATTCTCAAATAAAAATACCCCACTTAGCCTAATGCAAAAAGTGGTTGTGGGTTCCTAAAAGGCATGTTTTCCCAGGATGTCACAGATAGCCTAGCACATATATATTCAGCCTGCAGCAGAACTGTAGATAAATCAAAACAGATTTGAGATTAAACGTGAACCTAAAGAAGAAGACAAAAATATCGTAATCATGAGTGAAAGAAAGAGCCATTAAATGGTAACCTTTTGAGCACATAACTACAATGCTGATGTATAATAATGAGAGCGGCTAAAGGTGGGCGTTTAAATGAGTGAGCGCTATCTAAATCAATAGGGTCTCATCTTAATCAATATCTTCAGAAGCAGAAACGCTGTGAACATGAGATCACAGACACAAACAGTTGCATCCGTGAGTGGAGAGAAGCCGCTTGAAGTCAAGATCTGGACATGACCCCGCCGAGGTCCGTACACTGGGGGCTTATGTCACATGTGTTAATGTCAGCTTAGCTTACGATAAGATCATCTTAGGCTACAAGCTCCTCGGTAGAGCTAGAACTACATGTGACTTGCAGCTTCACGCCAAGCAAAGGGCAGCCATGCACATGTTTCGAGAGTTGAATACATTTGCACCTTGAGCAGACTGAGACAGAAATATAAGTGAATTGGAAGGAGATTTGTTACGGTTAGCCAATTTTGAGCAAAGATCATAAACGCTTATGCTACAGGATGATTTTGAAAAGTCCCTTCAGGTTACTCTTTCCAACTGAGGAAATGACTTTCTATAATCATAAATACACAACTTTAGTACTTTCGAAGGATTGTTTTTTTAGTAGGGGAGAACGGGGATGGTTGTAATATGGGTGAGTTTTAAAGCCGGGGTGGTAAAGTATGATTTCACTTTTCTAACTTTAGTTAGTGTGTAATGTTGCTCTTTGAGCATAAACAACATTATCAAAGTTACAACGCTCAAAGTTCAAAGCAAAAATAGATATTTGCTTTTATAGAAGAGGACTACAAAAACGGCTGGTAGGGACTACACAAGCTTCCTCCCGGGTTAGTGACATCACCAACCCTAAATTGTGCATAAACCCCGCCCCCGCGAACACTCAGTCCATGTTGAGAAGAGGAAGAGTTGTTGTATCCACCTCATTCTGCTCTAAACAATTAGCGCTGCCATGACGACGACTCTGGTCGCCAACTTCCGGTTCGAATCTGGTCTCCACATCGCTAAACTAAATAGAAAAAAAAAACATTCATCAAATCTGATTCAATCTGGTTCACATTATTTTTTATTAAATCACAAATAAAAACAAAATGAACATTTTTCTTTTCTTTATAACTTCCAAAGGATAGCTGATGCATGACAGCACGATCTCCCTAATCCAGCAATACATGAACATCCGACAGTTTCTATCACCTCCGACTGCACAGAATAACCCAATAAGCTTAAGCTGGTTAGCCCTTTACTGTCTACCTCTGCTTTCAAAGATGCATAGTCTATATATTTCTCAGGCCTGTGAGGAGAGTAGGCTACATTAAACACAGTCCAGTTTGCGCGCCGGCGCCTCCATCATGATGATCTATTGTCTACTATATTTACTTCTTATTTATTAAAACCAGGCAATTGGTTGATGAAACAATGATTAAAATTAAGATACAATTAACAAAACACGAAATTCACTTTAAAGAAAGGCTTTGTGCTTTCTCTTGAGATCTCTGTGAAAGTTTTAGTCTCTTTCTGAGCAGTCATGTCCGCAACAATGTTTTTTTCCTCATAAATGCGAACACGAAAAATAAAATAAAAATAATATTTTATGTTCTGTGGAGGCCGACCCTTCTTCATTCGGTTAGTAGGCTATTACTTTTGTTTTGCGCAGTGTAATTCACAGAATTACTAAAAAAATATTTTGCCACCTAAAAGTTAAAGATTGGTTGTGTTATGTGCATTTCGTTCATATTAAATATAAAACGCATGTGTAGATTGATATTTTTTCTAATGTCTGGACTAGAGTGCTAGCATTCTATGTAAACAAATACTTCAACCGGAAGTAGAAAACCATTTAGTCAGTTGAACCCGCTAAGAGTACATTTGTGAGTCAGCTAAAACTTTAGCATCCATCTTTTCACCTGCAATAGAGTTGTGTGTATCTCACAACAGTTCCTTTATGAGCGATTTATAGATTACATGACAGAATATCCTAACCAGTTAACTCCACATCAGCAACATAAATTCATCAACTAACCCTTCAGAGAAGTCCTGTTGTATTCAACATGTTGTCACTTCTTCTTGAGTCTCTCCATCTTTGACTGACTCCGTTTTACCATTAAAGGGAGAACAGTTTCTGTCATTTTAGTGTCTGAGTGAAGAAATCGCTGCTAACACAGACAAGCTCTTGAAACCCCGCCCTCTGCAGCAGCTCATTTGCATTTAAAGGGCCAGTCACGAAACGGTGCGTTTTTGCAAACCCTGATAAAGTGACAACTTTAACATGCTATATAAAATATATCTGTTGGGGTATTTTGTGCTAAAACTTCACACACACACTCTGGGGACATCAGAGATTTATTTTACATCTTGTGAAATCGGCATTTTACCACCGCTTTAACACTTTCTTAATTTAGCCACTTAGAAATTAGTAGGGGTGTGACAAGATCTCTAGCCACAAGATCTCACGAGATTAAAATGTGACGAGATTTCTCGTTAAGGTGAAAAGTTGTCTCGTGATATTGCCAAGACAGAGTGTGAGGGTGCAGTCAGGATAGAATATGTCACAACCACATTTACATTACGCCTCCTCTGTCGTTTTCCTTTTTATAGAAATAGAAACCCAGACAGCAACATAGTGTCGGCCCAGCTCCGGACCACATTTGGTACATGTAGATTCAACGCGTTGGCCGGATCTGGGCTGACACTATGTTGCTATCTGGGAACCATTTAATTCAGTTGGATAACTTTAATTTCATCCAGCTCATCCAACACGGGCTGCAGAGTCGTACATAGTGCAGCAAGAATCGGAGTTCACTGATCGCGTGGCAAGAGTAAGTGACGAGATGACTGACAAGACCATGGCAAATGAATCGTTAAAAATAGTGTCAATATTTCTTCATGTGTTTGGTGACGATTGACGAAGCTATGAAAGTATATAATAATTTCACTTTTGAAGAAGGAGAGAGTTTCAAGTTGAGTTTTGAAGTTGACCAGTTTGAAGTATTTAAGAGATTGTGACTTAAGAAAGACATCGATTTTTCACGTGCATGCAGAAAATTGGAGAAACAATTGATCAGTATGTGACGGAGCTGAAACATAGGAGTAAAAGCTTGTGAGTTTAGAGAATAAACAGATTCGTTGATGAAAAATAGAATTGTGTGTGGAATATCTGACAATGGATTGAGGGAATGGTCACTTTTCGAGAACAAGATTTGAACATCTCTTAGCTCTGTATCATGCATGAAGAAAAAGAATCTCTGAAGATTGAGATTTTTAGTACTTTGATTATGGTTGCAATTATTGTTTGCACTTAATAAGACTCAGAGAAAATTGTTATTTAGCTTTATTTACACTGTTTGTATTTCTATGATCAATTTGTTGAAAGGAGTTCAGTTAGGAGGTCAAAAGTTGTAGAAGCTCATAAATCATGTACAGTTCTAAGGTCTGAAGAGACTCGTGTGACATCATACAGGAGAGAAGCCAGTCAGTTGGGTTTGTGGCAAAACCTTTTACAGTGCTTGTATATTGTTGTCTTTTACTGCATATGATAATTTACATTCATTACAAGATGATTAGTTAAAACATTTCAAATGCACCTGCTGATGATTTTCTAGTCATGAATGAAGTCATCATTGAGGATTTCTTAAAAATAATACGGAGTAAAAATCTTGCCTTGTCACGTTCTTGTAAACTCAATTTCGTGTCTCGTCTCATTAGCTAACTGTCTTGTCACACCCCTAGAGATTATACAGGGATGAATTCCCTATTATGCTTGACCACAGATACAGGTCATTTTATGTGTACAAATACAAACAATTCAAAGACACTTCAGAGACATTAAATGGCAGAACTGATTCATCTGAATACGTGTTATCATTTATATAATATTTACTTAAAGGATTAGTTCACTTTTGAAAAAACTTTTGCTGATAATTTACTCACCCCCATGTCATCCAAGATGTCCATGTCTTTCTTTCCTCAGTCGAAAAGAAATTAAGGTTTTTGATGAAAACATTCCAGGATTTTTCTCCTTATAATGGACTTCAATGGGAACCAGGTCCAACCGAGGTCCAAACGACAGTTATAACAGTCACAGATGCAGCTTCAAATGTCTTTAAACAACTCCAGACGATGAATAAGGGTCTTATCCTGCGAAACGATCGGTTATTTCAAAGCTTATTCCAAAAATGTAACTTTTCTAAGGACAAATGCTAGCCTTTCTCCATTCTGTGAGGCGCGTTTGCAACGTCACGTAATACGTAATTACGTTCAAAAGGTCACGGGCGACGTAGCCGGAAGTACAGAGTCAGAGTGTTTACAAGTTGAAAACTAACTCAAACGCCGTTTACAAAAAAGGAATTAAAAGGTAAAACAACGATGTCGGACGATTTTGATTCTGTACTTCCGGCTACGACGCCCGTGACCTTTTGAACGTACTTACGTATTACGTGACGTTGCAAACGCGCCTCACAATATATTACAAGGCTAGCATTTGTCCTTATAAAAGTTACATTTTTGGAATAAGCTTTGAAATAACCGATCGTTTCGCACGATAAGACCCTTATTCATCGTCTGGAGTTGTTTAAAGACATTTGAAGCTGCATCTGTGACTGTTATTAACTGTCGTTTGGACCTCGGTTGGACCTGGTTCCCATTGAAGTCCATTATAAGGAGAAAAATCCTGGAATGTTTTCATCAAAAACCTTAATTTCTTTTCGACTGAGGAAAGAAAGACATGGACATCTTGGATGACATGGGGGTGAGTAAATTATCAGCAAAAGTTTTTTCAAAAGTGAACTAATCCTTTAAACCTTTCACCTCAATGCTAAAACAAACCATAAATATGCTGCCTGAGCAGAAAGGCAAGGAAGTAACACGACTTTCTGTATTCACTTCAGCAGGACAAAGATTAAAGTGTTCGATTAAAATATAAAAAAATAAAATAATCAAAAACAGCAAACTAGAAAAGTTGGGGGAGGGATTAAAGGTGGTTAGTTGAAAAACAAAACAAAAAGGGGAAGTTTTAATTAACAAAAGTAATGCACGTACAAAATGTTGACAACGGGACACGTAAATTCACACTATTTTGAGATATATTGTAGAGGTGTTACAACCATCCCTTGGTCCCCACCATTGCAGTTATTATTTCATATTTCGAAAGCTTCTCAAAAGCGCAAGATAGCGTTTGTAAGATGCCTCAGAAACACTATTGGGTATCAAGAGGCGCTCTAATCAATCAGACTGGGTTTGCCCTTCTGGAAAGACAAGCCCAGTTTCCCTGCACTCATCCGTCACAGACAGCCTCTGCTTGTCTACTTGGCTCTTTTCACACCATTTCTCTTACTCCTCCGCTACATGATGACTTATTATGTTTTCCACCGGCTCGATTTCCCCCTTCTCGTTGTTTTCACTTTCCCTCTTCTTGATGGAGAGTAACGATAGCCTTCTCTCTGATTTTTTCCATCTCAATAGCAGGAGAACAAGCTCCAAATGTCTGGCGTAGACTCAACTGGCAAAGAAACCTCAAGAGCTCGGCAAACAGAGGGTGTTTAATCCTAATTTCTCCCTCCAATAGGCCTCTTCCGTAATATTCATCCTGACAGAAAAACATCTGCCTCATCAAAACACCTCTAGAGATGGAGGAATCAGTTACATTCAAGGGTGTTTTTGTTGAAGCTAACAGTGGGTGAGGAAAGGCACTTCTCAGCGGTTTCACACACAATTATACATCCAAAAACTGTGAGGCACGCTTGAGCAAAGACAGCAACTGCCGTCTAAGATGTGCAAAATGAACAGAGGTAATATTACAATGAAGGTGAGAAGATTCTTATCTACTGAGAGATAGTAGTAAGAGCATAACAAGACATTTTTTTAAAAAGCAAACGGTAGAAACCACAGAATCACGTCGTTTCCATGGAGAATCAGATTTAACATCTGTATCGCCTGGTTGATGTATATGATGTACTGTATATTCATCTTATTCTGATGCGCACTGGGATATGCAGAGATGCCGGAGTTCATACCAAACGGCGGTTCAGTCATTTATCTGAACATTTTGCGTGGGAACAAAAGAACAAAACGGTGATGAAAAGCGACTAGTGAAAATTCTAGTGAGTCATGTGTTAACAAAAAGTTACGTTATACTAAACAGGGCAAATGTCAAGCTCTGATCTGGATGGTGGACAAAAACAGAGAAAGGTGGATCGTGGGAAGGCGCATAAGATCTTTTCGGTGATAATCAATCTTGTTCCTGGAGATCTTCTATTTTGTACATTTTTCAATCCCACCTTAATCAAACAATCATTCATTAAAACAAAATTACATGCAGGCATGTTAGTGCAAGCAGAAGGAAAGTAGATCTCTGAAAACATCAGTTGATGTGTAAGTTACTCTGCATAGTTACTAAGTTCACAAAACTAAATATTTGAGAGTTGCACCATTAAATAAAGTAACTCATATACATCTTAACTAAATTCTTGTGGAATTCTACAACCAAATAATGAACATAAATTGATTTATTATATATCTAAAATTTGCAATTTCATTATTAAATGATTAAATAAAAATAATTCAACTAAGACGTCATACTTTTAATTTATTGCGTTTAGAATATAAGGTATTTTTTTTAAAATATGTATTGCATATTATATACTGTATATTATAAAGCATATAAATTATTATTTTTTTAAATCAATTTAGTTTGTTTTTATTTTATTAAAAAAATATATATTTTAAAACTTTTAGAAATAAATACATTAATACGTTCTATTTCTAAAATTTTGCTTACAAAAACTAAATGTAAATTATCTGTGTATGCATTGTCTTTGAAGGAAATTTCGAATATTTATTATTTAAGGAAAAATAAGTCTGAAACCCCAACTGTTCAACATACACTTCTTTCCAAATTTGAAGGCAATAAAGGCAGAAATGATTTTTTGCAACTACAGATAATTTTAGAAAATCTTTAGATGTTACCTCACTTAAAGACCTTATGTAGCCCCGCCCCTTTTCAGTGCTGCGCTCGTTGTCTTTTGACTTCCGGTCTGTATCTCCACAGCGATCTTGCATAGGTATGAATGAACTGCTCGTAAAACATTTCCCAGTCGACATTTGTTAAGACATCTACTTTACAATGCTCATGATAACTTTTGTTAACTCTACAATAAGTAAATCCACTTCACCAGCTAATTACTCCTCGACAGCTATAGAAATAAACAGAGCGACCGCAAAACCCGAAGTTCAAAGACAATATTCTAAAGATGACGGCACGTTTCTCTGGTGCATAAGGTCTATACAACGCAATGAAACCATATCACATACAGACTCCAAAAAGACTTTTTCCATAGTTTGCCCCAGGCTGATCCCCAGTCGGTCCTGTATCAGACAATCAGATGGTTAACAAAGCCAAATGCAAAGCAAAATAGAGAATAGCACATATAAGGAAAAGGCAGCGCAAAGGAACCGACCAACAAGCGTCTCTCTTGAAAGGCCCTGCAGGTGTGTCATGCCCAGGAAAACAAGGGTAACGTGAAGGTCGTTTAAAGAGCGCCAGGCTGTGTGGTGCTGGAGGGGAGCTGGGGGAGTGTGTGCGGGGAGCCTCGCTGTGAATGTGTGACGCTGGGTCTGGTGCTCGGGCACTCTCCCTGGTGCTCCTCATCAATCTCTCCCCGTCCGTAGAGAGCCTCTCCTGACCCACATAGCAGCCCTACAGCAGGGAGGCCCCTTTTTTCTATTATTGATACCTCTGCATCACACAACTCCAGCGTACCTCCAGTACCACAGTAGTAGTAGTCTCAAAGGTCAGAGAACCCCATTCAGACTCTTAGCCTGAAAGCCTTGCCCATTGGCGATATGACCTCAGAGAATCAGACGGAAACATCACAAGTCATATCTTCACATTTTTTGTACTAAAAAGGGTGGATTGTTTAGTAATTGTTTAAGTCAATAAAGCATCGATTACATCACAACCACTTCTGTTTTCATACAATGGGAGTCAATGGTCACCAAAACATTTTTCAAAATACCTGATGACTACACCAACTTTTCTTGAAATATTTTGATATGAAACCAAAGTGAATACAAAGATTACACTGCTGTTAATGTGACACGTGTTATACTAGTCTTAAAGTCCCTGTAAAGTCAAAATTAAGTATGTGTTCTGAGTTTGTCACACCACAGAAAAATGTGTTATTAGCCACCCAGCCAAATTTGAATGATAAAAAAAGCCGGCAAGTACATAAAATAAGCCAGCAAAATTTTGAAAAAATGAGCAGTTATCTCTGTTCTCAAACGCTGGGGGCGTGTCCACTGGCTGTGCTGAAAACACACCCACTAACGGGAAAGCTGTCGACGGTGATATTAGGTGAAACTGCTTTCGCGACAGGAGGATGAACACTGAGGCGGGAGATAGTCGTTTCGGCCCCGTTCACCAGTAACAGCGGATTATCAGTGAATCCCAGTTGTCTCTGAGGAAAGTTTATAAAACTATCCCGTGTAAAATGATCACTACAGAGGCGGATGTTGGCAGTGATCCTCGGCTCTTCATCAAGGTTGGCTCTCTAAAAACCTCTTCTTGATGTGATCGTTTTTATGGGAATTCAAAAGGTTAGTTCACCCAAAAATGAAAATTCTGTCAGTATTTACTCACCCTCATGTTGTTCCAAACCTCTATGTGTTTATTTGTTCTGCTGAACACAAAGGAAGATATTTGGAAGAATGTTTTAATCAAACAGATCTCATTCCCCATTGACTACCATAGTAGGGAAAAATACATACTATGATAGTCAATGGGGAATGAGATCTGTTTGATTAAAACATCCTTCCAAATATCTTCCTTTGTGTTCAGCCGAACAAATAAACGCATAGAGGTTTGGAACAACATGAGGGTGAGTAAATACTGACAGAATTTTCATTTTTGGGTGAACTAACCATTTAAATGAAGATACCGATCTGTTATGTAGGCCTAGATGATCGCATCCATGTAGCCTAGCAAACTGTAGGTTCAGCTGTAGTAACTATTAGTAATGACAGTCACTCGAGATTGAGCGGTGAATGCGAATGTGCTCGGGGACGGGGAGTGTTATTGTGTGTTAGGGGAAAGATCAGACTCTGTGTGTCATCAAATAGGGGCGTGTCCAGGAGCTCATGGGCTCCAGTTTGTCATCGAGCCCTGTTTTAGCCCCGCCCAAACAATCCGTAAAATTGCAATGGTGAAAAACTGTTTAACGGTCTATGTAATATGTTTTAGCAATACATATGTAACATTTATAATGTGTTTAGACCTTTTTTGTAGAATTGCCTTTGCAGGGACTTTAAAAGATTTTCTTTCTTTGTCATGTACACTTCTATTTGTCTTTGATTCTAAGCGGGTGTGCTCCACAAGTGATACTACTTCAAAAATGGCATCTGCAATGCTTAGACCAGCACATGCTTGTTTTTAAAAAATAGATAGTTGTATAGGTTTTGTCTCACCAGTCATTCTATCTGGTATATTAGGTGAAAAAAGCATGCAGTTTTCACCAAGGTAACAAATTAACCCAGCCTCTCGAGAACGCTCAATTTCCTTGGTAACACCATGCAGTTGCCACGCATAGGAGATCTTAATCTCACCTTTCCCTCAGATCTTCTTAAACAAACCGACTGTAAAACTAAACCAGTTGCTGAATGTTTTCCAAAGAAAAAAAAAAACAGAGAATTTTATTCTCGCCTAAGAGAATTCCAGCACATTTCCATGGCCGAGGCAAAACAAACAAAGTTCTGTGGGCCGGCCTGATGGTGTGGCACAAGCACAATAAACCGCAAATTCCTGATTCCTTCAGCATCACTCACATTTGTCTGTGGCTAACACCACAACGACACAAGGCCATGGAGGACACAAGGGCACAGAATTTACCGGCCCGGTCCTGGACGTCTGCCTCGACAGGGATTCAGATAGAACAAACACTCAAAGACGAAGAGCTCCTTTCTCTGCTGATGTTGCTGTTAGACTTGCCTGAGGTGTAGAATCAGCTGGCTGGCTCTCTCAACAAAGCCCTGCTTCAGTAAACAAGCGTCTCCTTGCTGACAAGACATTCACATGTGCACTCCTCCAAGCATGTTAAAAGTATTTTTTACAAAAGCATTTACATACAGAGAGAAAACAAAACACGGCGGCCGGTTTACAGCGCCATTGTTGCCGCACAGGAAGACAATGGCACCTTGAAAGCTTGTGCTAATCTTCCATTCTGACACGAACCAAGAGATGGAGTTAGGAGCTTTGGTTCGGGAAACAATTGGGTATTTGTTCTCTGCTTATGTTTCAAAATTTAGGATATGGTTTTAGGAGATAAACAGAACTCTAAGCAATCTAAGACTCGAGAAACGATGGAGTTTGAACGTCGAACTATTGCAAAGCTTTAAAGCGGGAATGGAAATCTGGCTTTGCGTAGAGAATAACATAGCTTATCTCATTGTAGCTATCACAACCATTACTGCGAGCAGTCTGGCAGGGTTGGTGACAGCCCATGGCTAAAGTGTTTGGCTGATTTTGTTCCTCTTAACTACCTCCTCACTTGCACAAACACCTTGTTTAAAACATAGGGTAAAATGTTGCACGCTTGCTCTGTGAATAGCAGTCTTTATCAGAAGTGCAGCAGCTGTGAATGCATTAGCATACGTGCTGTGAGTCAGAATAAGCCACCTTTGTTGAAGTGTTAAACCACTTATGCAATTTTACAGCCAACTAACTGTGCTCTCTTTCCAAAATGTGGTTGCAGTTCATTATGAATAATCATAAGATTGAGATCGAGGGATCGTTGGGTGATACGAGGTCAGTGCATTTCACAGAGCTGGAGTTTCCTGCCCTCGCTTTTGTTTCGCTTTAGGCCTGAAAATATTTTCTGTAGTGCGGATGGTTTTGCTTCCGTTGATATTCTGAAGTCCATACATTTTGTAAAACTAATCAGCCTCATGAGGGCTAAATAAAATTAAGTACAACAATACGACCGAGTGCACTAAAATCTTAGGAGCCTAGAAATGTCTTGTCATAAAAGAATACTGCTATATAAACCTAAAAATGTCTTATTCATAATACCGATAACATATAGAACTGTAATAAAATAAATAAAATTGTTTAATTTAAACAGACATACAGCTTCAATATAGTAAGCCTCTTTACAGACTTGTTGTACTGTACATAATGCAACGAAATATAATGCAATTAAATAAAAATAAAATTCAGAAATAAAGCTTTAAGTTTACAGTCTTGCTGTTTATTTACCTGTCTACATTGTACTACTACAATCTAAAAAAAAATGGTGCAAAATAGCACTAAAAGTGGTTCATTGGCTTGTAATCATAGGGGAACCACTTTTTGTCATATGGTGCTATGTAGAACCATAAGAGGTGCCATAGAGCACGTTAACCACCCCAGAGAACCACTGAAGAACCACTGAAGTACTGGTGGTGCTATCTAGCACCATGACCACCGCAAAGAACCTCTGAAGAACCTTTTTTTTAGAGTTTAGGCTCTATATTTCACATTTCATTATCAAGTTTCCCTTGTGAGAATTAGGAACAGATCTTTGATTATTATATTATTACTAAGGTGAACTGTTGAAACAGGAATAATCTTCATCCACATAATATCGGGCCAATTACTTAACGTAAATGTGGATAATTTACAGAGTACTTCTGTTTAAACAAAATAGAATGCATTTTTAAATATAACATTTTTAATATATATTAGAAATTAAACACAGCTTAATCGATACATCAATGGTTTATGAACACCATCTATAGCATTTAGTGTCTTTATTTGGTAGGTTTTTAGTAAAAAAACAGCAGTTTCACATGAGAATGAGACGTGGTCTGAAAACCACATGTTCATTTTCTCATATTTGAGGCGTGGTTTACGAATGCCCAGAGCCGTATTATTGGGTGCTACGAATGACTATCAAATGCACATGTACGTAGCTCATAGCCAATCGGTTCAATGATAACAGATGACGCGTGTAGAGCGACAGAAAATTAGATAAGGAAGAAGATGATGGGTCAGAGATTTATGTTTACACAAAGGCTGTATCAAAAGGTAACTTCGCGTCCGCTGCTAAGATGGATCCATAGATATAAACAAAGTAACTCTCATTGTCTTGCTGCTCCCTGTTCTATGATTGGTTCCCTATCTCAGGCTAAATTTGGTTCATGGTGTCCAATAAATGCGTGAATAAAATCGCGCTGTGGCAAGGCAGCATGGGGAAACCCAGGCTAACTTTCACATGCATGCTGGGGCAAATTTGAGACTGTGACTATAGACTACTGTGTGGCATGTCAAACCACACGTGCATCACTATCTATGCCTCGATCAAAGTCATCATGTATAGACTGGGTTTCAATTTGAATCTAAAGATGTAGGTAAAATGTGTGTAACCAAGGTAGGCAGTGTGTCTAAGAGACGTTGGAGTAATTTCCCATTAATGAACTCACTGCCACGTCAAGCGACATACAAGCATCAACACTTATCCACAGTCCTCATAGTTTTCCCTTTAACCCGGTTGTCAAAGTGGCATTTGTTAAATAAAAAAAATCATTATTATTTACTCATCTTTATGTCTTTCTTTGTGGAAAATGTGAAAATGGTGTTTGGAAGAATATCTTGGCGACTTGGTACACACCTGTCATTAAGGCCTCTTTCACAATTTTGGTCAATCGGATCACAAGTGGACAACGATAAATACAGGTGTAAACAGGGTCTAAAACCATTTTGAGTTCGTCCACTTTCGAACACTTCCCGAGGTAGTTGAACACGCATTAAACCTGATTGCTTTCGTAGTGTAAACGCTCATGTGGTCGAATGTGTTCAAACAGCCACACACTCTCCGCCTATTGACCTGTAGCGTAAATATTATGAGAAGTGCGCTATCCGGACAGGATTTCAACTTTGTTGGTTGAAGAATGAAGACCCAAGCCCATGCATTCAAACCAAACTTGGCCTTTAGCCGACAAAGTTTGCACCATATCTCAAATTGGTAGCACTTACAATAAGGTCTCATTTGTAACCATTATTTAGTGCATTAGACGAACTAACAATGAGCAATATATTTTTAAAGCATTAATTATTCTTTGTTGTTAGCAAAATCAAATTTCTCATTGTTTGTTCATGCTAGTTCACAGCACATTAAAGGGATACTCCACTTTTTTTGGAAATGGACTCATTTTACAACTCCCTCAGAGTTAAACAGTTGGGTTTTACCATTTCCGAATCCATTCAGCCGATTTTCTGATATTTAGAAGAATATCTGCAACCAGACAGTTTCTGGTCTCATTAACTACCATAGTATATTTTTTCCTACTATGGAAGTCAATGAGACCAGAAACTGTCTGGTACCTGATATTCTTTCAGAAAAATTTCAGAAAATCGGCACAATGGATTCGAAAATGGTAAAACCCAACTGTTTAACTCTGAGGGAGTTGTAAAATGAGTCTATTTCCAAAAAAAAGTGGAGTATCCCTTTAACAAATGCTAACAAATACAAATTTGGGTTTTAAAAATGTATTAATGAATAGGGGTGTCACGATTTCGATATTAAATCGAAATTGATCGAAATTAATTCAATGGTATCGAAATCGAAATAAAAAATGGTATCGTCGATACTGCCACGCCCCATGTCGCGTCCGTGATGGAAAGTTCAGATCGTTTTACTGACTCTATTGTTCAATCTCGTTCATCAAAATGAACTAAACTTTTTTTCTAGTCATTTCAGGGGCTTTAAATGTTATACTATTAAGTTATGTTACTTGTTTTTGTTATATTTTAAATTTGGCAATGGTGTAGTGTACATTGTGAACAAATTTATATTGCATAATGCATAAATGTGTAGTCTAAAAATTGCATAGCAATCTGCGCTTTACATTTGTTACATTTTTTTTTAAAATCGAGAATCGAATTGAATCGTGACCTTAGAATCGATAACTTAATCGAATCGAGGATTTGGAGAATCGTGACACCCCTATTAATGAACGTTGAAATTACCAGACTAATACATTCTGTAGAAGTTTTGCTAGTTCATGAAAACTAATATAGATAATCTAATGTTAACAAAGGAAACCTTCTTATAAAGTGTACCTCTTTTGAAGCCACAAAACAGGTTTGTGTGACAAACATGGCCAGTATCCTAATAAGCATGATCACAACATCTAGTTAATAGCGATTATTGGACCCTAAACTAAAGTGTTACCATTCATTTAAGGACAATCTAGATCTTAACAGATAAACAACACAGAAGGCCCTTTAGTCCAGTGAGATTACGTCATCAAGATCACCCACTCTTGAAGATGACCTCACCCCACTCACTAGCTGCCCGGGTCAATGAATCAATTGCCATATATCAAGGCAACAACACACTGACACAACGACAGAAGAGGCAAAAAAACGAATGAATTAATGAAAGCACCCTCTGATCTGACAGAGCATCTTCCACAGCTGCAAACAAGTAAGGTTGCAGGTCAAAGGTCACACACATAGAATAACTTAATTGTTGTCTGCTCTTCATGAGATGCATGATTCAAGTTGTCTGGATTCCAAGAGGTACACCTCTTAAGCAAAGTCAAGAGTCTTGAGGTATGAAGGGGGCTCCTGAGAGCCTGTGTCAGCTGCTGGTCTCCTCCATCGTCTCACGGCTGTGCAGACACGAACAGATGACTCAGAGCCCCCAGACATAGCCAAGCCTGAGGTCTCAGACAGACCAACTGAGGTCTTTCTTCCTGAGAAAGACCTGTACACACACATTTGTTCAAACAAGGCTGTACAAATAGGCATGCGCATGTATGCATGCACACGCTCTGGCCCCCAACATCGCCCCTTGCCCTTTTTGTAGTCTTTGTATCTGGTTCTGTCTTTAAAAACATTACGCACAAAAGCACCTCTATACATGTGGATTTCACATTGAGCAAAGCTGCTGAATTTAAATGCATCTCGTCCATTTTCTAACAGAAGCTATTGATCGACACTTAACTACACATCTGCACGAAAGATCGGCTTAGAAAGATTAAGACTGATTTGTTCACTTTCATCTGAAGAACACGTTTGTGCAAAATAATATGGTGAACTACATGCACATGTTTTGCTATAATAATTAGGTTTACTATTTGTTTTTTATTGTATTTTTTATCAAATAAATGTAGCCTTGGTAAGCATGAGAGACTATTATTTTTTGAACGGTAGAGTATATAAAACATTTTAAATTGCTATGAATGCATAATTTATTTCATATTATAAAACGGTTAGTTACAATCCTTGATTCTGATTGGTCAATAGCTGTGCTTTATTCATGATAGAACACGGCTATGACCGCTTCACCCAACGGTTTTATTTATCACTGCGCAACACTGCAGATCCTCTGTTGTTTTTATTTTAGCCTCCATGCATATTACTCATTGGAACGTTGTTGTGGGTCACGGTCAGGGACTATTATTTTTCTAGAGGAAGGAAGGCATTTAGTGATTTTATTTTACTTCATGAAAGTTGCACTAATAAATTTTTTTTACTTTAATATTTTTATTGTGTGGTGACCGTTTTATAAAAGCAATAAGGTACTCGAGGCAAGTGCTGTATTGTGAATAAGTAACGGCTGAAGGGGTTGCACTGCAGGCAACCATTACTTACTCACCGTATAGCACAGCCTCTCGTACCTTATTGCTTACAATTCAAATTTCAGTATTTGGTGTGTCCAATTTTGCTTAAATGACACCAGCACTCTTCAATATTGATTTATTTCACATGATAATCTTTCTTTGGAAAACATCTTTCAGAAACCTACAACTTTTAAAGTTTAAATTAGAATTAGAATTTCAAACCTTTATGAGTTCCATTAGTGTAAGGTAATAGTGTTGGGGAAAGTTACTTTTAAAAGTAATGCATTGCAGTATTGTGTTACTACTTAAAAGTAAATTGTGTTACTTAATTACTTATATAGAAAGTAATCTGTTATGAATAAGCCTCAGGCTGAAGGAAATGCAAATTTACATCTGTACAGCAGAGGGTGCAGCTCAAAAAAATAAACTTTCAGCTGTTCTGCCTTTCTAGATTGCAGAAAAATAGGAGTTCAACACTCTTACATTAGCAATAAAAACAAAAAGTAAAACAAAATGCAAAGTATTTCTTGCTCATTTTTATGGCTAAGGGTCAGTATGGTTAATAAAATGAGATTTATAAATTATATTTGTTGAGCATATTTCGTATAATATTCTGAGTTCGCATTTCACTGTTTTCATTCATTTTGTGGAATTCCGAATCTGTTTTTGTGCAAGTGAGATTTTGTGCATGCTCAGATTTACTCTTGATTTCTCTCAATATGAGGACAGGAGAGCCGTCAGTCAAATGGGAAAACAAAGTAAATTGTGCTAATTATTTGAAAAAGTAACTCGGATATGTTGTCATAAATTTGAAAGTAATGCACTAGCATTGCACTTTCTTTAATCTGATTACATAACTCGCTTCACTTGTAATGTGTAACACACCCAACACTAGTGAGGTAATTACAAATTGTTGTTCAATAATTTGATTTAAACTGTTTTATGACTAAGTCCAGTGCTATGCTGTGCATTGCCATCTTCTGGATCTGGAATGCCTGATCTCAAACCCCCTCCTTTCTCTCCACCCCCAAATCCCTCTCTCTCTCTCGCCCCTTTTGGACGGCAGCCTGACATACCAGACCCTGTTCGTTAGCGCATATTTTTACCCGCCGTTACTAAATTAGGAAGCCAGTGAGCGAGAACTATGGGTGTCTGCCAAGAGGAGAATAAGCAGGGTCTGCTGAGGGCCTTGCCAGCCCAGCCACCAGCATCAAGAGCCACTTAGAGCTCTCCGAAACAAGAGCCCTGCAGGAACGAAGGCCAAGCAAAGCTCCAGGATATCCTGGCCAAAAGACCAACCAGAACAAACAAACAAGTATGCTGCTCTTTAATGAACACCTTTTCCACTGTCAAGGATGGTCATTATAACAAGACAAAGAGCTAGAGTTGGTCACAGACTAGCCTGAAATTTAAATATTAAAATATTGATGATAAGCAGACAAACTAATTGATCTATTTTATTTCTTTGAGTGCTGTCATAAATATTTCTAAGCCAAACACACTGAAGCAAACACCATTCATTGACAGCAGAAATGCCCCCTCTCACAGAGGAGTCTAAACTTTGACATTGCCATACACACATCTACACGCCAACAAGTAACAAAGCATTATAAGTGGACCTCATTAGCATTCGGCCAAAAGAATACAGTTCATGGTCATTATATAAGGTGGAGGTCTGGTTGAAAAAAATGAGGCTGTGACCCTTTTAATCCCAAAGAGCTGAATACAAGTTCCCGCTCATCTCGTTCTTTCTCTGTAACTCTCTCGGTGTGTGTGTGGGCGGCTCTCTTCAGTGCAAATCAATATTTCTTCACTTCCCATACAAACACTCACTCCCTGCAGGTAAGACAGCCTTGTCTTTTAGGCCTTTGGAGGCGGTATAGACGAGACTCTGTGCATATACAGGAATGACCGGGATCGAGACCTCCCGACCTGAAATAATCTTAAAATATAATCAATAAAACATGATGGATATAAAAGAATAGGTGATAAGATTTATACAAATGTCTTTGTTTTATCACTGAGTGTTTGGGGGGACGGGATGATATGATATATTACACTGAATATAGTATTATGTACAGATAGCCTAATAACTGAGGCTCATTCAAAGAGAAAAGGTGAGTGAAGGTGATGGAGAGTCAGTGAGAGAGCAGTTCTCATCTCCTGTCCTAGGACTATGTCACTTTGCTGTTGGGTAACAAAATGCTATTGTGAATCAAGTAGGACAGGACAAAACAGACTCCACTGTGATCTATAAATATATGAAGAGCCATCTCTGTAGTCCATGGATCTGCTTAATGGATCAATCAAGAGTATTGTATACTATATAAATAACAGCCACTCGTTCCTGCTGAGCACTGACAATACACTGCTAATACACTGACATCTAGTGGTATATAGAGTAATATATATTACAAACACACAGTATAATATAAGGGTTTTCATGTTTTATGGGGACATTTCACAATGATTTTTGTACAGTACAAACTGTATCCCCTAACCACCTACCCATCACAGAAAACTTTAGCGTTTTTATATTTAAAAAAAGTAATAATGTCCCTTAAAGGATTTCAAGGATCTAGCACAGTGGCTGAACGTAATAAAATAAAGATGAGCTGATTTTGCATCTCTTGTTTTGCTGCTTTACTATTTTTTTCCATCTCAAAAACTTTTTTTTTTTTGATTGATGTTGTTTTTCTGTATGAATACACTGTGATGGCAGAATGTCTACTGTCTTTTAGAGAAGAGGTCAGGGTGACTGCAGGCAATGAAGTGGCTGGAAAAAAATTGAGTTCCAGTCCATAAAACAATTATGACTGTTTTTGTAAGAGCCACAGAACAAAGAATCAAAAGCTTCTGTTCCCCTTTGCAATATTTACTGCCTAAAAGCTTTGTCAGATGAAGAGTGCACAAATCACATTGGTTCAAAGAGGCTAAAGATCAAGCAAGTTTGTTGACAAAGACTACTAATAAGATGAAGAGACTCTCCTCAGATCAAAAACGTGGAACATAATAAATAGTATCCATATGAAAAATGCCATCTAAAATATATTGATAAATAAAGCTTTCATCTTTTAAAGACACACTATGCAGGAATTCCGTTTTTGTCAAACAGTGACCCCTAGAGTCGCCGTGGAGTACTTGTATTTAACGTTACTGTCGTAAATACCACTCACGCAGAGCGTTTCTGCACTCGCGGCCTGATACTCCTCTGAAGCTGTTATATCAAGGTAGAAATCTTGCATAGTGTGCCTTTAAATAAGAGATCTAGGGGGTGTTTAAGGGTAGGGCTACAATGATATTAGACTACATAGCCTATAAAAGATAATGAATTTCAAACCTGAACCAAACATTTTTTTTTTTTCAAAGATCAACAGTCAAAAACGTTGTGTTGTGGTTCCGGTACACCAGCCATGTCAACGAAACGAATGAATTAATTTTGCTTATCAATGTATATCTCAATTCGCGCCTACCCCAATTCGCAATCCACCCCAAGCTTTACTACCAGGATGATTCACCCTACTGTGAGATTGTTACCACCAAAATTACTTTGAAGCTGTTATATTAAGGTAAAATTCTTGCATAGTGTGCCTTTAATATATAGCACTTCTCAATTTGAATAGCACATCATTATTTACAGCAGATTCTCACAATTAAAATTTGTCAAAATCCAAATGGAATCACTTTTTTATCAAACGATACCTACCTTTGGAGTCTCCTTGCTTTAGTTTTTGGAGTTATGAGTCTTTACATTTGTGTGTCACTCAGAAAAAAAACAACTCTAAAAATGCCTTCAGGACTTTAGATTAATGAATAATGCTGCGTTCCAGGAAGATTTTTGAGCACTTAAATCATGACTTCAAACCACGACTCACGACTTTAGCATTCCAGGCCAGTCACGTCAAACTACCTGAGCGCAAAAATTGTGGTAGCTGTAAACAAACCAACACGGCGGAACTTATATGGCGGGCTCATGCGCATTTGTAATAATTTCTGTCGCCAAGGGTGCTTACCAGCAAACACAGAACGTTCCCCTAACGTTCCCGAATGGTCCCATGAGGTTATTTTTTTGGGAACCAAACAAGAACGTTATAGGAACGTTATATTAGGTTTCATTTTTATAACGTAAGGAGAATGTTCCGGGAACGTTCCCTTAAAGGTATTGTAGGTAGTTTTTTTTTTCAAAATTTGTTTAAACTTTCTGTATATATCAATGCATAATTAAAATGTAAGTACTCTGAAAAAGAAAGTATAAAAATCGAGTGTCTGTGTAGACCTCTCACGACTGTTTTAAAGACAGCTCATTATTTCCATTCACTTCACCCACTCCCTTCTGGGCTCCTTCCAAAGCCACAAAAACACATGAACGCGCGACTCTGACAGCTGAAGATGCATTATTTACCTGAGACGAGCGGAGAGGAAGGAGCGCAGTCCATGTAGTGACATCATGCCAGAATCACACATGTAATTAAAAAAAAATCGTATCATTATGAAGATAAACAAATAAGATGTATTCTAGTACTCACTATCAAGCTAGTCTTTTTTCTCTTCTATGTCCCAAACCATAGGTCCCAACTCTGCTGCTTCTCCTCGTTCGACTTGCTGTATGTTTACATGCGCGAAGCTGCCAACATGGCCGCCACGCCAGTAAGGGTAGCAACAGGACAACAGAGACTGACAGGTCCAATTGAAAGGCTAGTGTTATTGTTATGAGAATATTAAAATACGGGATATTTTACAGGAAAACACTAAAACGGCAAGACAGCGGGAAAAGAGCTCAAGTAACGTGAGAAAACCGGAAAGAGGGTTGACAGTTGACAAAAGGTTGACAGAAACACATGATAGTTAAAAGTACATGTGTGAATTATTGTTACCACTAACAGTTACTAAACTAGCAGCAAGGTGGAGCGCATCTTACTTTTGTCCGGATTAACTTACGCACAAGGCTACCCTCTTGCTTTAAGCATCGTTTGGTTTTGCTTACTAACTTAAGTTTTGCTTAAAACAGCTAACGTTACTAACTACATTTTTTAAAACAAATAGTTTAAAGTACTTTACATGTGTTAATGGTTGTTAGCACTATAACTGTTACTAAACTAGCAGCTAGGTAACGTTACTAGCAGCTAAGTAAGCGTAATGTAACTTACTGTGCTCCCACTGTTTGCTGGAAATTTCACATGGATCCAACCCGTTAAAAGTGCCGTTTTATCCACATACCGGTCCCTGGTTTCCCTGTTAAACGTATCCTGGTAAATTCAGCGTCCTTTTAGGGATTTTAACATCTTTTTTAAATTTTCTTTCTCCCAACTCAGCTGTTCGACTTGCTGGTATGTTTACATCATAAGCCGTCAACATGGCCGCCACGTCGCAGAATGCAACGCGGCGTCCGAAAGTGTATTCTCACCTGATTCTGATTCTCACCGTGTACCGCCTGCAGAAACACTGCATCCGGGCAGAGCTCTTGGGTGTATCGATATCGATCTAGTACGAGTCTAGTGCACTTTCACGGGT
Organism: Pimephales promelas; assembly: GCF_988280905.1. NCBI lineage: Eukaryota > Metazoa > Chordata > Actinopteri > Cypriniformes > Leuciscidae > Pimephales > Pimephales promelas. Next base: position 32,550,960 of record NC_142778.1, read on the forward strand.
ATAAGGTTGGAAAAACACGGGTTACAGGTTGCTTGGTACGGGGCATAATACTAAATTATTGTATTTGAAATATTATTATTATTTTTTAATTTAATTAATAATTATAAAAAAAACACACATTGAGCTGCATGAAAAAAATAAACATACACACACACACACTACAATGAGCAAAAATATAGTTTGTAACAAGTTTATTAAGAAACAAATCAAACAACACTTCAGTTACCAGTCCTCCTAGCTTAAAATTAAAAACAGAAAAAGAGCTAAAACCAAAAACCATATAAAAGCATACCCAGTTCCTTAAGGGGCCAAGGGCAAAATGAAAGCAATATCAATACAGAAATACACATTTCATCATAGCGGAACCTGATAATGAAACAAAAGGTATACCTGCATCAATAACTTAAAACAATTAAGAAAATAAACATTTTATTTATTAATTCATTACAAAAAAAAAAAGAGCCATCCACTACCTGGTGTGTATTTTGCCTTAATGCCAGCATTAAGTAAAGGGATGAGAGAGAGAAACTAATAGAAGGCCAGCAAAGGGTATTTCTTTGATAGCATAAGACACACCTAGAAAGCAGAGAGTTGATCTGAGGGATTCAATTAAAGCAGGATTCTGTTTTGTGGACTCTGGTTTGGCATCTTCAAAATATATCCAGACCTTAATATCCTCCTGGTGCCCAGTCTCTGACCATTGTGTGGTATAAAAGCCCACTCCATCTATATAAAGCTTTAACGTTCTACTAAACCAGCTTTAGCCTTCCCTCAACACTCAGACAACATGAACTTGCTCTTTATAAATAAGCTCTCATTTGTGTATATTTGGTTTAAGCTAGAGGTAGGCCGTGCCTTCTGACTTCAGCATCCCTCCCAAATAATAATTCCTGACCCTTATGCTTACCCCACTGTCTGTGGTAAAATAAAACAACAAAAAAACATACACAATCATGTTAAACATTGATTATACAAAATAAATTGTCAGAAGAGGTCAATTTATGATTGTTGTTCATGATAAAGAGTACCTTGAGCAATTGGCTTCTAACCTGTCTTTCCTTTCCAATCCTACTTACTTTTCTGTTTTTCAGAAATTTTCCCTTTTAGAAATAAATTCTAGTCCACCTACACTGACTGTCCCAAAACACTACATCATCTCAAATAGGGCTTTCGTCAGGGAGGGGGCAAAACCGGGACCTTTCAACGAGGGGACGCACTAAGGTGGACCTGGTGGAAAATAACATTCTTTCACAGTCTCTGTGAATTCATGATTATATTTACTTGCATATACACATATACAACAGAGTCAGATATTAAATGTTCATATATGATTTACAAATATCACTGTCATTTATTCTTTGGGTCTCCTTGGGGTGAGTCATATCTGGCATGTATAGCAAATGGCATTGTTTATAATGACAAGCAACTGCCTAAATTGCCCTGGTGGTTGAAGTTTCCATGTCAAAATATCACTAAAATCCAATGAAAAAAGACATTTAAATAATGTAGGTGGCAAAAAATTTTTTGGAAATGACTGGGAAAAAAATAATAATATGAAGAAGTCCAGAGTAATTTAGAATATATAGCAAAACACTATGAAAAGCCTAAACTAAATGTGTTGAACATTGACATTAATGACTGAACAAGCAGATGTAGGGCGAAAAACTCTCATTTTGTGTAGAGCGCACTAACACTGACCTCAATATTCACTTCCTGCTGTTTAAAGCCCGTTTTAACTGACTGTCACAGGAAGAGAGTGGAAGACAGAGCACATCTTCTCATCCGCAACATCAGCAGCCTCTTTCTAGATTTTTCTTTTTAGAAATCAAAAAAAAGATCTATTCTACTGCACAAATCTACCTAGCAACATTTACTAGCTTCTACTACGTACAGTAGCACAAAGACAGACACGTTTATATAGAAATGAAATGAAAATACAAAAAAGTAAACATCCTGACTTTCACACACAATACGAATAAAATAATTGAAAAATGCCATTTCATTACAATAGGACAAAATAAGATGCCTTGCATAGGGGGGGGACAAGAGCAAACATAGGTAGGAAAACCATGCATACCGAAAGGCGATATGGGGGACTTAAACTGAACGTATCACATAGTGCAAAAATCCCAAGAAGAAACGAGGGAGTGAATCAAATGCGAATGAATCTCTGAGCCCAGCCCAACCCACCCAGCCCCTTCACCAGGCCGTTTCCCCAAACATCCCACCCGAAAATCCCCACCGGTGTGGACTTTGGTCTGTCCTGTGATAAACAAGGCATCAGGAGATGAGATTGCTGTGGTGATGGAGGTCTTGTGACCCCATCCCTGCCCACTTTGGTGAATGCCGCTAGCGCATCTTGTGATCATCAGTGTTGCCCATGTTGGAGCCAGGGCTGGGGTCCTGCTGTCGCCTGGGCTGGGTCACACACACAATCACACATGCAAATGCGTGCACAAACACCCACAACAACAAACAAACCGAGACAGAGACAGAAATATAGTTAAAATGGTTGACCCGCTGACATTTTACAGTGTAGTTCTCAACCTACAAACACAATACTGTTTGCACCCAACATGCAATTGACCCTTCGCAGGGAGTTTGATTGACAGGCGATCAGACCAATCATAATCCACCATTTTTGTCTGGAAAAAAACCCCAAAACAAAACAGGAGAGTTAGTAGATTATGCACTCTCAGATAAAAAGGTACAAAAGCTGTCACTGGGGCTGTACCGTTTCAAAAGATACACTTTTGGGTAACGCTTTCTTTTACAGCCCAGTTACCCATGTAAATACTATGTACTTATTTTAGTAACTACAATTACTGGATAACTAGTACTAACCCCGAACCTACCCCTAAACCTACCCCTGTCCCATGTACTTACCTTATATTAGCCAGTACTTTCTAGGTAAGTACACTGTAAGTACTTTAAAAGGAAGCGTTTTGTACCTAAAGGCTGCATATTGATACCTTAGTGGTACATATTAGCACCTAAAATGTACATATTAGCACCTAAAATGGACAAAAGTTTACCTTTTGAAATGGTAAAGCCCCAGTGACAGCTTTTGTACCTTTTCTTCTGAGAGTGTTGGAGGATTTGAACTTGAAAAACGGTGTGTAGTGACATTTTTCCGCAGTTAAAACAGCATTCCTTCTGATGTTTGCTATAAATTAACTAGAAGGAAGATATGATCGGTTCATGAGTAGCTTTAAATGAGGCTCTGTCACGACACATTAAAGAGCCACAGAACGGTATGTATTGTTTAAATTTTGTTAAAAAAATTACCAAATTTAGTTGAGACTTTGTTTCGTATCAAAAGTAACCTGGTCTGTCCTGTCTGTCTTGTAAGTATTTTTCACAGCGTGAGAACATGGTGTGGTGTGAGAGTGCCGTGGCTTGTCGGACATAGCGACAGTAACTAAATGGGGCGGGTCGTTGCGAACGGTCAATTGCATATACAATAACAGAGTCAGATATTAAAAGTTCATGATCTTTAGATCTGTCGGGAAATGATAGATATATGATTTACAAACATTACTCTCGTTGAATATGGCCATGTATTTTTCAGGTTAAAAAAACTTTTATTAGAGTCATATCATGGTATAACTTTGTTTATAATGACAAACTAAATTCAATGTGATTTTATATTGAATAAATGGAGTTTTGTGTCAAAATCTAATTTAAAAAAAACTAAGAAAACAAAAAGGTAAATAATGTAGGTGGCAAATTTGGCCATTTGAAACTTTTAATGATTGAAAAATGTAGGCTATTAATTTGAGTAGAATATGCACCAAAACACTGAAAAACCTGCTTAACACACACACACACACACACACACACAAACACACACCAGGACAGAGTATAGTTATTTTCTGACATGTTAGTTCTCAGTCTACAAACCAACACAGGATGAGTAGAAAAGCAGCCCACATGCAATTGCTTTCCATGTCCAGCAGAGGACGGCAGAGATCAACTTCAGTCGGGACGCTAAAAATTGAGCTGCTTTTTTTGGTTGAAGTGGCAGACATTAGTCATTAGTCAGGGGGAAGTCTTCAAATCACTAGCTTTAAAAATAAAGATATGACTGATGGCCTTGTCACAGATACATATGTTTATGTGCCTATGTCTAAATCTCTCCCTGACATAGATGTCTGAGCACAGACAGAGCAGACGGACGGACAGACAGACAGGCAGACGGTGAGAGAAAGATAGACGAAGAGGCAGACATAGTGTATCTCACATAGTGTGAGGTCATCATCACGATTGGAAAGCGGCGATTACAGCACGCTCTAACCCTTGAGCTACGCAATGCTGTTTTTACTCGACCCAACGCCTGGGAATCCCATCTTTAAGCGTATCCATTAACAGATCAAGCTGTTATAGCTGTCATACGCACAGCACAAAGCAGTCTGGTGCACTGAATAAGCATTATCTTGCCATTTACAAATTTGGCGAACAGCAGAATTAAACGAATTTAGCAATGCACGGCCACTGCTTGTTATTTATCATATTAAGATATTTTTTTTGAAAGAAATGATTAATTTTATTCAACAAGGACATTAAATTGAGCAAGTGTGACAGTCAAGACATTTATAATTTTACAAAAATTTTCTATTTCAAATAAATGCCATTCTTTTGAATTTTTTTATTCATCCATCAAAGAATCCAGAAAAAAATATCTAGAACTTTTTTCAACGTTGATGTTTTAATTGTTATTTTAAATTGTAACAATAATAATATTAATTAACATTATTATCGATTTTAATGTAGTTTTGATCCCCAAAAAATCAAACCACTCCCAAGCTTTACTATATAAATAATAATAAATATAAATTATATAAGAATAATATAACTGATTTATAATATTATTTATAACATTTAGTGCTGTCAAATCGATTGGTGACAATTAATCAAACCTAACATAAGTTTGTGGTTACATAATATAAGTGCGTATATATATATATATATATATATATATATATATATATATATATATATATCGCATCCAAAAATAAAAGTTTTTGTTTACATAATACATGTGGGTGCACTGTGTATAATTATTTTGTATATGTATAAATACACACACATGCATGTATATTTAAGAAAAAAATATTATTTATATAAAATATTGATATTTATATATAATATAAATTATATATAAATCTATATACAGTATATACATGAAAATAAATACAAGGATGTGTGTGTATTTATATAGATAAAATAACTATACACAGTGCACCCACATATTATATTATATTATATATACGTATATTATGTAAACGCAAACTTTTATTTTGGATGCGATTAATCGCGATTATATGTATATATATATATATATATATATATATATACTGTATATATTAATGAAAAATTGTGAACTTGTACTATGTATAAATGTGTGTAGGTATACAGTATATACACACATTCACTTTTACGTATATATATATACATATATAAACAAAAACTTTTATTACATGCAATTAAGTAAAAAATGTCCAATTTGACAACACTAATTATTTGATATGTTTTTTTAAATATTTTTAAATGAATGTAAAAGGTGACAACAATACTTCACAAAGCTTAAACCAACATAAGCTGGTTTGTTGGTCTTAGCTGATTTCAACTGGTCTCTTACGTTGTTTAGCTTGTTGGCCAGATGGTCTACCACCTTAACCAGCTGAAAAATACCAGTCAACACACCAGGCTGGACCGACAAACCAGTTTAGTTTGAATTTAAGATGTTGTTTTCATAATCGAAATGCAGGGCAAAAATAAGAGCACAAATCAAACTGCAGAAGATGTCATACATATCTTTAGGGCTTTATAAAGTATTTATCTGCTTAGTATTTAAGCTTTGAAAAAGCACGCTTGTGTGGAAGAGAGGACGAAGCATCGATCATTCGGAGCCCAGCTCAAGCACTCTCCTGTACCACAAGTCAATAGTGCTTAGATTCTGCTGGGCAGACAGCGCTGCTAATGAAAAAGATCAATACTAATGATATATTAATACTTTCACTGGCCCAACATCACTCATCCTCTAATCCCACCTGCAGTAAAGGCCTGGGTTTCATGAAAAATGGCCTATCTATTTTTCATCCATCTATCACGCAGAAGGCCATTACCCTCTTCGATATCTTTCAGTTTTGATTCGCCCCCCTGGACTCCCTGCGTACACAAACAGTGACGGAACCGCATTAAGACGGAGGACAAATAAGTGCGAATGTTCCCCTTTGTCTCTTTTCCAGCGAGGTCGTAAGTGATTTTGAATGCGTTGTTCGCCTCTTAAAACAAACCTGGCCCGCGTTCCCAGAAAACACCGTCTTTCTGCAGATCCAGGCTGCCATTGTTCTGGTTTTGATCCGATTACAGACGATGGAGTTTGACCACAGCTATGCGAGCGCCGTGTCGTGTGTAACGCGAAGGCTCGGGGTTCGATCCACGCTCAAAAATAAAGCCGCTCGAAAAACAAGCGAGGATCAGACTCCACACTGCTGGGATGAGAAAGCATGAATTATAGAATAATTACAGGGTTTCATTTTCCACCGCTCACAGTGACTTTGAGCTTTGAGGGAAAAATATTTGGCCCGTGAGTCACAGATCGCCTGACTGCAATGAGTAAGAAATTTGATTTTCATAAGCAGCCAGATCTATTTAAAAGAGAGACCTTGGCGTGATTGATTTTGGAAGAGAGGATGAAGAGTGTGTGAAGGAACGCCTGAGGGTGTAGATTAGGCGGGAGGAACATAAAGGCGGCGGTTCTTTCTGGTCATGTGCTGCCAAGCTGTGCCTCAGAGCTCCCAGAGGGCTTTGCAGCAGGGGAGTGGGTGGGCGGGGCAGTGAGGAATCTTGGGATGGAAGTCTGGTCTCCATTACAGAGGTCTGATGGGGGTCTCTCTTTTTTTGCACTTACAGTATGAATTCCCACTTACACACACCTACATCATGTAGGCTATACCTACTAGCACATATAAATACACACACACACACACACACACAGAAGAATACATAAAGACACAGAGGTGCTCTTTCATGCACATGCTCTCGTGAAATACACACTCGTGTTCACACACTTACAGACACAGACACGGTTTAGTGCATGACACAAGGATAGAGAGAAGCAGAGGAGACAGACCCTGGTCCTTGAAGGCCATCAGTCCCAGATTTTTGATGCCACAGGGTCCTAAAAAACACAATTTGGTTTTCATCTTAAGAGCGCAGTTTTGATTGATTGTAGAATGATTATATTTGAAGACTTACAATGCAAAGACACTGCATGCACTAAGCCATGAGCAAACAAGTAAAGGACTTCAATAGCTTACACGTACACAAACAGTACACATTTATGCATGCATACATACAAAATACTAAGAAACACGCATGCCCTCCTTCATTATGCTTTTGTTCTGAATCATTTATAGTAAACAGAAAATCAAGGCAGCAGTTCACTACAGGAAATCCTAAATTGTTGTCTTACCTCCTGAGTTATTAAATGACTGAGCTGTGCCATCGGCATCTGCTAAATGACAAGTGATCAAATCAGTATTACCCCAGACAAGCTGTTTAGCTACGTCAAGAGCACTCAAAACATGCAGGGAACAGGGAACAGACAGAAATGATGTGAGCTGGCACTTATTTATCTGTTCCTGCAGTGCAATTTTGAAAGGAAACACAATTTAAAACTACCTTTTTTTTACGTAAAAATGCCAAAGTAAAAGACTTTCATGTTAAAATGCGTTTTTGAAATCAATTTCTTACATTGCTTTTAGAATTAATTCAATTCTGTAGGTTAAATAGAAAAAAATTGAAAGGTCAAAAACAGGATCAGGAACAAAAAAAAAATCATGAAAATTAAAGCTACAATATGTCATTTTTATTAGCTAACCTCTTAAGGCCTGTTCACACCGGGACGAATTTCGCGCACGATATTCGCAGACGTTTAACGCCTCATGACTAAACAAAGGGCGCCAATGTGAGTGTACACACCGCCGAGTAAAACTCCACGCGTAAATGAGTAATTAAAAAAAAAAACGCCTCGGGTTCGTTTTTTTAAATTGACGCGCCGCGTCAAAAACTATACGACCAATGAGATTGGCGCTTTTGCTCACGTGTTAGGAGCTTCAAAAGAGACAGTAAAACATATCTTGGGGGCGCTCAAACACAAAACGGTCTTGCTGAGAACACATATGCAAAGGTGAAGAAGATATACGCGTCGCAGTCTACACAACCAGGAAGAAATAAGACGAGGAAGATGCCAGGCAAGATGAATGTAGAGCTGCTGTTCTCGTTGGTGCTAGAACATAAAGAACTATGTGACAAACGTGACTGCGACTACAAATACAAACACCTTGATAAAAGAGAACTGTTATGGAGTAGTATTGCAGAGCAAATTGGCACCATCTAATGTCAGGGAATGAATTTGCATGTTCACTCAGCTCATCGTGAGGGTGTGAACACAAAAAACGTGTTGAAAAACGCTGACGAATAACGCGTGCTGATATTCGTCCCGTTGTGTACAGGCCTTTACAATAACAACGGCGTAGGTTGATGACGCAGTGATAAGCGGAATGATGGAACTTGCTGTCATGTTGATGGATCTAATAATGTTTATGGATGAGTGAAAACATTTATGTTTTTTTTAACAGGACTGTGGTATGAAGCAGGTCGCGATTGCTAATAAGAGACCCGCGAGTCCCGTGGATATAAAGGAATAAGGACGTTTAATACTAGCAAACTACACGCAAGTGCCAAATTAATACTCAGTTTATTTGACGAATTAAACTTGAGGTAACGCAGCGCTGTTTCACTTGGTCTAACTAACATTACACTAATATGATCGGTAGAATAACATACCGATCATATTCTAACATTTCATCATGTTGAGCTATATAACATTGATTTGCTTAATGTACATTTGCTCACCTGTCTAATAAAGTACATGCAAGAGCGGCGTCCCTGTCAAGTTGTGCCTCGTGAAGCTCTGTATTGATCGTTTTAGTTATCCTTTTGTCCCAAAGTCTGCTTGCCATGGTCCATAATGTTTAAACGAAACAACGTATGTCATATATCCACGTATGTCGCCATGGTTACTATGACAGTACAACGGAAA